>NW_006408539.1:5494455-5502449 GCF_000296735.1 Chrysochloris asiatica | reverse complement strand
AATAAGCCCATGCGTGTATGAACTGGAACTCAGGTAATCTTTTTTTTTTTTTTACTTATCCTTGTGTATGTTAAAAGTGGAAGGATATACACCTTTTTTTTTTTTCTTCCAAAATTGCATTATGCTACCCATACTATGTATAACCTGCCTAATACAATAAGATTAGTATTTCTCTCTGTCAATAAACTGCTGGTGTTGTTATGTGCCATGAAGTCAATTCCAATTCATAGCAGCCCTGTACAGGGTTTCCAAGGAGCAGCTGGTGGGCTTGAACTACTGAATTTGTAGTTCACAGTCCATTGCTGATCCTACAGTGCTACACCAGGAATCTCTGTCAATAAATAAGTCAGTAATACAATTCTTAGCAGTTATGTAGCAGTTCCATTGTAAGAATTTCCTACAATTTGTGCACTTAATTGAGCTTCAGGCTCAAATATTGGGAAAAATCTGTGATTGAACTACATTACTTAAAAATAAGATAACCATGTTTATATATATATAGCTTGAATACTAACAGTAGGCAATAAGGTAAAAGCAGAATGTAATTTTTACATGATGAAAAAATAGTGTTTTGTTAACTCAGCAATTCTCTGTTCCACAATTAAAATACAAATACTGGGAACTGACACCTAGTTTTATCCACATAGTCAATTTCAAGGGCAGAGAACAAACACTAGTTCTAAAAGTACTATGCAAATTAATTGAAATTGGAATCAATAAAACATGTACTTTGGAGTCAGATTGATTTTCAGTCATGGCTGGCTGATATTAGCTCTGGAATCTTGGACATGTTATTTTACTTTCAGTAGCTTCATCTATAATTTGGGAATGAGGATAGAACCCACCGCAAAGTCTTTCAAGAGGATTAAGTGACATAAGTCAGGAACGCTCCTATCACAGAATTTAACATAGGGTAAGCCTTTGTAATACATTAGTTTTTGTATAATAATGTGTAGCCTACTAATGTTGGACCCAGAAACTCAGTACTAGTCACTGTGTGAATTTTGTTCTTTTAGTCACAAGAACACAAAGTACACTTACTATAAAGAAAACCCAGCAAAACTTTGAGTACTTGATGTTTGGAAGGGGGGGGTGGTACAAAGAATACCTCCAGTTTCAATAATTGGTTAGAAAGACTCACAGAACTCAGGAAGACAGTTATACTTACATTTATACTATAGCACCACAAAAGGATAGAGATGAAAATCAACAACTAAAAAATAAACATAGGACAGAGTGGAGGGCAAGCTTCCTATTGTCCCTACGCATGGAGTAAGTCAGACAACACTTGTTTCTCTCAGCAACAATGTTTGGAAACACATTTTGAGTATTGCCAGTTTAGGAAATTCACCCGAGTCTTGATGTTTAGGGTTTTTACTGAAGGTAAGTCATGTAGACCTGGCTTACCACTCATGAAGCTGGCCTTGCAGTCTCCAGCCCCTCCAGAGTCTAGTTAACAGAACATGACCCTAGGTCCCCACCATTCATTAAATTGTTAGCATGGACTATCTGGTGTGGCCCAAGGTCCCCAGGAAAACAAAGACATCTTTATCAGATAGAATATTTTAAGGCCTTAGGGATACCTTCCTGGAGCTGGCATCGGCCACAGCTTTCTTTATAATGTGTAAAGGTGTGGACAACTCAGATTTGCTGAGTTAATGCTTACTGGACAGCACCGCTTTCCTTGTTACTGTAGAATTTGGAAGTAGGTCTTTAAATTGAGGACCTATAGGCATAAGTACTCCTACAGTCTCAAGAAAAATCAATATTTGAGATTATATCGCCCCTAAAACTTACTTTAAAATATCAAAGTTTGTCTCTTATTGTATTTATATGCCACTGAGTCAATTTCAACTAAGTCACTCTGTAAAAGATCTCCTTGAACAGCTGGTGGGTTTGAACAGCCAATCTTGTGGTTAGCAGTTCAGTGGCTATCCTACGGTGCCTCACCAGGGTTCTAAAACTATTCTGGCTATCTCCAAATGTTTACAAAAGATGAAGAAACAAGGCCAGAAGGGGGAGTCCTAGAAGTAACTGACAAAACCATCAGAGAGCACAGAGGAAATTCCATTCCCTCCAATGGGAAGCTGGGGTGCTCTCACCTTCCAGATGTCCCATGAGGGACAAAGCTGCAAAAGGTATCACTGCAAAAAGTATTATTTCTTGCAAAAGAGTTTTGTCCTTTATTCATTTTCCAGGTAGAAACCTGTTCAGGCAGCAAACTTTTGGTGTGCCTTTTGAATATCTAAACATAGGAAAAGGTAATTGGAGAGAGAGGAGATGTGCTGGAATAAATGTTCTTTCACCATTGGCTAGGCAAGAATGCATGAGCTTCTGAGGCACAATAGTGAATAATTGCTATCAGGACTGACTGTGAGGGTTGGAAATGTGAAGGCAGACATTTTGTAGCAAAAAGAGGGGAGTGGTTGACTTTGAAGTCTAGGAGCGGAGGTCCCTGGGACCATCAAGGGAGAAGACTGGAGTGCGGGACTCTACCCAGAGAAGCCGTGATGCCAGAGATGGAGGCAGAGACGATGACATGGAGAGAGGGAATGGCTGGGGACTCTAGATCCAGAGAGGGAAAAGAGCTGTGTGCTGACGACCAAGGGCCAGTCTTGCAAAGTATATCCTTTGGGTGATTGATGATGCATGGAGGGGATTGTAACCATGGCAACTATTACATCATTCACAATAAAACATTAAAAAAAAAAAAAAAAAGAATGTATGAGCTTCTTGTGGGTCAAGTAGTTGTATGCCTACTTAAGTAGGCACTTGAAAATAGGTTGGTCTTGAGTCGTCTTGCTGGAATACACTTAAGTTTACCATAGGACTCTTGAGGTCAACAGGTAGAACTGAGCCTAGCAGGAAAGCAGTGAGCCCCAGCTTCACATTATACATCATAGAACTGGGTATTGAAGTGCCCATGTAGATAGATAAAGAATTCATACTTGTGCTTCACAAGAGACCAAGAATTTGTTTGCCACACAGAAATCAGAAAAGAAAGGAAGGACTTCAAACTGTCCTGTATGATCTCCCTCGTCTCTTCTCATTCTTGCCCCACTTGAGCTCCACTGGCCTCTGACATTGGCAGGAAGAGTGGAGACACAGGGGTGGGGGAGAAAGAGGTATACATACAACAGACTTTGTCCCCTCCCCTCCCTTTGTCTCTTCCTCACTTGCCCCTTTTCACTCCAAGGTGCTAGAGGAATTAAAGACCAAATTGTGAACCCAAGTCTCCAGAGCCATAAATCAAAAGCAGTCAGTCATTAGGGAAAGAGAATGTTCTACTTAAATTTCAGACGGTAGTTCTCAACAGGAGTAGAATGCAGTTTAATAACTAAAAGTGACAGGACAGTTGGGGAATCTGCTTGATATTATTTAAGGGCTAGACAAAGAACACTCAATAATTCATGGTTGAACATTAGTAATTGAATTTCTTGTTTATACACTGCAGAGCTGAAAAAGTCCAGTAGACCAGTTACACTTTCAAAATGCTAAAATATTTTAACTTGGTTTAAAAACAACAGTTGTAAAGTATTGAATTATTCTACAACCCTGAAGTATTTAAAAAATATGAAGACCCATGGAAATTGAAATGCCTTCCAGCCACTTTCTATATTTCTGAGTTATTCTCGGACACAGATTCTTCTACTCACAGGGCAGACCAATTTTTTATGCAGTAGGTTTTCTTCTGAAGATCACTTTATGTATCAACACAGCCTTCAGACAGACTCCATCAGACTAGGCTAGCAATCATATCATATGATTACATAGAGATGCCAGACGATCTCCATGGTAATCAAGTCCAAGTAATAGAATATTCAATATTATCATACTTCAAGTGCCCCTGAATTGATTTTCTTAAACAAGGAGTTGACAATAAATTTAGAATAAACTTTCCATTATCCCGAGAAAAAGGGAATTGAAAAAGGTACAGATGGCTTCAAGTTTTATTCCTTTGACAAAACTTTTCTTCAAAATTTAAGCATTCAACTCATTTAAGCTTCACATTTCATTATTTTCCAACTGCATCACCTCTAATCTCTTAGAAAGTCTAAGACATGTTTGAATTATGAAAGGAAGGCAACAGCATGAAAGAGAAGAAAGAAGTACTGGACAAGTAGACATCATGGAGCAACTGGTGGATCTGAACTGCTGACTTTGTGGTTAGAGACCCAACATGTAACTCACTATGCCATCAGAGCATAGAACACTTTGTTGTGGGATTCAGGAAGGGATGTATTCACTGACACTGGTGATAGAGCATTACCTGAATGGGAGGTGCTTTTGCTCCCCAACTGGGTTTCTGACTGGCTGTGGCTGACAGGTGTGAGATCTTGACAGCTTTGAATGGGGGAATCTCTTCCTGTGTGGTCAGTGCCTGAAGGCTTCTCGATATTTTTCATCTCCATTTCTTCATGATGGATCCAAAGATCAGGGGGTCGGAGGTCCTTCTGGCTGCCCTTCCTCTTGCCAACACTGTGAGTTGCCCGTTTCCTACGGAGCAAAGTTAGAAGGAAAATATAAACGCCTCTTTTCAATGGCCTTTCATCTCCTTTATCAGTCAATTCAAGTTAGAGCGAGGGAAGGAAACAAAAGGATTCCCGTGAGGAACCCTGTGAAACCCAGGAATTGGCAGATGAGTGTTGGCTGCCTTTCGTCTTCTCCCCTGGAGCTCCACCACATTGTAGGAGATGTGTTACTAAGTCCCGAGGGCCCCTGGATGCCTGCCAGAGAGCTCCATACTCCAGTTTCCCTGGCTGCAGATTCACACAAGGTGACAATGGGTGAGATGGAGCCATATGCCAATCTTTGGAGCTGGGCATAAGGAACCTGAGGCAACATCTGTTTAGGAGATAAATGAAGGAGTTGCTTTGAAAGGGCACATAGAAATAAAAAGGCCAGAATTGTTGCCAACAACCAAGATCGTGGCTTAGAGTTAAGTCTATACCTCAGCTGTATGATTTAATATGCAATTGGGAACCTTCCTATTTGAAAACAAAAGCCACATGAGAACATTCTTAGAAGAATAAAACACTTGACTTGGAGTCAGTAATGTCTGGATTTAAACAAAAAGAGACACGTCTTTTGAAAAGAGAAGTGTAGAAATGTGCTTCAAATATCTTTAGCTTCCATCTATCCTATCCCCTCTTTATACGGGGCTGATAGGGATGGGCAACTTAGACAAAGGCTACCTAAAATGGGGGGACTATAAAGGCATGGTAGTGTAGTGGGTACGAATCGGGCTACTAACCTCAGGGTCAGCAGTTCGAAACTACCAGCTGTTCCGCGGGAGAAAGAGGACACTCTCTGCTCCCGTAAAGATGTACAGCCTCGGAAACCCTGTACAGGGTTGTTATGAGTCGGAACCGACTCCACGTACATAATAACAACAACAACATAAAGGCATGAAATGACTAGCTTACAATTTTTCAAGAGGGAGTTTAGTTTCAGAGTGGGGTGGGAGAGGAGGAAGGTGGAATCTTCATCTTGCCTAGATGGATCTGGTGAAAAGAGATGAGGATATGAGTCTTATGATTCAATAGTGAGTAATTGTTATCATAACTAACTGCGATTGTCACAACTGTAAAAGGTAGAAGTTCTGTACCAAAAATGGGGGTGTAGTTAATCTTACAGTCCAGAAACAGAGGACCCTAGGATCATCAAGGGAGAAGAGCACGAGTGGAAAGTGGGACTCTATTTAGAGAAACAGTGACACCAGTGATGGAGGCAGAGATGAGGACATACAGAAATAGAGCAGCTGAGGACTCTAGACTCATGGTAAGAGAAAGGCTGTGTGCTTGCAGCCAGGATGCAGGCTTGCAGAATGTGTCCTTTGGTTGTTTAAATGATTATATATTCCTGAGGGATTTTGTGTACATCCAAAAAAAAAAAAAAGAGGGACTAGAAACAAATACTGTTGAATGATGATACATGGAGGAGATTGTAATCATTGCAATGAAACAATGAGTGTAAAGCTAATGTTCTCCCATGTAAACCATCACTCAATTCACAATAAAACTTATATATATATGGTGGTGGTGGCTATGTACCATGGAGTCAGTTCTGACTCAGCAACCCTGTATAGGGTTTCCAAGGATGTAATCTTTATGGGAATTATTTTTTGACTCCTGTTCTACTGTTTTATAGAATCCTAGTGTGGGGCTGTGGGCTAATGCGTTGCACTACAAGGTTGGAATTTTAAGCTAACCAGTCACTCCTCAGGCACCCTATACACAGTCCTATGGGTCTGAACTGACTTGACTGCACTTAACAGCAACAACTACTGTTTTACAATTTTGTATCTCCATTTGAAGTTTCTACTTTTCTCAAAACAATGTCTCTTCTAATCTAGTCTTTGCCAAACCAGGGAAGAAACTCCTTCTCATGTTGCACAATTTGCAATGAATAGTTTGATAATGTTTATTAAGGACATTCCATTGTTGCCAAATGGTTCAGATGAGCTAATTTCCTTTGAAAACACTTTACAAACTCTACTAGACCATCCAAAATGACCTTGGTTTTTCAATTATTGACCAAGAAAATGTGTATATATTAGGCAATTTAGAAATGTTTGATTGGGTGACTTGTTGAATTTCTCCAAATATTCATTTTTGTCCTTTTTTAAAAGTAAGCTAGTGAGGAGAGGAAAAAACAATCCAGATTTCATATCTACTAATAATTCAGTAGAGAAATAATACAGGGTTTCCTGATTTAATATTTTACTAAAAACTACCTATATTTTGTCCATTTCCTGGCAGCAGCCCCATACTGTTTCTAGACAATTGAATAAAATGACTCTAGACCATTTTCCTGTGTTGAATTCATTCTTAACCATCCATTTATCTGAACTCATTTCCTTACACTTCACCTGCCCACAGGAAAATCATCTGTTACACATAGCATTGTCTGTAGTTTCCCGCTGGTGTTGTTGTTAGGTGCCATTGAGTCGGTACCAACTCATAGCGACCCTATACACAACAGAACAAAACACTGCCTGATCTTGGGCTAACCTCACTATTGTTGCCACACTTGAGCCCATTAATGCTGCCACTTTGCCAACCCATCTCACTGGGGGTCTTCCTCTTTTTCTCTGACCCTCCATTCTACCAAACATGATATCCTTCTCCAGTGACTGGTCCCTGCTGACAATATGTCCGAAGTAGGAGAGACAAAGTTTGGCCATCCTGGCCTCCAAGGAGCACTCTGTCTGCACTTTTTCCAACACAGATCTGTTGGTTCTTTTGGCAGCCCATGGCACTTTCAATATTCGCCTCCAACACCATAACTCAAAAGCATCAATTCTTCTATGGTCTTCCTTATTCACTGACTGCATATGAGGTTTCACATGCATATGAGGTTATTGAAAATACCATGGAGTGGGTCAGGCGTACCTTAGTCCTCAAGCTGACATCTTTGCTCTTCAACACTTTCAAAAGGTCTTGTGCAGCAGATTTGCCTAATGCAATACATCATTTGATTTCTTGACAGCTGCTTCCATGAGTGTTGATAGTTGATCACTCATGGAAGTTGATAGTTACCGCTGGTAACTTAGAATAACTCAATGCCATTCTCAAACTTGGAGTTTCACCCTGCTATCTCTCTTTCTACCAAATAAAAATGTGAAATAACTTCAATCCCAGGGCCTATGTGACTGCATACAGAAAAGAACAAGTCCCAAGTTCAGGGCGACATAGACATCTCAGGATAACTCAGTATTTAAATAGCCTACAGTAAACAACAACAAAAATTGTCAAGGAATTTTTAAAACTAGAAAAAAAAACGAACTATGAATCCTGTTTTCTTCTTTGCTCATTCACTCATTCATTTAGAGTCCCCATGGACAGTGCACAAGGTTAAGTACTTCACTGCTAACTGAATGTTTAGAAGCTTGAGTTCACCCTCAGGCACCTCAGAAGAAAGGCCTAATGATATGTTCCCCAAAAAATCAGCCACTGAAACTCCTGTGGCACACATCTCTACTCTGATACACA
>NW_006408539.1:5488646-5494060 GCF_000296735.1 Chrysochloris asiatica | reverse complement strand
CCTATATATGGGTGTTGTGAGGAGGAACTGACTCATTGGCACTTAACAGCAATAACAAAAATATACATACATACATATATACATGTATGTATGTGGAATCCTGGTGTTGCACTGTGGGCTAATGCGTCAATCTGCAAAGTCATTTGAATTGCAAGGTAGGTGGTGGTTTAAGCTCACCCTACAGAAACCCTACAGAAAGTTGTATGGGTTAATAACAACTTGACGGCACTCAAACAACATATACTTACCTTTACATTTGGGAAGAAGTTAACATTCCTGATAAAATGCTCAAGCATTTTTGGATGGATTGAATCAGGTTAGGGTTTCTTCTGAGGAGCTATTCACCCAGCCATCTGACTGTTTGTCATAAATCTACAGATTTCTGAACAGACATTTTTTCATTTTGTATACATTCTATCAACAGCCATATCACCACTTTCGTTCCCCATAATGTCTTTTATCAAGAGAAGAAATTTTTGGCCTTAGAGAGTCCTTTTCCCCCTTCACAGCAGGTTTGTCATAAAACTGACAAGTGCCCCAACGAAATTGTTTGGCAATTTGTTCTAAAACCTGTAGGGACAGCTGTTACTCTGACCTCCTACCCATCTGTTGGCTCCCTGGCGGAATGAATAACTGCCGCCCATTATGGCTGGCGGTTCCTCTGTTGCACCTTTGGAAGCTCCAGAACTTTATGCATTTGCTCTCCTAGCTCAGTGTTTCTCATAGGGTGGACTGTGGGCCGGCAGCAGCAGTGCCACCTGGGAACTTGCTAGAGATGCACATTGTCAGGCCCCAGTCCACATGGGCACAGTCAGAAAGACGCTCTGTGCTTTATTCACCAATCCTGTGGTGCCGATGTACCTGAAAGTGTGGTCTTAGTGAATGTTTTCTCTTGTTTAATTCGACTTTAAAGTTCGAGTTTCTATTAGATAAGAATATTTCACAAGCATAACTCCTTTCTCCTCTCCCCCTTCCCCCTCTTTTCCCACAGGTACCAGAGATGTTTTTGCTTCAAAATTAGCTTAAGGATAAGAAGCTCTCTTCCTACTCCATGCCAGTTAGTCTTCAATAAAAGCCAAGCAACAAATTCAACAAGATTCTCTGCTGCTCTGGGTTTGCTGTGTGGTAACGCTTTCACCTTATTAGATTAGACCGTGCTGTTTTAATTTGCTGATTATTTTCTGCTACCCAGAACTTTTACAATCCTATTTCTTTACCAATTATCACTTCCTTAGGTTTGCCTTCAAGCTTTCCTGACCACGTTAGGCCAACATGATCTTATAATACTTTAATTCTTTCCCTTACCTGTCTCGATACAACTCACCTGGGTATTTGATTACTGACCGTCTTTTTGAGCTGTCTATACAAAGTCACTAAGAAGCTCTGGTAGCGTAGTGGTTACGAATCGGGCTGTGAACCACAAGGTCAGCGGTTAGAAACTACCAGCTGCTCCGCAGGAGAAAGATGAGGCTTTATAGCCTCAGAAACCCTGTTCAGGGTTGTTATGGGTCGGAACTGACTCGATGGCACTCAACAACAACATACAAAGTCACTAAGAAGCTCTGGTAGCATAGTGGTTAAGAGTTAGGCTGCTAACTCCAAGGTCAGCAGTTCCTAACTACCAGCGTTTCCACAGGAGAAAGATGAGACTTTCTGCTCCTATAAAGATTTACAGCCTTGGAAATCCTATGCAGGGTTTCCATGAGTTGGAACCGACTCCACTGCACATAACCACCACCATACAGGGACATTATGAGTCAGGACTGAATTAACAACAACAACAACACTAACAATAACAACACAGGGGTTGGTTTATAACTACAGGTTGTATGCAAATCAGATGTTCACAACCAGGAACTGCCTATATGTGAGTATCCATTCATTTATTCAATGAACATTTATGGAATATTGACAATGTGTCAAGAAATGTGCTTAATACTAGAAAGACAGACATGGTTGAGACATCAGAATCAAGATAGCTGAATGAACAGCTCACTGGTTCTCGAGGATTTCTACATGCTCTGTGAACAAAGGTTATTGTTGTTCAGTGCCATCAAGTCGGTACCAACTCATAGCGACCCTATGCACAACAGAACGAAACACTGTCTGATCCTGGGCCAACCTCATAATTGATGTCATGCTTGAGTCCGTAGATGCTGCCACTTTGCCAATCCATCTTGCTGAGGGTCTTCCTCTTTTTCTCTGACCCTCCACCTTACCAAACATGATAGCCTTCTCCAGCGACTGGTCCCTCCTGATAATATGTCCGAAGTATGAGAGATGAAGTTTGTCCATCCTGTCCTCCAAGCACTCTGGCTTCACTTCTTCCAACACAGATCTGTCTGTTCTTTTGGCAGCCCATAGCACTTTCAATATTCTCTTCCAATACCATAACTCAAAAGCATCAATTCTTCTACGGTCTTCCTTATACACTATCTAACTTTCACATGCATATACGGTTATTGAAAATACCATGGCATGGGTCAGGTGCACCTTAGTCCTCAAGCTGGCATCTTTGCTCTTCAACACTTTCAAAAGGTCTTGTGTAGCAGATTTGCCTAATGCAAATGCAAGGTTGTTGCTGTTGTTACGTGCCGTGGAGTTGCTTCCAACTCATAGCAACCCTGTACGGGGTTTCTGAGGCTGTAAATCTTTACGGGAGCAGAAAGCCTCATCTTTTTCCCACAGAACAGCTGGTAGTTTCGTACTGCTGACCCTGAGGGTAGCAGTCTGATTTGTAACCACTACGCTTACTACCTTACAAATGCAAGGTACTAAGGCTGAAAAGAAAAAAAAAAAAAAAATGGAGACTCAATCATAAGAGGCCTTATCTCCATCAGAAACTTTTTTAATAACATGCTTCTGCTGGTAAAGAGTAACAAAAAGATTTTTAGTACAAGTAACACTAGCATAATTTGTTTTTGTGTATGTGCAGATCACATACTAAGCAGCATTTATTTGATCTAACAATAAGAACTTTCCATTGTTGACTTGGATGGATTTTTTGCAAGGTTTTCCAGTTCTTTATTATCCCACCATTTCCTTACTTTACACATAACCTGATACTTCAACGGGAATATTTTCTCTGTTCCTTTTCAATCAATATGTTGCAGATGAGCTTAGATAAGAACCAACATTGGTGGAGTGTTCAGTTTAGTCAAGATTGTACCCACTGAAACACTAAAATATTATTCTAATCTCATTGATTCTGTATATTATGAATAAATAATTTATCAAGGATCTACTGATGTGACACTGTAAGATAAGCACTAGACTGGTAACTGAAAGATTGGTGGTTCAATCCCACTAACTGCTCCTTAGACACCCTATACAGGGTTGCTGTGAATTGGAACTGACTCAGCAGTACTTAACAACAACAGCAACAGCATGTGTTTACCAAGGAGCTCTGGTGGTGCTGCAGGATAAGCAATGGACTGCTAACTGCAAGGTCCACAGTTCAAACTCATCTGCTAATCCTTGGGAGAAACATGAGGCTTTCTGTTCCTGTAAAGATTTACCGCCTCAGAAACCCTATGCAGGGTCACAATGTCAGAGGGTCACAATGTCCGAGGGTCAAGAGGTCAGAACCCACTGAATAGCAGCAGGCTGTAGTGTATGTTCTTAGCACTTGTTGTTGGGTGCTATTGAGTTGGTTCTGACTGAGAGCTACCCAAGATATGACAGAACAAAACACTGCCTGGCACTGTGCCACCTCACAATCATTGTTCTGCTGAAGCCCATTGATGCACTGATCCTCTGCTTTACCAAGCGTGATGTCCTTCTTCAGGAACTGGTCTGTCCTGGCAACAGAGCCCATGTGAGACAAAGTCTCACCATCCTCACCTCTAAAGGGCATTCATTCTGGCGTCACTTCCTCCAAGACAGATTTATGTGTTTTACTGGAAGTCCAAGGCATATTCAATATTTTTCACAAATACCATAATTCAAAGACATCAACTCTTCTTCAGTCTTCCTTATTTATTGTCCAATTTTCACAGGTACAGGTTTTGTTGTTGTTGTTGTCAAGTGTGGTTGAGTTGGTTCTGACTAATAGCGGCCCTGTATAAGGTTTCTGAGGGGCAGGTGGTGGGTTTGAGCAGCCCAGTGCTCTTCCTACTGCACCATACCAGGACTTTACAGACATACCATGGCTTGGGGCAGGCACATCTCAGTCCTTAAAGCGGTATCTTTGGTGTTAACACTCTAAAGAGGACTTTTGCAGCAGATTTGCTGAATGTGATACATTGTTTGACTTCTTGACTGCTGTTTTCATGGGCATTGATTGTAGATGCAAGTAAAATGCAATCCTTGACAACTTGTCTTTACTCCATTTATCACGGTCTTGCTTATTGGTCTACTTGTGAGTATTGCGTGTAAGGAAGTATTACCAAATTATTAAAGTATATATCATAAACAGCTAAAAATAAATGATTACTTTATTTCCTATCAATTTGATGGTAAATGCTACCATGTGACTCTCTAACTCAGCAGGATACTTCTGTGGAGTTATTTCTGTTTTTCAAAGGTGTTGTTGTTGTTAAGTGCCGTTGAGTCGATTCTGACCTATAGCGACTCTGTATAGGGTTTTCGAGGAGGAGCTAGTGAGTTTGAACCTCTGAGCTTACAGTTCAAATGGCTTTGCAGTCTGGCACATTAACCTACAGCGCTAAACCAGGACTCCAAGTTTTTGTTTAGGGTGATGAACTGGTTAAACACTCAGCTGCTAAGCAAAAGGTAAGCAGTTTGAACCCATTAGCCTCTCCAAGGGGGAACAATGTGACAATCCGCTCCTGTAAGATTACAGTCTTGGAAACCCTATGGGACAGTTCTTCTCTGTTCGGTAGGGAAACTATGAGTCAGAATTGATTTATAGTAATGGTCGAATACACATATAAGAGGAAGTTGGGGTGTGGTGTTGTAGGGCAAGCATTCAAATGCCAGACACAAGGTTGGCAGTTCAAACCCATCAGCTACTCCTCCTTGGAAACCCATACAGAGTTGCTATGAGTCAGAACCAACTAGAAAACACTTAACAACAACAATGATATATTTATGTAATTTAAAGACAAATTAAGCTCTCTATCTCTGTCTCTATCTATGGTGGTGTTGGTGCACTGTGGAGTCAGTGCCGACTCATATCAACCCTGTATAGGGTTTCCAAGGCTATAAGCTTTTCCGGGAGCAGAAAGCCTAACCTTTCTCCCATGGAATGGCTAGTAGTTTCAAATTGCTTACCTTATAATTTGTTGTTGTTGTTGAGTGTTGTCAAGTCAATTCTGACTCATAATGACCCTTTATAGGGTTTCTGAGGAGCAACTAAGAAACTTGAACCACGAACCTTGCAGTTCTAACTAATCTTGTAGTCCAGTGGCATTAACCCACATTAACCCACAATGCTACACCAAGCATATATA
>NW_006408539.1:5484060-5488546 GCF_000296735.1 Chrysochloris asiatica | reverse complement strand
TGTGGAAAAATTCCACTATCAGATAGATAGTAATTTGAAGGCATTACTGATAGTGGTTACAAATCGGGCTGCGAACCGCAAGGTCAGCCGTTTGAAACTACCAGCTGTTCTGCGGGAGAAAGATGAGGCTTTCTGCTCCTGTAAAGATTTATAGCCTCGGAAACCCTGTTCAGGGTCTCTATGGGTCAGAATCGACTCAACAGCACTTAACAACAACAATATATATATACTTCAAAAAGCTTGTGGAAAAATTCCTCTATCAGATAGACAGTAATTTGAAGGCATTACTGATCGTATACAAAATATATTTTCAATTTATTTGTATGTTGGATGTCTCCTAATCAAAAAATAAATAAATAAAAATGTATATTCTCTCATACACGTAGACAAAGAGTTGCTAAATGTATTTCCTACTTTACCTTATTAATTACATGAAAGTAAAAGGGCATTATTTCTGTTTCATGTTGGAATTGATTCTGTTTTCACCTGCATTATTAATTTGTTCTGAAAAGTTTAGAGGTAGTACTGCTGAGGAGTGGCCTTCAATGAAGTGGAGAATAACTTACAAAAAAAATGTCAGATGTACTTTGAAAGAAAAAAAAAATTACTTCTTTCTTTTCAGTAACACATACAAAGAAACTAAGATGAGTGTCATTTGATCTGTTCCTAAAGAAAGATATATGAAGTAAACGTGTGAAAATATGCCAACTAAATATTAAGAAACATTGAAGGAAGGGAAAAACCAGTGTGATAAAAGCTCTGGACCTGAAGCTAAGTGTCTTTGGGGTTTCTAGTCTTCCAAGGAATCATTTACTCTTCATTCATTTCCTAATTTTAAAAACCAATCATGCCTAGAGCTCAGCTTCTGCTCTTTCCAAATAAGATCTTCACATTCTTAAGCAAGTACAGAGGGTTGGATTAAAGACAATTATAGAATTTCTCAAAACTAGGTCAGCTCCCACTTTGCCCATTGGAAAGACTGGCATTTCTCTGTGGAGAAAAAAAAAAAATCTGTCCAGGAATCTAGCTCAGTAGGTCAATATAACAGTCAAACATTCTTTTTGGGGGGATGGAAATTAAATAAATTCACTACAGATGGTTTAGTTGATTAAATTTAGTTTTGTGAGCACATTGGTATGTCTTTTAAAATTATAAAATAGGAGTTAGTTTTTGATGTTCTCTTATTCTTTCTTTATATGAATTCTTCTCAGATGCACTTTAAGAAAGACCAGTGCCTTGATGCACCACCATCCAAGCTTGCAGAACCTCTGTCCTGGGAATACTGGGCCATGAGATGGTTCTGAGGCTTAGCTCTTTTCCCTGGTGGCTTACTAAATGCCCAGCAGCCTGGAGGCTATGTGGGCCATGATGACCAGCAAGACTGCTCACATACCAGGCTGGTCCCAATAAGCTCATTCCATCAAATTTCTCATTTGAGTATAACAGACCAGTACATCAACTATTACAAACTTCAAAATAATTCCATCTCATAAAGGCAGCTGATATAAAATTCACCTTGCAATAGCAATAAATTCAATACACAGATTGCATTGTTATCCACCTGGCTCTTTCTCCAGGATATACATTTTTCCCATAGCCTGTTTCTAAATACTAAATACCCCACTTCAGAGTGCTGGAGAAACACTGTTGTCACTGTTGTTGAACTAGTTGAGTTGGTTCTGATTCATGGGGATTCAGAGGAGTGGCTGGTAGGTTTGAACAGCTGACCTTGCAGTTAGTAATCCAGTACTCATCGCACAGCATCACAGAGAAACACTTATTGTTGTTGTTAAGTACCATTGAGTCACTTCTGACAGAGACACACTTGCTATTGTTGTTAAGTGCTACCAAGTTGGTTCTGACTCATAGCTGTGTACGATTTCTAAGTAACAGCTGGTGGGTTTGAAGTGTCAACCTTGTGGTTGAACAAAGAAATACCTTTGTTAAGTTGTTAAATGCTGTTGAGTTGGCTATGGCTCATAACTACCTTGAATAAGGTTTTTGGGGAGTGGCTGGTGGGTATGAACCACTGACCTTGTGATTCAAACTGACCTTGAGGCCCAGTGCTTACCCTAAAGATCAACAAATAGAGTTATGGGAGAGAAGAGAAAAAGACTGAGGTATTAGCTAGGGAAGAAGGAAAAATGATTTGTTGGATAAGTTTCTCTCGTAATGTGTGAGTATAGAGTTGTCAAATCGGTCACTTATAGGCCCATGCCTCAGGCTTGCCAAACCAGCACTGTGCCTGAGGCAACAAAATCAAAGCAAAACAATGTATTATAGCCAATGCGTTCAGACTGCGAGATTGTAATAGAGATATATCAGGCCGAATTTTAAAGGGCTAGAGAGCCAGAGAATGGTCAGACTACTATTGACTGCTTGAATTGGATGACAAAAGGCTAATTTATTAATTATAAACAAAAAACAACTTTCTGTTGTAAATATTGTTTTTTGATGTATCCTTCTCTACATGTGCTAGAATATGTCATTGATGTTGTTGAGTGCCGTCAAGTCAGATCTAACTCACAGAGACCCCGTAGAGGGTTTCCGAGGAGCAGCTGGTGAATTTGAACAACCAACCTTATGATTCAAACAGACCTTGCAATCCAGTGTTAATCCTAGAGTGCCACACCAGGTCTCAATGCTAGAACATAGAGATTTAATTTATGAGAATTAACCACAAGTTGGAACTTTTGAACCATTTTGAGTTTCTGGAATGTTATTTCCAAAGCATTTCCTCCAAATTAAATAGTTCATTGTGTTGTAACTGCATTAAGTTCGGTTCTCTATATTTAGTGATCCATTCAGCCAACATTGATTAAGTGTTTACAGGCCTTTTCAACTCAAGAGGCAAATAAATATGATTAAAGAAACACACATCTCCAACATGATTGCAGACAGGATTATAACTGAGCCACGTGGTGGGGTCCATTCTCTAAATGTTACGTAAGGAACACTTGTCCTCACTTGAAAGGAAGACTCCAGCCCTGAGAGGTAAAAGCAAACAGAAACACAAAGTAAGCACCCAGGTGGGTTCTATTAATAAACATGCAAGTCTAGCTTTCTCTTACTTAAATTATGGACTTGGCATGGACAAAGGGCAATGTTTGGTCTGGGTCAGGAGATAAGGGACATGTGGTAAATTATGAGACTACAGAAAGAAGAACCTTTAAAGCACATTACTCAAAAAAATAGTAGGTAGGTAAGCAGTGCCTTCTCTCTTCTAGGGAGATGACTGTTACCTACTTTCTCTGCTGGGCTGAAGAGCGCCGGGTGCAAAGCACAGCTACGACCACTACCACCAACACTGTGATGATGCCAACAGTAACTACGATGATGACAAGCAGGTTGCTGTTCTTCTGAGGAGTAACGCTGCCATGTGGTGGGTGCATCTGCCCAATAGGTGGCTCTGGGGAAAGACAGGCAAAGAGAGATCAAGGTTAGAGAGATGTAACAGTGTCTAGTAAGCTGTGTTATTGATGAGAAGTGCTAGGAATTCCTGAGTCACTGGAAAGCAGGGGTGAGAACTTTGTTGCTAAGTGTCATCAAGTCATTTAGGGCTTCTGAGGAGTGGTTGGTGAGTTTGAATTGCCAACTGACCATGTGGTCCAGTGCTTTATCTTGGATTACCAGAAAGAGTGAAAACCCATGTCTACACAAAAACTTGTGCACAAATGCTCCTAATTGGGTTAAATCATTATAGCTCCAAAGTGAAAATAAATCAAACGTCTATCAACTATTGAATGGATAAATAAATGTAGTACATGCATACAAATGAATGTTATTCAACTATGAAAAATGAATGAGCATTAAAACATTTACACCATGGATGAATTTTGGGAGCATCGTTCTAAGTGAAAAAAGCCAAACAGAAAGACTGTTTTATGATCATATTCTTACGAAACGTCTGGTGGTGATGGTGTTGGTGTGCCACGGAGTTGTTAGCTGCCATCGAGTTGGTATCAACTCATAGCAACCTTATGCACAGCACAATGAAACACTGCCTGATCCTTGGCCAACCTCATTACTGTAGCCATGCTTGACCCATTGATGCTGCCACTTGGCCAATCCATCTTTGGGGGTCTTCTTCTTTTTCTCTGACCCTCCACCTTACCAAACATGATATCCTTCTCCAGCGACAGCTCCCTCCTGACAAGATGTCCAAAGTATGAGAGACGAAGTTTGGCCATCTTGGCCTCCAAGGAGCACTCTGGCTGCACTTTTTCCAAAATGGATCTATTAGTTCTTTTGGCAGCTCATGGTACTTTCAATTTTCTCCTTCAACACCATAACTCAAAAGCGTCAATTCTTCTATGGTCTTCCTTATTCACTGTCAAGATTTTGCATGCATATGAGGTTATTGAAAATACCATGGCTTGGGTCAGGCGTACCTTAGTCCTCAAGCTGACATCTTTGCTCTTCAACACTTTAAAAAGGTCTTGTGTAGTAGATTTCCCTAATGCAATACATCGTGACTGCTGCTTCC
>NW_006408539.1:5454790-5482360 GCF_000296735.1 Chrysochloris asiatica | reverse complement strand
ATAATAATGGTATTAACTGGGCTTCCCTGTAGGTGCATGAATATTATCCTATCACAGATAGCATTGTACCTCATGAATGATCTGGATATGTTCTTTTTGACAATGAATGCAACACCATTCCTCTTCAGTTTGTCATTTCTGGCATAGTAAACTATGTGGTCATCAGATTCAAAATGTCCAAAACCAGTTAACTTCAGCTCACTAATGCCTAAGATATCAATGTTTATGCATTCCATTTCATTTTGACAACTTCCAATTTTCCCAGATTCATGCTTCATACATTCTATGTTCTGATTTTCAATGGATGTTTACAGCTGTAGCTCTTCATTTTGAGTTCTGACCCATCACCAAATGAAGGTCCTGTGGCTTTTCTCCCACGGGCTTTACTGCATTCATGTCATCACGGTCACCTCTACTTTGAGGAGGCTTCTCTTCCGCAGTCACATTTTGAGTGCCTTCCAATCTGAAGGGCTCATTTTCTGGCACAATATCTGGCAGTTTTTCTCTGCTATCCATAAGGTATTCAGTGACTAAATATTCGGAAGTAATTCATCACTCTTTCTTCATAGTCTGTCTTTGTCTGTAAGCTCATCTGAAACCAGTCCACCATGAGTGACCTTCCTGGTATTTAAAATACCAGTGGCATAGCTTTCTGACTCATAGAGACCCTAAATAGGGTTTCCAAGGCTGTAAATCTTTATTGGAGCAGAAAGCCTCATCTTTCTTCTGAGGAACAAATGTAGTTAGAAGACTCATAACATCTATATTACCAGAGGATTGGGAAATCTACAAGGACACAAAATGGATTTCTGGTTGGCAGGGGTTGTGAACATGAGGGAATGGGCAGCAATAGTTTAATGAACTTGGCATTTTATTCTGAAATGATGAAAATGTAGAATTCAATAGTGGTGGTGGATGCAGAACTTTGTCAATATAGTTAAAAGCATCTGAATTACACAATTGGAAGGGTGAATTTTATGGCATATGTGTTAATTTACACTACTCTCTGTCCGTTTGTAGTACTATGGTGTCTTGTCTGTAGCTACAATGCTGTAAGTTATGCTACTGGTGTTTTAAATATCAGCAGGGTCAGTCATGGTGAACACGTTTCAGTGGACTTTCCATACTAAGACAGACCAGGAAGAGTGAGAAGTGTATAGTTAGCCACTGAAAACCCTATGAATAGCCATGGAATATTGTCAGATACAGTGTTAGAAGATGAACCTGTCAGGTTGGAAACACTCAAAATATAACTAAGAAGAGCTGCCTCCTCGAAGTAGTAGTAGTAGCAGTTGTTGTTGTAGTTGTTGTTAAGTCGGTTCCGATTCACGGTGAACTGAGGAGTGCTGGTAATGCTTGAACTACCGACTTTTCAGTTCAAACCGACCTTACAGTCCAGTGCATTAATCTGCTACACCACACCAGGACTCCTCAAAGTAGAGTTGATCTTAATGATGTGAATGGAGCAAAGCTTCTGAGCACTTCATTTGCTAATAGGGCACAACTCAAAATAAGAATAAACAGTCATTAATAACCAAAACGTGGACTGTACAAATCATGAATCTTGAAAAATTAGAAGCAATCAAAAAATGAAAAGGAATGCATAAATATCAATATCCTAGGCATTGTTGTTATTAAGGGCCATCAAGTCAGTTCTGACTCATAGTGACCTTGTATAGGATTTCCAAGGAAAAGCTGGTAGGATTGAACTACCGACCTTGCAGCCAGCAGTCCATTGTTTACCCTATGTTGTTGTGAAGTGCCGTCAATTCTGACCCATAGCAACCCTGTATAGGGTTTCCAAGGAGCCGCTGGTGAGGTTGAACCACCAACTTTGCAGTTCACACGACTTTGCAGTCTGATGCATTATCCCACATTGCCACACCAGGACTCTTATTGTTGTTGTTGTGAAGTGCCATCGAGTCGGTTCCGACCCATAGCGACCCTGTACAGGGTTTCCAAGGGTGTAAATCTTTACGGGAGTAGAAAGCCTCATCTTTCTCCCGCGGAGCGGCTGGTAGTTTCGAACTGCTGACCTTAAGGTTCGCAGCCCGATTCGTAACCACTACTCTACCAGAGCTCCTTAGGACTCCTATAGAGAGCTGAAATTGTCATTTTGAATCAGACAATCATATCTTTTATTATGTCAGGAATGACAAGATGAAGTGGAATAATGTCACATTCATCTTTAGAAAGAGCATTTCAAGATCTATCTTGAACTACAATACTGTTTGTGATAGGCTATTACCCATAAATCTACTAGGAGGACCAGTTAATGCCACTAATTATTAAATCTACACACCAATCACTAAAGCCAGTGAGAATGAAATTGAAGACTTCTACCAACTCAGGCTTTCTGCTCCTGTGAAGATTTATAGCCTCGAAAACCCTGTACAGGGTTGCTATGAGTTGCAACCAACTCCACAGCACATAACCACTACCACCACCTCCAACTTAATCAGTTTAAAAATGATCAAACATGTAATCAGGATGCATTGAAAATTATTGGTGGTTTTAAATGGAAAATTAGAAACAAAGAGGAAGGATCAGTAGTTGGAAAATATGGCCTTAGTGATAGAAATGACACTGGAGATCACATTACAGAATTTTGCAAGACCAATAACTTATTCATTGCAAATACCTTTTTTCAGCAACATAAAAAATTACTATACACAAGGACCTCACCTGAAGGAATACATAGGAATCAAACTGAGTACATGTGGACTTCAACAAATGGAAAATTGACTACATCTATGGAAAGAGACAATGGAGAAGCTTAATATCAACCAAAACAAGGCTAGGGGCAGACTGTTGAACACATCATCAATTTGGTGTTGTTGTTGTTAAGTGTTGTCAAGTCGGTTATGACTCATAGTGACCCTGTAATGGTTTCTGAGGTGCGACTGATGAGCATGACGACCAACCTTGTAGTTCGAACTGATCTTGCAGTCCAATGCATTAACCCACAGCACCACACCAGGACTCCTGATCATCAATAGCTCATATATAATTTTAGATTGAAGCTGAAGAAAATGAAAACAAATCCACAAGATCTAAAACAGATCTTGAATATATTCCACATGAATTTAGGAACCATCTCAAGAAGAGGATTGATGCATTAGACACCAAAATAACTGAACACCAGAAGAGTTGTGGAATGATATCAAGAACATGATCCATGAAGAAAGCAAAAGGTCATTAAAAAACAGAACCATAGAAAGAAGAGGCAAAATGGATGTCACAAAAGACTCTTGATAATAGCAAAATAAAGTAACTGGAAGAAATGAAGAATTAAAAGAGCTGAAGAAAAATTTTCAAAGGGCAGCTTGAGAAGCCAAAGCATTATAATGAAATGTGCAAAAGACCTGAAGTTAGAAAAACAAAAGGATAGAAACATGTAGAAATGTGAAGAGTTTCTCAAGCTGAAAGTACTGAAGGAAAAAAAAAATCAAGCTTTGGGTAGAAAGATTGAGGATTCTATGTGCAAAATATTGAATGATGCATCAAGCATCAAAAGAAGATGGAAGGAATATGCAAATCCCTTGTACTAAAAAGAACTGTTGATGGTCAGTCATTTCAAGAGTTACAGTTTGATCAAGAATTGATGGTTTGAAAGAAGTCAGAGCTGCATCGAAGGCATTGACAATAAATGTCTCCAGAAATTGATGGAATATAATTAGACATGTCCCAAAAAACTGATGCAGAACTAGAAGTGCTCACTCATCTTTGTCAATACAGTTGGAAGACAGCTAGGTGGTTGTCAATTGGAAGAGAACCATATTTGTGCCCATTACAAAAAAAGGTGGCCCAACAGAATAGGGAAATCATTGAACAATATCATTAATACCACTTGAAAGTAAATTTTACTGACAATAACTCAAAATGATTGCAGCAGTACATTGAAAGAGGGTACCAGAAATTAAAGGCAGATTCAGAATAGGCTATGGAAGGAAAGATATCATTGCTGCCATTAGATGGAACACGGCTCAAAGCAGAGAATACTAAAAAGATGTTTACTTGTGCTTTACTGAATATGCAAAAGCATTTGACTATATGGATCATAGCAAACTATGGTTAACATTGCAAAGAATGGATATTCCAACATTTAATTGTGCTCATGTAGAACCTGTACCTGTACATAGACCAAGACACAGTAATTCAAATGGTTTAAAATCAGGAAAGGTGTGCACAACGATTGTATCTTTTCACCATACTTATTCAATCTGTACTGCTGAGCAAATGATCCAAGAAGCTGGATGATATGAAGTAGAATGTGGCATCAGGACTAGAGGAAGGCTCATTAACAACCTGCTGGAAAGTGAAGAGGACTTGAAGTACTTATCGGTGAAGATTAAAGGCTATAGCCTTCAGTAAGGAGTGCACCTTCATGTAACAAAAACAAAAATCCTCACAACTGGATCAATAAATAACATAATGATAAATGGAGAAAAATTGAAGGGGTCAAAGACTTCAATTTGTTTGAATCTACAATCAATGCTCATGCAAGCAGCAATAAAGAAATCAAACAATGAATTGCAATAGGCAAATCTGCTGCAAAAGACCTTTTTATAGTGTTAAAAAGCAAAGATGTCAGGTGAGCCTGACCAAACCATGGTATTTGTAATCACCTCAGGTATATGTGAATGTTGGACAATAAATAAGGACAAGCATAGAAGAATTGTTGCACTGGAATTACAGTGTTGGTGAAGTATATTAAAAGTACCATGGACTGCCAAAAGAACAAACAAATCTGATTTAGAAGTACAGCAAGAATGCTCCTTAGAAGTGAGGATGGCATTTGTAATATTATTATACTACTGAAACAGTTAGTTAAATGTTACCTAAGTTAGAAAGCAGCCATGGTTTGGAGATCTTTCTAATACAGGTGCCCAAACTACAATATTTACAGAAATAATATCCAGAATGTCAAGATACATTAAACTCTTCTCACATGTGCATGTAAAGCAATAGTGCTTGCCTAAAAATAAAAATGATGTATAAGAATCAATACTTCTCAAACTTGTAAGCATATTTTTGATGAATCATTATTGTTGGAACAATAATAAGTATTTTTTATATAACTTGAATCTCTGGGGGAGGAACTCATCAAAAGTTTTACGTAGAACTTACTGTTAAAAGATTCTGACTATAAATGAAAGAAATGAGATTTCCTTGAAATAATTTTTACATTTACTAGAAATGAATGGGGCAAGAAAGGAAAGGTTAGAACTTTGTGTATCATGGTTTTACTCATTATTTAAAAAGTCATATTACAATAGTATCATAATATGCCCTTTCTCTGCTTAATAAATTAACTTATTAAGGTAAACTAACCTTTTTTTATTATTATTATTTATTGTTGTTGTTGTTGTTGTTAGGTGCCATCGAGTCGGTGCCGACTCATAGCAACCTTATGCCCAGCAGAAGGAAACACTGCCCGTCCTAGGCCAACCTCACTATTGTTGCCACGCTTGAGCACATTTATGCTGCCAATTTGCCATTCCATCTCATTGGGGTCTTCCTCTTTTTCTCTGACCCCCCACCTTACCGAACATGATATCCTTCTCCAGTGACTAGTGTGGTTTAAATTTAGCAGTTCATCATTTCTGACAAAGTTAGTTTGAGTTGTACATAGCAGTGCACCTTATGAACACTTTAAAAAGCCTGGCAAGAGAACATTATTCAAATTTCTACTCATTCATGTCTAACTTCCCAGCCAGGAGGACATTGTGTTTCAAATCAGAACATAATGACCGATTCCTGCTGAGTTTTAGTGAGATGACACTGATGGTTTTGCCTTGGGAGAGTTTAGGACTCATGAAGACTCCTATTATAAATCTTAGATTCATGGCCTTTATGATTTCCTCATGAGAACTGCTATTAGTTTAAAACTTGATATCAAAGTCTTTTGCTAACTTTATAATCCCAATGCAAAATCTGAATAATCAGAACAGACCGTAAAGAAGTGCCAGGCTGTCGGCCTTTACAGCTAAATATACCTCCAAAGACTCCAAATGATGAGAACTTCCAGAGTTCACAAATATAGATTAGGACAATTTAGAATGTTAGAAGGTTGTCCGACCTCATAAGGGGCAAGGTGGCACTTACCAAGTTTTGGGCTTCACTACGGACACATAGTATAATTCGATGACCTGCATCTACAATCTCCTCTCATGATTTGCAGCCGACACCTTATTTTCACAAGGAGCTCTGGTAGTGGAGTGGTTATGAGTTGGGCTGCTAATCTCAAGGTCAGCTGTTCTAATCTACCAATTGCTTTGCTGGAGAAAGAAGAGATTCTTTGATCTATTCAACCACTGCCATTCCCACCACCTTACTTTCACTTTGATTATGCAGGAGATGATGAATGTGACCCATTGACCACTGGCCCCAGTACAGAGTTTTCACTTGATAGACATCTTGATGTGGCTGAATCAGTTTCAGCCTTATGTGATTTTCCCCATTTCAAAAAATATATATACCATCATAATATCTTTTTCAATGTTAGTTTAATAGTGTTGTTATGAATCTTAGGAATCAAGAAGTAGGTATTCCTTTGGTTGGTGGATGATGCATGGAGGGGATTGTAACTATGGCAAGGAAATGATATACGATGGGATCAATGTGAAGCTAATGTCCTCCCATGTAAACTATCACATAATTCACAATAAAGCACTTTAAAAAAAAGTAGATATTGTTGTTGTTATGTGCTGTGGAGTCAGTTCTGACCCAGTACAGGGTTACTGAGGCTGTAAGGAGTAGAAAGCCTCATCTTTCTCCCACGGGCAGCTGGTAGTTTCAAACCGCTGACCTTGAGGTTCATAGTCCATTAAAAATCAGTGAGAAGGGAGTTTATATATATATTTTTAAAATCAAGTGGGCATTCCATCTATTTCATGATATTCAATCAAAGTAAAAGATTTCATCCATTTTCTGCTAAATTTATTATAAACATAAATATATTTTAATAATGTGATCATATAAAAACGTAGTAAAGATTGGACATAGATCTAATGAAATAATAATAGCTTTAATTTTCATAATACTTGGTAGTTTTTCAAAAGAAATGTATATATTTTTTTATCACATTTTACTCTGAGAAAAACTTTGGTCAGCTCCTTGATAGACAAGAACTCTGAGTTCTTAATTATCACATAGACAAAAATTTAGGAGTCCTAGCTCCTAGGTTGTGTGGATCTGACTTCATTACCACAAAGATTGTGCCCTAATAAATGTATAATATCAATAGACAGTTAAGCAATGTGAGTATGAAGATGAAAAGTCCACTTCCTTGATTGCTGTTGTTAAGTTCTGCTGAGTCAGTTCTGACTCACAGGGACCCTGCATAGGGTTTCCTAGGAGCAGCTGGTGAGCTTGAACTGCTGACCTTGCAGTTCAAACCAACCTTGTAGTACAGCGCATTAATCTGCAGTGCCACACCAGGACTCCTCTTCCCTGATATAATTTACTTATCATTAGAATACTGAGCTCAACATATGCTTTGTAATCTCACAAGTCTTTGAATTTAAACAGACATTCATAAGGCACTGAATATTTCAAGGCATTTTCCTCTGATAAAAGGTGCTGTCGTCAATCAGCTGGACCAAAACTCATAGATAATCTAGACCAATGTTCCCTAAAATGAGATATTAATCAGTGTTATGGGGGGAAAGTTCCTTGGTTAATTAAGTTGGCAAACATTTCTTTCTTCAAATCTCAGAACTTTGAACATGTTAATGTGATCTGTGAATTGTCAAGAGGGACCAGGAAGAGATTGTAAAAAATGTATCCAATTATTTCATCAATACGTATTAAAGATTTAGTAGTGTGCTGGGGATATGATGTTGTGGTCAATAAAGGCATGATCCTTGACCTCAAAAAGCTTATAATCTAGTAGAACAGACAAATATTAGATAAATCATGAAGCAAATAAATATAAAATTATCATCATAATTTATATGAAAAAGAAGGTTAGAAGGGTTCATGAGAGATGCAACAGAAGGTTATTGGGGAAGAGTCATTGGGACAGAGAGGCCAAGAAAGACCTCATTAAGGGAATAACACTTAACCTAAATCTTAAAGGATTTCTAAGAGTTAGATTTAGTTTCTATGCAAGGAAACAGGAAATAGAAAGAGTTTTGGATCAGTAGGAGGACTGAAAGCTGCATGTGTCTGGTGCCTTGAGAGCAAAATGAAAACCCATAGCAAATGAAGGTAGAAAGAGAAACAGGATCCCGTCATGCAGAGCTTGGTAGATCACATTCAGGATGTATGGTTTTACCCCAAATGCAACCAGGACCATTTAAAGATTTCAGCAAGAAAGTGGCATACTTGCTTTGTTTTAAGAAGATCTCTCTAGTTGCTGTTGGGAGAGGGCTTGGTGGTGGGAGCCAAGAGACCAATTAGAAGGATACTGAAGTTCTCCAAGTCATGATAGATGGCTCTGAGAAAATGGCAATTGCAAAGTGGACAGTTACAAAAGGCTGCTTGAAAGTAAATAAACTATGGGTTAGAAATGGAAAGGAAATAAAGGAAGAGTTGCGTTCAGGCTGAAGAAACAGATCTAATATTTGATATAAGGAAAAGAGTAAAAAGGGCAGATTTAGTAAAGGGAGAACAAAAAATTCAGTTTTTAATATATTAGTGTTGAGATCATGTGATACATGTTGAAGAGATGGCTACATGGTCTGTGCTACAAATATAATTTGGAAGTTGACATACAGTTTAGATTTGAAGTCCTAGAAATAGTGAGATTGCCAATGTCAAGAGTATAGAGTGAACACAGAAGCCCTTTCAGGATTATCACTCCAAGTGTTTAGGTACAAGAGGAGGAGGGGACTCGAAAAAGACAAATGTGTGACCAGACCAGTTTCCCAAGATTTATTTTAACAGTGGAATATCTTTCTTTTCAGAGATTCTCATGGAACCCATGCACCCTAGAACAACCACTGGGAAATGGTAAATGAGCTCAGTGTTTCTCAACTGGAAAGAGTTCCTTTGTCCCCAACAAAGAGATGTTTTTCA
The DNA here is from genome assembly GCF_000296735.1 of Chrysochloris asiatica. Classification (NCBI taxonomy): domain Eukaryota; kingdom Metazoa; phylum Chordata; class Mammalia; order Afrosoricida; family Chrysochloridae; genus Chrysochloris; species Chrysochloris asiatica. Next base: position 5,473,336 of record NW_006408539.1, on the reverse strand, counting down.
CTGTCCAGAGACATTTTTGGATGTCACAACTTGGGAGAAGGGAGATACTACTGACACATAGACAGCAAGGATGCTGCTAAGCAGCCTACAATGCATAAGGGTAGCATTCCTCAGCAAAGAAATGTGAATAGTTCCCAGATTGTGAAACCTGAATCCAATACTTATGTTCAGATGAAAAACTCAGATTAAAAAAATTTAAGTGACATGATTAATGTCACATAGCACTAATTCATGGCAAAATCAGCTCTAAAATTTGTGATTTGGAATTAATCTGTTGCTATGTGACTTTGAGTCAGTTCTGACTTGTACGCAACCCTGTATAGAGGTTCTGAGAGTGGCTGGTGGGTTTGAACCACCCATCTTGTGCCTAACAGTCTAGTACTTATTCTGTAATGCCATGTTGGTCTCGGACCCTCACATCCTTTGAGAAAGATAATGGGTGATTGGAGAGGTAAAAGTCCGTCTCTCTTGAGCTGAATTAGAATCTGAGATTCCAGGTTACTCCAATTATTTTTCTTTCTGGGAAATGACTGGACTTTCTGTTTGGCATTAAGATGTCTGCTGAGTAGCCCTGAATGTGTTCTTGTTGTTGTTATGTGCCTTGGAGTCGGAACCGACTCATAGTGACCCTGTACAGGGTTTCCGAGGGTGTAAATCTTTACGGGAGTAGAAAGTCTCATCTTTTTCCCACGGAGCAGCTGGTAGTTTCGAACTGCTGACCTTGCGGTTCACAGCCCGAGTCGTAACCACTACGCTACCAGAGCTCCTTTGAATGTGTTCTAGTAGTTACTATTATGAACTGAAGTGTGTGTCAGCCCAAAAGTTATGCTGAAGTCCTGCCCCTACTTTCTGTGACTGTGAAACTAGGGAGATAACCTTTGTTATGTTAATGAATGATCACAAAAGGAAAGTGGATCTTAAAAGTAACCCCTTCTGAGTTCTCTTTTGGGTAAAGTGCAGAACAGATTCAGAAAGATACACACAGGGAGAACTTAGATGTCATGGAGGATCTGTCTACAAATCAAAGAGTGTCAAGAAACACCCAGGGCTGCCAGAAGTTATAAGAGACAAGGACTGATTTTCTTCAAACAGAGGACAAAGTATAGCCTTGCTGATGCCCTGAATTTGGACTCTTCTTCCACAAGTGGGAGACATTCAAGTTCTATTCTTTAAAGCCATTCACTTGTGGTATTTTTGTGAAGAAAGCACTGGATAAATAAAGTTATCAGTCTTAGAAATGATTCTTTTATGCAAAGAGGAGAGTAGCCTTATGTACACTTTGCTTAGATTATTTATTATGTTATGGAACTCTAGAAAAAAATAAAACAAAACTTTCAAAACTAGAAAGCAAACTATGGCGTTTTCTTTTAAACAGACTATACGTCATGTTTATCAGAGCACCTAATATAATTGTGAATATTCACAAAATTGAATTAGCAGTGTTCGCATGTTTATTTATAGAACTATGGCAAAGTATCCAAACCTTTCAAGTGTAATTTAATTTTCAAAGGGTGAGGTCAATGAAAGAGCAGTTCTAAAGCCCTTATAGATGTTTTAACCAAACTTGCCAAACAAATTTTGCATATTTTTGGCATGTTGTTGTTGTTATGTGCTGTTGAGTCAGCGTTGACTCATACCAATCCTATGTAGAGTTTCCAAAGAGTGACCTTGCAGTTAGCAGTCCAATGCCTACCCTCTAGCAACACATGAGGACTCCCAACTAAAGAAAATTGGCATTTTGTATTCATCATGAAAAAAGCAGGATTAAATTGAAGTAATTTTATAGTTGTTATGATTCAAACAAATATAAACTACAAACTCACATTTTCAGAAGTTGAAGATTTTCCTGACTTAAGACTGTAGACCATAATCAAAAACTGAATGCATCATAAAAGTAAAATACAACCACCTCACCACATACTAGCTTTGATTCTACCTGCCATAACAAAATAATTTAGATGCTTCTTCAGTTTCCACAATTTAATTAAGGGCTTCCAACTAAAGAGTAAACATGAACTATAGCTTTGTTTTTCTTTATTTGAATTCCAAGGGTACATTTTTAAAAGAGTGGCGTGCTGTGAGAGAAAATAAATGATTAGCGAGCGAGGTTGAAATTTATTTGCAACTGGCTTGAATATCCTGACAAGAAGCTATTATTTTATTACATAATTACCTCCAATACTTTGAAGGATGAATCCAGCAAGAAGAACTAGAGATAGGACATCTCTATAATTCTGTCATTCTATGTGGAGGGGAGATGTATATGAATATTACCACCTTGGTGGTAAATATGTAGTTTAACTTAACCATCTTATAAAACAGGAGCTCTGGTAGCATAGTGGATTATGGGCTGGACTGCAAACGTAAGGTCAGCAGTTTGGATTTACCACCATATATGTAGAAATATAAGGAACTCTGTAATATAAATAATATAATATATCTGTAATATAAGGATCTCTGGTAGTGTAGTGGTTATGAATCAGGCTGCTAATCTCATGGTCAGCAGTTCGAAATTACCAGCTGTTCTGCGGGAGAAAGATGAGGCTTTCTGCTCCCATAAAGATTTACAGCCTTGGAAACCCTGTACAGGGTCTCTATGAGTCAGAACTGACTCCACGGCACATAACAACAACAAAATGTAGTAATAGGAGTCCTGGTGTGGCGCTGTGGGTTAATGCACTGGACTGCAAAGTCGGTTGGGACCACAGGGTCGGCAGTTCAAGCTCACCAGCCGCTCCTTGGAAACCTTCTACAGGGTTGCTATGGGTCGGAGTCGACTCAACAGCACTTCACAACAACAACAACATGTAGCAATAAAATAGGAGGGATACTCATTAGCAACCTGCAATATGAAGATGATACAAGCAAGCTGAAAACGAAGAGGACTTAAAGTACAGTGCATTAACCCGCAATCCAGTGCATTAACCCGCAGCGCCACCCAGGACTCTCCCAAAAGAGAGGATGCATGTCATTGAGTTCAAGGCACTCGCTCCCCTGACGAATGGAAGACTCAGAAACAAAGTTTTACCTTTGAGTCTTCCAGTAGCCACACATACCTTCTCCTACCTTTTACTTAAACCCAAACAAGCAGTTTCTAAAATGTAAGCACACTAAATAAAGTCCAATTAAGTGTCTGTCGGGCTCTATATCTAGGGTGTTTGCCCAGGTTGCAACAGTCCTCACTCTTCCTAATGCCTGTTACACAACATTACTCTTTATGTAATACTACTTCACCTTCTTTAGGTAACATTTACTCCACCAACTTTTCAGTTCAAACCAACTTTTCAGTCAAGTGCATTAATCACAGTGCCACACCAGGACTCCACAGCTATAATGTTGTTGTGAAGTGCCGTCAAGTAGAATCTGACTCACAGTGACCATGTATAGGGTTTCTAAGGAACTGCTGGTGACCTTGAACCACTGACCTTGCAAGCGACTTTGCAGTCTGATGCATTAGCCCACAGCACCACACCAGGACTCCCACAAGCAATAATAGTGAGTGTGGCACTATGGGTTAATACTCTGGACTGCAAAGTAGTTTGAATCCCAAGGTGGGCAATTCAAGCTCACCAACCGCTCCTCAGAAACCTATACAGGGTGGCTATGGTTTGGAACCACCTAGACAGCACTTAACAACAACAACAACAAGCTATAATAAGGGTCTTAAAGTCAAATACCAAAAGAGAGAGGAGTAATGTTACGTAAAGAAAGAAAGACAACCTGTGTAACAGAACTTAGGAAGAGTGAGGACTGTCACAACCTGACAGGCACTTGATTGGGCTTGATTTAGTGTGCTCACATTTTAGAAACTGCTTGTTTGGGTTTAAGTAAAAGATAGGAGAAGGTATGTGTGGCTACTGGAAGACTCAAAGGTAAAACTTTGTTTCTGAGTCTTCCATTCGTCAGGGGAGAGAGCGCTTTGAACATCTGTTATACTCCAATGATATGGTTCTCCCTTTAGGGAGAGTCCTGGTGTGGTGCTGAGGGTTAATGTGCTGGACCACAAGGTAGGTTTGAGCCAGAAGGTGGACAGTTCAATCTCACCAGCCACTCCTTGGAAACCCCATACAGGGCTGCTATTAGTCAGAAAGGACTCGACAGCACTTAACAACAACATTTGGGAGATGAATGCATTAGATTATGATAGCCTTATTATAGGAAATAATCATGTAACTCACTCCCATCTTCTAATTTCATGCTCAGAAAGCCATTCATAGATAGCAAATTTGGCTTCCCATATGATTTTTTTATAGTACACCACTCAAATGGATATTGATGTATTTAGTAATCAAATGAAAACCTACTAAAATGGTAGAATAAATAAATGACATTATATTAATTAAATACAATTTGTACAACGGCAAAGATAAGACAACAAGAGCTATTTGTAAATACACAGATAAATCTCAAACAAAATTAAAGCAAACACTAGGATAAATATATTATGATACTGTTTATATAAACTATACACATGTAAAATAATATATTGCTTAGGAATAAATATATGTCTACACTAAACACTACATTTGAGCTTGTAGTTACATCACAGTGGGGAATGGAGGGAACGGTGGAGAAGCATGTGACAAAGACATATAAGCCTTTCTAGGTGCATTTTGGGTATTTGTATGATAGCTTTGATGGTGGCTACTTGAGTGTTCTGGTGTAGCGCTGTAGGATAAGCAATGAACTGTTAACTTCAAGGTGGATAGTTCAAACCCACCAGCCACTCCTCTGAAATTCCATAAGTGGATGCTAGGAGTAAGAACCAACTCAATGACACTTAGCCACAACACACAAGTGTTCAGTTTGCCTTTTGGAATATCTAATGTTAATTTTTGGTAAACTTAACAACAACAGCAAGAAAAAGAACAATGAAAAAAACTATAAAAGGATGTCTCAAACATACATGAGTGGGTTAGGCACTGGCAAATATTAATCCATCCTAAAGTTTCCATCCTAGCAAAACTGAGAACAAGACTTTAGAAGGTAGCAGCCAGACCAGCTGTTTCTTCCATGAAGTCCTAGAAACTACGTCCACCTTGTCATCTTTAAAGCTAACCGATGTACGAGAGACATTTCAAAGAGTCTGTGGAAAATGCAATGAAAATATAATGGAATTTTCCCATGAATTTTTTTTGAAGTCCCCTTCATATGTGTGTGCTGTACTAAGTGAAGTAGAAAGTGTCTAATCTTGACCAAGGGGAAGAAAATGAGCAACAATCCACTAGAAGATTCTGGAGGAGTAATAAGACTCTTTAGAGTAAAATCATCAGTAGTTTTAATTTGTAAAACTGAGTGGATTTCAGCTCAAACTACATTAGGTATCACTCTCACTAATAAAATTAAAATTGTCATTCCTTTTTTGTCTCCATTATAAAATGCTCTATCCTTGTTGGTGGTCTTGTTAAGTGCCGCCATGTCAGTTCCAGCTCATAGCAACCCTATGTAGGGTTTCCACAGAGTGTCTGGTAAGTTTGAACTGCTGACTTTGTGGTTCAAGCTGACCTTGCAGTCCAGTGCTTTATCCCACAGCACCATACCAAGATTCCATGCTATACTTGGGCCTGTTTAATTGACTGTGTTGTATGCCCCTATTAATTCTCACTTAGAGAGACTCTCCTGGTGGATGGTTTGATTGTATCTTCATGTTTTTCACATGCATACTAAGACCTGAAGTCCAGGGTTCTTGGCACTTGCAGTAAGTAGAAAATTTGCCTTACTCTGTAATTAACCATTTAATCAATACAATTAGTCCAATTGCTCAAAATTATATACTTACCATTGAGAGTGCTTCTATCAATCAAATTAGTGTCAACTGGCCAATAGCCTCCATCTCCATGACGACCTATTTATTGGGAAAGTATGTCAGTATGTTAGCAGATAGACAACAGGAAATCACACGCAAAACCAAAGAAGCAAAAAGAATACATATTTTGAAATACACAAACAATTGAGCAAGATTATTTTGACCACTTTATAGAAAATCTGACCATATTCATATCTTTGTGTCAGTGAGAAAACACTATGTCCAAGTATGAGAAAAATCTTTCACAAAAGTAGACTTTTGTGCCTTCCCCAATGCTGTTCTTTTTGTGTGTTTATTTTCCCTTAGTATTTTTGTTAAAGTATAAAGGAAGTGCAGCAGTAGAATTACTAAGGGCTCCTCTCTTGAACTTCTCAAAACAGAAGTGCTGCCAGATTAAAGCAGAGTTTCAAACTAGTTCTTCCTAGTTAGATCATGGTCAAGAGAGGCTGAACTGAAATAATAATGGAAATAGAAAAAAAAAAAAAAAAAAAAGTGGGTCGACACACTTCCAGAAACTTAGTCTTTTTCCTAGAAAATATGCACATTGCATAGCAACCAAATGCCTTGATCAGCAGTAACAGCAGTGAGAAACCAAACTGTCCAGATCAATATGGCGGCTCACTGTACCTCCTTGAATGAGTGCTGCTCTCCACAGGCCTGACAATAATCTAATCTCCACATCAACCTCCTGAAAGGGTTCATTATGCCTCTTCTAAGTCTCTATTCCAGGGTTTTGACCCATCCTTTTTTCCACTCTGGTTATTGTTCTTCTTTACACAAATTTTAAAAACTTGAGTCTCTTTTGATTTTCCTGTTACCCATGAATGAACTGTTAGAATAGGTTCAAAGCCCTGGGTTACAGCTACTAGAGGGGCACAGAGTCAATTGACTTCCTTTATGCTGGCATCCTTTGTGACAAATTGACATTACGACTCTACAAGGGGACAACATAGTTTATCTATAACTGAGTTCTGGTTATTCTTTTTCTTATACTCCTGGAAATTTGATAATAGATTGGGGAGTAGGATATAATTTTCACAGTCTAACTAGTTCTTACACACATAGCATGAAAGGAATATTATCTTTAGTAGCACATTGTAGGAAACCATGTGTTCATTTGGCATTTTGCTTAATAGTTGCAGATATAGTATTTAAGAAAATAAAACCGGAAATACTACTAAACCTGATATAATTACACCACATCATCCGAATTAAATTAATTGACTTTCACCACAGGCAACCCTTAACTATAATTATTTGATTAGATTTTAAATTCTAGAATCTGTATTCCACTACCATTGAATTCATTCTGACTCAAAGCAACCCTATATAGAGTTTCTGAGACTATAAATCTTTACAAGAGCAAAAAGCGTCATCTTTCTTATGAGGAGGAGCTGGTAGGTTTGAACCACTGACTTTGTGGTTAGCACACCAGTGATTATCCTGCAAACGTTAATATCTATTATATAGTCCCTTTATAGAAAAAAGATTCGGGAGATGAGTATATATGCAAACATATATGCAGTTGTTGCTAAATGCCATCAAACTAGTTCCAACTCATAGTGACCCTGCATAGCATTTCCAAGAAATGGCTGGTGAATTTGAACCACCAACCTTACAGTTCAAAATGACCTTATGTTTGAGTGCTTATCCTACAGCACCACACCAGGACTTCAAATACATATCAATTATCCATTTCATTTACTTAGGAGGGTTATTACTGAAAGCAGTTATTAGTGGATGATAATAAGGAAATAATCAACTTTTGGTGTGGCACTGTAGGATCAGCAATGGACTGATCAGTTCAAACTATCAACTGCTCTTTGGAAACCCTACCCAGGGTCACTATGAGTCAGAATTGACTCAATGGCACTTAAAAATCATAAGGAAATTGATTAAGTCACTTAGCTATAGTGTTATTGTTGTTGTTAAGTTCTGTCAAGTCAGTTCCAACTCGTAGTGACCTTGTATAGGGTTTCCGAGGAGTGTCTGGTGGGTTTGAACCTCTGACCTCATGGTTAGCAGTCCAGTGATTATCCACCAATGCCACGCCTGGACTCCTCAGCTACAGTAACAGAGGTTATATTTCCCACAATTTTAGATTTTAGTTTTCTTCATCTTTATAACTATCAAGTCCTGCCCTTTTGGTATTCTTTTGCCTACCAAACACTCTTCTCACTAAAGCTTTACTAAGATCTCATAATGTGATTTTCTAAAGAGCTGTGAAGAAACAACTTAGGATCCTTTTAACAGTCTACACATTCATGATTTTAAAAAATTCTTCTGGTAGCAAATCAGTGCTGAAATTAGGATGGCAATCTTCCAACAAGCAATGAAAGAAATTTATCCAGTTTCTGCTAAACATACTTAATAAGCAGACAGGAGAGGTGACATTTTGGAAACTATTTTACCCAATATTATTGCTGTTGAGTTGCTTCTGACTCTGTATAAAGTTTCTTAGGAGCACCTGGTAGGTTTGAACTGTCACCCTTGATGCTATTTTTTTTTTCTTTCTTTCTTTTTTTAAGGGGCCATAAAAGGAAATGGAGAATAATCATAATTCAAACGCATAGATTCTGCTATGATCTTCCTTATTCATTATTCAACTTTTAGATGCATATGAAGCTATTGAAAATACCATGACTTAGTTCAGGTGCACCTTAATTCTAAAACTGATATCTTTGTTCTTTTAACACTATAAAGAAGTCTTTTGCAGCAGATTAGCCTAATTCAACACATCATTTGATTTCTTGATTGCTGTTTCCATTTATCATTATGTTACTTATTGGTCCAGTTGTGAGGATCTTGTTTTACTTTACATTGAGGTGCAATTCGAACTGAAAGCTACATTCTTTGATCTTCATTAGTAAGTAATTCAAGTCCTCTTTGCTTTCAGGAATCAAAGTTATACAATCTGCATATCACAGGTTGTTTTCCTCCAATCTTATCAGTGCCATGTTCTTCTTCATATAATTCATTTCTCCGATTATTTGATCTGCATACAGATTGACCATTTTCTGATTCCACAACATTCAACAAGTATCCCCTCATTCTGTACTAAGATTTGCTTCTTGGTCTATGTACATGTTTCTCATGAGCACAATTAGATATTCTGGAATACCCATTCTTCCCAATGTTATCCATAGTTTTTTTAAGATCTCCACAGTTTAACTGACCTTTGCATAGTCAATAAAATATAAGTAAACATTTTTCTGGTGTTTCAGCCAAGATTCACCTGATCTCAGCAATGAGATCCTCATGGCATCAGCAATGAGTTCAAGCATAGCAGTGATTGTGAGGATGACGAAGGACCTGGGGTGTTTCCTTCTGTTACACATAAGGTGGCTATGAGTTGGACTCAACTACACCTAACAACAACAATCTTTATGCATAAAATTATAAGTGGCAATTCACAAGAGAACAAAACCAAATGAATGACAAAAGAAAACCTTCACATCATATAATTTCTTCAGTATTGTTGTTGTTGAGTGCCTTAGAGTCTATTCTGACTCATAGCAACCTTGCTTTCCCAGGCTTTAAATCTTCACTGGATCAGAAAACCTCCTCTTTCTCTCTTGGAGGGGCTGGTGGGCTCTAACCAGGGATCTTGTGGTTCACAGTTCAGTGCTTATCATATGGAGTCACAAAAAAATTCATTTAAAATATTGCTTGCCAAATGCCTGTGAGAATGTAAGAAAGTGTGAATTAGAATGAAGATTCAGGGAGGTGGGGATAGGAGGACTGAGAGAGCCAATTGAAATGGGATTTTGATGAACTGACAAAAAGGTAGACAAATCCAACACCTTTTCCAAACACGTTGCTCCTGTGGACTCTGACACATTTGTGATCTCAGAGAACAAACAGCCCACAGGATATTCTGATACCAGTTTTGGAAGCAATCAAGTGAAACAGAGGTTCCCTATGAATATTAGATGATTTTTGTAACATCTGAAAGCAACCAACTAGATTGCAAAGCAGCCAGCCAAAAGAGATGCTAACAACCCCATCACTTAGGCCAGTAAAGCAATACATGATTTCTGTTGGGAGTAATCCTTTATTGGCTGGAAATTAGGTAGATAGCCTGTGGAGGGTTTTTCTTTTCCTCTAGCATCCTGACAAATATCTTTTTAATGAAGTTTCTAAGTCTCCAGTTAGTTTGCAGGAGGATGCATAAACAAGCCCACAAGCACCTCCATATATTACTTAGACATAAAGCTCCTCGGGTTCAGCACCCCTTAGAGTTACAGAAGCTATTGATTACATTGTGAATTTCAATTGGTAGAAGAAAATCAGAAGTCACACAGCTCAGAGCTCTGTGTAAGATAAAGGAACTCTGGAAATGCTTTCTAAATAAGGCAGGGTAGATTAAAACTCAGGCTTTCTACCTCCAGAATCTAGAGTATCGACATGGGTTAACTTTGTGTTGGTTGTCATTAGATTGATAACACAGAAGAAAATTAAGTAACTCTTAACAAACAAACCCAACAGAAAATACTTTAAAGAAACCTGATATCATCTGTGAGCAAGATTGAATTTATGGTAATTTAGATTTCTTGCTCCCTGACAAGAACACACAAAACCCATTTTCTGGGGTTTTGATGAGGTTGCAATCTCTTAATCTAAAGACATGGGAATCAAATTTTAATTTTGTGTGCTTTGAGGTTTCCATTTTCTGAAATATTTCTTTTAAATTCCAATAGAGCTTATTTTCCTGGAAAATACTAAGTAAATAAAATCAAGGAATCCTTCAATAGCAATAGCTTTAAGTAAGCAACACCAGTTATCTAATGCGGAGACACTGAAGACTCAAGAAGAAAAAATACTGGTGTTGCTCCTCCACGTGGCAAAGCATTTTTCAAGGCTTGTTGCTTTGAATCATATATTGGATGTGTTTAGTTAACTTGGTTAGTTTCATGAACACTTATTTCAGGAAAGAGAAGACTGACTAGGCTTTGGAAGACGGTTGGAGTTAAGTCATTTAATGCCAACATATAAACCAATGCTTATTTCAGAGCTCTTAGTTTTATTATCTAAGCATAAAACTTATAATAATTAATACTCATTCACTTAAACCTCATTGAACATCCTCTATGGCTGAGGCCCTGGTGGTGTAGTGTGTATAGCACTAACTGAAAGTTCAGTGTCTCCAACACAGTCCTAGAACTTCAGGGAACTATAGGCAGTTCCTGGATCACAAATGAGGTCTGTTCTCAAACCTGCCCTGAAGTCGAATCTGTAGGTAGTAGGAACAGGTACATGAGTTCTTGTTTAGCATCAGTTAGTCTAAGGTTTGTCTTAGCGTATGGTGGTGGTGATGGTGGTGGTGATGGTGGTGGTGGTATACCATGGACTTGGTTCTGGCTCATGGGGATGCTGCATAGGGCTTCCAAGACTTTAAATCTTTATGGGAGCAGAAAGCCTCATCTTTCTTCTGCAGAACGGCTGGCAGTATATAGTATGTATTTTACCTTTGGATCATCTGGTCCTCAGAAACCATATACAGTGTCATTATAAGTCAGAATCACCTGGACAGTACTTAACAACAGCAACAACAACATGCATGTAAAGAGCTCTGTTATGGTGCTATAAGGTAAGCATTGGATTGCTAACCAAACTCACCAAAAGACTGGAAGTTCAAACCTACTGGTTTTTCTCTGAAACCCTATGCAGGGTTGCTATGAGTCAGAACCAACTCGATGGTACACAGCAACATCAACAAAAACATGCAGATAAAACACATAAGAAACACTTCCAAATGTCCTAAAACATCTTAAACACAATAACACAACAAACCCAAGCACGCACCTCCTACCATCCACTTGACTCTGACTCATAGAGACCCTAGGTAGGATTTCAGGGACTGTAAATCTTTATGGGAAAAACTGCCTCATCTTTCTCCTACAGAGCAGTTGGTGGGTTTGAACCACTGACCTTGAGGTTAGCAGTCCAATAATACAGTACATAATAATATCAATTCAGTAATAATAACAAGTAATTATATATGATACTGTATGGAATAAACAGAGATAGGAAGTCTGTGTGTGTGTGTGTGTGTGTGTGTATGTATATGTGACCCTATACAGGGTTTCAGAGGATCAGCTGGTGGGATGAATCCCTGACATTGTTGTTAGCATTCCAGTGCTTACCCTACAGTACCACACCAGGATCCATGTGTGTACATATACAGTATTGCAAACAAACAGCAAAACAGTTCTTAACACAGTTTGGTGATGATGTGTTCTTACGTCAGTTCCAAACATAGTGGCCCTGGATAGGGTTTCTCAGGCTGTACATTGTTATGGGGACAAATACCTCTTCTCTTTCTAACAGAGAAGCTGCTGGATTCAAACTGCTGACCTTACAATTAACAGCCCAATACATAACCCACTATGCTACCAGAGAAGTTTAGATAGAAAACAAGAAAAAAGACTATGATAAAAACATAACATTCTCATTCCGTGGATGTCATGTGTACTGGAAGGGGTATTTGTGAGATAACACTATGACAGTAATAAATAAATGATGCAGAAATTAGAGACAGATGGCTGTTGTTGCCGATGATGGGCTTAATATTGGACTGGATGGACCTAGTGCTGGAAAGTCAGTACTTGATTCTGCTGTGGAAGTGGCATATTGACACTACTGGAATCGATTTATTGAAGAAGGCGTTAAGGGAACTTTGTACAGAGCGTCTCCTTCTCTTCCTCTCATCAAAAATGGCCTTGTAGCAGCTGAGACCCTCAGTAAAGGTACAGTGAACTTTGGTGAATCTCTCTGTACAAGGATCTAGCTCCTCTAACTTTGCCTTCATTGCTTCAATGAGAGGAACTTCTCTATCATCTCTTCCCAGATAGATGTAGTTAATTTGATTTCTGTATATTCCATTTGACAAGGTCCAGCTGTACAAAAGTAGTATTTTACAATGAATAAGTAAGTCATTGGTCTTGTACAATTCTATATGTGATATACAGCATCATTTCTATCAACAAAGTTATATTTTCCAACAACTGGTTCTTCCTCTTTGTTTCCAACCTTCACATTCTAATCACCACAAATTAACTCTGCATCTTGATCACATGTTTGATCAATTTCACACTGAAAAAGTTGTTGTTGGTGGTTGTGTGCCACTGGGTTATTTCCGACTCATAGGGCTTTCTGAGGCTGTAAATCTTTATGGGGGCAGAAAGTCTCATTTTCCTCTCACAGAGAGACTGGTGCATTCAAACTGGTGACCTTTTGATTAACAGTTTAGTTTATAATCCACCATACTACCAAGGCTACTTGAAGAAGTTAGTTGTTGTTGCTAAGTGCTGTTGGGTCGATTCCGACCCATAGCAACCCTCAATAGGGTTTCCAAGGAGCAGCTGGTGAGCTTGAACCACTGAATTTACAGTTCAAATGACTTTGCAGCCTGGCGCATTAGCCCACAGTGCCACACCAGGACTCCTGTTTGTTGTTGTTATTAAGAAGTTGGTTGTTGTTGTTAGGTACCATTGAGTCGGTACCAACCCATAGCGACCTTAGGCACAGCACAACAAAATACTGCCCGATCCTGGGTCAACCTCACTACTGTTGCCACACTTGATTGAGTACATCAATGTTGCCACTTGGTCAATCCATCTCATTGGGGGTCTTCCTCTTTTTCTCTGACCCTCCACCTTACCAAACATGATATCCTTCTCCAGTGACTGGTCCCTCCTGACAATACGTTAGTAGAATTCTTTAATTTCATCATTATTGGCTTTTCTGTTGTGTCAATTTGAATAATAGTGATATTAATTGGTCTTCCTTGTAGGCATGTGGATATTATCCTATCACAGACAGCATTGTACTTCAAGACAGATATTGAAATGCTCTTTAATTTGTTAATCCTGGCATGGTAGACCATTCTAGTGATTCAAAATGGCTAATTCCAGTGCATTTAATCTCACTAATGCCAAGGACCTTGATCTTTATGCATTGCCTTTCATTTTTAATGACTTTCAATTTTCCTAGATTCATACTTTGTACATTCCAGGTCTGATAATTAATGGTTGTTTGTATATATTTCTCTAATTTTGAGTTCTTCCTCATCAGCAAATAAAAATCTTGAAAGCTTTGCTCTATTCACACCATTAAGGTCAACTCTACTTTGAGGAGGCAGCTTTTCCCTTCTCATATATTGAGTGACTTTCAACCTGAGGGGCTCATTTTCAGACAATGTTCTGCTGCTCTTCGTAGGGTTTTCAGTGGCTGGCAATTCAGAAGTGGTCTTCATCTCCTTCTTCCTAGTCTGTCTTAGTCTAGAAGCTCCTCTGAAACCTGTCCACCATGGGTGACCCTGCTGGTATTTAAAATACAACAAAAACACACAAGCCACCACAGTGTAACAAACTGACAAAGGCTGGTTGATTCCTCCAGAATTTCCTTAAACTTCATCACATCATTTTTGGTAGCCCTGATTGTTTGTGAGAAGGTCTACAGTAAATAAAAGAGGCTACGTCTCACAGATCATTAGCTGAAGTAGAGATGTAGTGTTGGGGTAAAGGTCATTGAAAATGCTTGGATGTCTGGATCTTGAAAGGAATTTTCTTGGTCAAGCAATAATGTTAAACATCAGAGAAAATGGTTCAAAAAACTATCTTTAAAGATGGCAATTTAACACAAGTCTTTGCTTTCCAAATGACTGGAAAGATGTGTCTTAATAATATGGCAGTGTGCCTTTGAATTTAAGGAGCAATATACAAGGACTCCTGATTTGGTGTCGTAGCATAGGCACTCAACCTCAAGGTCAGTTTAATCCATAAGGCCGGTGGTTCAAACTCACCTGCTGCTCAGCAGAAACTCTATACAGGGTTACTATGAGTTGGAACTGACTCAGTAACACTTAAAAATGACACCACCACCACAAGGAAAGGTTTGAGCTTGAAATCCTTATTAATATAACTTCCAAGTAATAACATTAGCTTATCCTTTGATCAAGAAGACCTGGTGTGGCACTATGGGATAAAGCACTGGATTGCAAGGTCGGTTTGAACCACAAGATCAGTGATTCAACTCACCAGCCCCTACTTGGAAACCCTGCAGAGGGTCACTATGAGTCAAAACTGACTCAATGACACTTAACAACAACAACACTTTGATGAAGGATATCTCGTAGTGTAGTGGGTTACAAGTTGTGTTGCTAACCTCAACGTCGGGAGTTCAAATCTAACAGCTGCTCCACTGGAGAAAGATAAGGCTTTCTGCTCCTATAAAGATGAACAGCCTATACAAAAAAAAAATATGGTTTGAACTGACTCCACAGCACATAACAACCATCACTCCCATCCTTTGATGCCTTATGCCCTGGTTCCTTTTTGTCTTCTTTCGAAATGTAGGTCCTTTCAGATATTTTTTCCAAAATAAGCTCATCTCATCTACATTAAATATTTGGTGTGGCAAATCATCCCTGTCCTCAGTAAGTTTGTCAACATTTCAGGACAATCCCCATCAACACTTACACTGGCATTTACTGCTTTGCCTGATGCATTTATATTATGTAAATTTGATCTCACTTAGAAACAACTGACTGACAACAAATTCTTCATCACAATCACCTTCACTTGCTGTGCAGTCAGCGTTTAAATCATTGAAAAGGTTTTGAGCTTTTTCTTGTGCTAAAAGTAAGGCTAGTAGGCACATTATGCTGATTTTTATCATCTAAGGAAATTATCAATAGCTTTTCTGTCTCAGTAATTAAACTGCTGCATCACTTCGTAATAATTGTAGCTTTTGACACAGTAAAGGCCTCCCCATGCTCCATTATTCCCACTTTATCCTTTAAATTTGTTCTGATCACTGACCAGCTACACCTAAAACTTTTCCAGTGACTGAGGATGTTTCACCTCTTTTTGGTCACTTTTTATTTCCACTTTATTTTCAGTCCTGATCATTTTCCTAATTTCCTTTTCTTTGATGCATCACCAGCACTTGAATTTATACTTTGGAGGTATAGTTACAAGGGTGAATACGAGGAAAATTTAAGCCTACTTCAAAGTTACAAATGCATCTCATTATTAATGGCTATGTGATCTGGCATAAAAGGCAGATGGCGTTCTCCTTCTTGAGCTCATGGGCTGCTGAAGCCACACTTTTCATGAGTGTCACAAAGTAGTGTGTGCATTTGTTATTGTGAAACATTGTATTCAATATGTAATTTAATATAATAGGCTTTATGGAAATCTTAATTTAATTATGAGCTGTTCCTAAGTCTGGTGCTCTTTTTTTTTATATACATATATTTTAATTGTGAATTGTGTGGGTTTACATGGGAGAACATCAGTTTTACATTCATCCTATGGTAGTTCATTTCATTGCAATGATTACAATCCTCTCCATGCATCATCAAACAACCAAAGGGCACACTCCACAGGCCTGCTGCCAGGCCGTCTGCACACAGTCCTTCTTCCTCCCTGAGTCCAGTGTTCCCAGCTGCTCCATCTTTCCACATCATCATCTCTGCCTCCATCTCTGGCATCACTGTTTCTCTGGGTAGGGTCCTGCACTCCACTCTTCTCACTTGATGGTCCCAGACACCTCCATTCCTGGACTGTAAAATCAATCACTCCCCTCATTTTGTTACAAAACATCTACCTTTACATTTCCGCCCCTCACAGTCAGTCCTGATAGCAATTATTCACTACTGTACCACAAGAGACCTATCCCCATCTCCTTTCATTAGCCCCGTCCCAGCATACTGGAAACCATTCAGTGGAGATTCTACCTTCCCCCGCCCCGTCTGGAACTAAGTTCTCTCTTGAAAGCTTGTAAGCCTGTCACTTCTTGCCTTTGTTGCCTCCCCCACCCATTTTGGGTAGCCAATGTCTAAGTTACCCATCCCTGTCAACCCTGTATACCAAGGGGGTGGGAGTGATCTTCGTTGTAAAGATTTATTCCCTTTTTTGAGCTACTACATCCATAAGTATAGGTAAAGTTCAACAAATTGTAGTAGGTTACTCTTTTTTGTTTTCCTCTTCTTTCTTCTTGTAGTCGAGTTCTGATCATCCAGCCATTAAAGCCAGGTCAAGTGGGTACTGTCTGCAAGTATGGGTGTTCTTGTGCATTTCTCCTTACTTCATATCAGATGGTTGCTTTGTTCTCTGCTTTAGTCTTCTGTGGCCCAGGAGTCCCCAGGTCTTGCCATATTGCTGGCCAACCAGGTCTCCACCTGGGTTCACAGGAATCTATTGAATGTGGTTGGACTTAGCTCCCAAATTCATTGCTGTTTTTCCCCGCTTTCCCCCTTATTGGTGTCCAATGTGGTCACCAGCCAGACAACATGCCTATTCGTGTATTCCCCTTGAGTCTTAGTTTTGGAAGGGGGTTTGCTCTGAGGGGACACGGCCACTTGCCTTGATGGCTCCCAGGTGAACAGCTTACTTGTTCTTGTAGTAGTCAATCAGACTGACTTTATTGTTTTTTATTTTTCCTGCTGGTCTTTCTTTCATGAAGTAGCTGCTGCTCCAGGCTTTTCTATCTGTCCTTTCAAGTGGAAATATCCCACCTCAGATGATTCTGGATAGGGTTCAGGATTCCACCTATGGTCTTATGCAATGTAAAGGCTCCACAGGAAGCCTCTTTCACTGGGCAACTTCTAGCCCCCTTTAAGCTATTCCAATCAGTGACAGGCTGAAGACAGACTTGCAAGCTTTCTATTGTGCTGTTTCTGGCTATTCCTTTCTCTCCGGCTCAAGTGGCTATTTTACAATAGTAGGCAAGGGAAACCAAGATTCAAAAGACAGCCATGCATCTTAACATTATTCCCCTGTTTTACCCATTCAAACCATTCCTCAATCCCTGTATCCCGGAGCCCTGTTATTCCAAGGTTGTGCATACATTATCATTTACCTCTGACACACTTAGCCCATGCAAACCTGACTAACTGTTCTCCCATCCACCTTGTTCTTCCATTCCCCTCCCACTTCTTGTGTATTGATCCAGTCCCGGACCCCCAGCAACCAAGTTATCCTGTGTCTATTACCTACCCTGTGCTCTATCTTCCCCTGCCTCCCTCCCCTCACCTCATCCCATACATCCCGGTGAACAGTAAATATAGATATAATTTTTTCCCCCTTATAGGGTGGGTTCTTTTTCTTAATCTTTTATAATAATGGTCCTTTGCAGTATTTCTCCTTTTGTGACTGACTAATTTCACTCAGCATAATGTCCTCAAGCTTCATCCATCTTATGCGGTGGCTTGCAGCTTCCTTATTGTTCTTCCATTGTTTGTATGTACCACAGTTTGTTTATCCATTCTTCAATTGATGGGCACTTAGGCTGTCTCCATCTATTTGCTATTGTAAATAATGCTGCTATGACCATTGGTATACATATATCTACTCGTGTTATGACTCGTATAATTTGTGGGTAAATACCAAGTAGAGGAATTGCTGGATCATAAGGTATTTCTATTTCCAACCTTCTGAGGAAGCGCCATATTGCTTTCCAGGGTGGTTGGATCATTTTCAATCCCACCAACAATGCAGGAGGGTCCCAGTCTCTCCACATCCTCGCCAGCATTTATTGTCCTCTGTTTTTTCATTTTTGTTGTTATTGCTGGTGTGAGATGAGATCTCATTGTTGTTTTGATTTGCATCTCTCTAATGGCTAGTGATCATGAACATTTCTTCATATGTTTGCTGGCAGCCCGGATCTCCTCTTTGATGAAATGTCTATTCATGTCCTGGGGCCATTTTTTAATTGGGTTATTTGTGTTTTTC
>NW_006408539.1:5445619-5452872 GCF_000296735.1 Chrysochloris asiatica | reverse complement strand
TTTTTCTTAGCCTTTTACAGTAGTGGTCCCATGCAGTATTTCTCTTTTTGTGACTGACTAATTTCACTCAGCATAATGTCCTCAAGGTTCATCCATGTTATGCGGTGGCTTGCTGCTTCCTTGTTATTCGTCAATGTAGCATAATATTCCATTGTGTGTATGTACCACAATTTGCTTATCCATTCTTCAGTTGATGGGCACTTTGGCTGTCTCCATCTTTTTGCTGTTGTAAATAGTGCTGCTATAAACATTGGCGTGTATATGTCTTCTCGTGTTGTGGCTCGTTTTTCTTGCGGGTAAATACTGAGTAGAGGGATTGCTGGATTATAAGGTATTTCTATTTTCAACCTGGTGAAGTCTTTTGATGCACATAAGTTTTTAATTTTTAGTATGTCCCTTTCATCTATTTTGTGTACTTTTGTTTGTATACTTTCCAAAATGTTTGGTAGTCTGTATATGCCCTTAATTAGAACCCTCACATTTGTCCCTATTTTTTCATTGATGACCTTCATAATTTTGGGATTCACCTTTACGTCTTTAAGCCATGTTGAGTTGGTTTTTTTATGTGGTGTGAGGTAAAGGTCTTGTTTCAATCTTTTGCACATCGCTTTCCAGTTCTGCTAGCACCATCTGTGAGAGAGACTATCTCCTCCCCATGCAATATACCTAGGTACTTTGTCGAAAATCATTTGGCTGTATGTAAATGGGTTAATTTCTGGATTCTCGATTATGTTCCATTGATCAATGTATCTTTCATTATACCAGTCAGTACCAGGCTGTTTTGACCACTGTAGCCGTGCAGTAAATTTTTAAATTGGGGAGTTAGAGGTTTCCAACCTTGTTCTTTTTCTTAAGCAGTACTTTACTTATCCTGGGCCTCTTTCCTTTCCATATAAGGTCTGTAATTGTTTTTCCATCTCTTTGAAGAATGTGATTGGAATCTGGATTGGGATTGCATTATATGTGTAAATTGCTTTGGGCAGTATCGACATTTTCATGATGTTAAGTCTTCCTATCCAGGATCATGGTACATTATTCTATTTTTGTAGGGCTCTTTTGGTTTCTTGTAGTAATGTTATGTGGTTTTCTTTGTATAGGTCCTTTGTTTCTCTGGTTACATTTATTCCTAGATATTTCATCCTTTGAGTGGTATTGCTTTCCTAATGTCTTTTTCAGCGCTGTCATTGTTACTATAGAGGAATCCAACTGATTTTTGACATTGATCTTATATCCTGCCACTTTGCTGAATCTTCCAATGAGGTCTAGTAGCTTTTTTACTGAGTCTTTGGGGTTATCTATGTATAGGATCATATTGTTTGCAAACAGAGAGAGTTTTACTTCCTCTTTGCCAATTTGGATACCTTTAATTTCTCTATCTTGCCATATAGCTCTTGCTAAGACTTCCAGCAAAATAATGAATAGGAGTGGTGACAAAGGGCATCCTTGTCTGGTTCCTGATTGTAGATGGAAGGCTTTCAGTTTCTTTCCATTGAGAGTAATGTAGGCTGTTGGTTTTGTATATATGCTCTTAATTATGTTGAGGAATTTCCCTTTGATTTCTACTTTGTTGAGTGTTTTTATCAGGAATGGACCTTGGATTTTGTCAAATGACTTTTCTACATCCATTGATATGATCATGTGGTTCCTTTCCTTTTTCTTATTTATATGGTGAATTACATTGATTGTTTTTCTAAGGTTGAACCATTCTTGCATCCCTGTTATAAAACCTACTTGCTCATGATGTATTATTTTTCTGATGTGTTGCTGGTTCTGTTGGCTAGGATTTTGTTGAGAATTTTTGCATCTATGTTCATGAGGCTTTGTCTTCCAGCTCACTGGTTCTGGCTTCTATCTCTTCAATTCTACTCTTTTGCCCTTTCAGTGTATTGTCCATTTCTGATATTTTATTATTAATTATCTGGACCTCTTTTTGTAGGTTTTGAATGGTTTCTAATGCTGGATCTATCTTATTTGATTGCTCCTGTAGCACTTTCCTGACTTTTTTCTTATTTTCCTCCACTCCTTTTTGGAGCATTTGAATTGTTTCCGTATCATTCTTGTGAATTCTTTCTCAGGCAGATCCAAATCCTGCTCTTCTTCTATAGGAAAGACTGTGTCAGCCTCCAGCTCATTTGTCTTAGTTACTCTGTTCTAGTTTTGGACATGTTTTGAGATCTTTTGTTGTGTTTTCCTGGACATTTTCAGTAGTTAGGTGGATTTTTAATGCTTAACTGGATGTATGTTGTTAAGCTTACTGAGTGTCTCTTAGTGGATATGATCTGGAGATAGGCTTCCCTTTTTGCGTGTAATGCCTAGTAGTTGGTATTGCCTCCTGTCCCAATGGTGGTATATTATGGGCTATGATTGTAGCTTGGCTATATAGCCACGATTGCTGTCTCTTCTTGGGTTATGTAGGGAGAAAAAGCTCCCACCCCAGGAAAAAAGTGTGATCCAAAAGACCAAAAACAGAAGCGTTATAAAAGCAGAGACAAAAACCACCACTCCAAAAGAAAAATAAAACCCTAATTGTCTGACCAGTGGCCTTAGCTGTGCAGGTCAGTGTGTCTACACAGAAAAAACCTCAAGCAGTAGGTGAGGGTGTCCACTCGTTCAGGCCCCTCTTCTAGTCACCACTATGGAGGTACACACATAAGTGTTAAAAAGTTAATGGGAGAAAGATTGCCCACTATTTTCATTTCTGAAGGCCATTTAGGTTCTGTGTGTAGACAGCATAATTTTTGAAATAGTTGCATCGGTGTGTAGTAGTTGGTGCTGGCTCTTGCCTTTTATGTTGGGGTTTTACAGTGTTCATATGGTTTGTCTCTATGGCCAGTCTTGCTTTTTACTTGCTGCATAGGCAGGAGTAAAGGGTCCCGCCCAAGTCAACTTTAGGGCTGGGTCCCAAAGGCAGACATCATAAGCAACAGCCAGAAGGTCAGCCCATGGGACCAATGGGGCTCCTCCTCCATGTGCCATGGGGGAAACTGTGGGCTCAATGCTGGGTGCTTTTGGGGGTGCATGTCCACCCACCTGAAGGTGGCCAGGCTGGGCAGAGAGGGCACGACAGGGAAGAAGAGGAAAAAATTTGTAGAATCCCCCACTCCTCTTTTTTCAAATGTCGCTGTGCAGGATTTCACTGTGTCAGTCTGGCTGTGGCCCACCCTCTGAACGTAGCCAGGGCCGGAGTGCCCCATAGGCAGAGTCCCGATCGGTTCTGGAATCGCAATATTTTCCTTTATACAGTGATTTTTACACCTGTGGGTGTGGGAACCTGATGCCCTGCACCTTATACTAGATCCAGAGCTCTTGAGCAGCTCCATGAAAGCACCTTCTTTGGAATTTTGGCACCTCCTCCATGGAGCTCATCCTACCTGACTCTGCTTGTTCTGTCTCCAGAACTGGAAGTCCAAGTCTGGTGTTCTTAACCTAGGGACTTGCTGGACTAAAGGACATACTGTATTTTTTAAAAAATGTATTAGATATAGTTAATGCATGACAGGTAGAGCTGGTACATTGTATCCAGATCCTATCGATGCCATTCATGTATAATATTAGTGAACAAGATATGGTTTTTAGTTTACTATGACTTTGAAGACTTAAGCATAATATAAGCCACTTATTAATATAAATCACCATTCAGCTTTATTAAAATGTATTTTCAACTTTCAAATAAATTTTTAAGAAGTGAGCATAACTCTCATAACAAAACCAGGCAAAGATATCACTAACAAGAAAATTATAGACCAATATCCCTCATGAACACTGATGCAAAAATTCTCAACAAAAGCCTAGCCAGTAGAATTAAACAACATATCAAAAACATAATACACCATGAGCAAGTGGGTTTTATAATAGAGATGCAAGAATGGTTCAATATTAGAAAAACAAACAAAACAATCCAAACATAAATGAAACAAAGGAAACAAAACAAAACAAAAACACATGATTATATTGATTGGTGCAGAAAAACCATTTGACAAATCCCATTATTCCTTCCTAATAAAAACACTAAAAATAATAGGAATATAAATGAAATTCTTCCAGATAATAATTAAGGGCATATATACCAACCCAAGAGCCAACATTACACTTAATGGAGATAAATTTAAAGCAAGGATGGCCTCTATCACCATTCATAGTCAATATTTTTTTGAAATTCTTACAGGTATAGGACAAAAATGGGAAATCAAGGACATAAAAATTGGCAAAGAAGAAGTAAAACTCTCTCTAATTTCAGATGATATGATCCTATACTTAGGAAATGCAAAAGATTCAGCTACACACACACAAATATATTGGAACCAATTGAAAGATTCAGCAAAGTGGCAGGGTACAAGATCAATATACAAAAAGCAGTTGGATCACTTTACACTAATAAAGACAACTCAGAAAAGGAAATCAGGAAAACAATATCAGGAATACAGTAACCACAGAAAAATATTAAATAATTAGGAAAAATCTAAACAGAGAAACAAACATTTACAACAACAAAAAGCCTACAAATCGCTACTCCAAGAAACCAAAAGAGACTGAAAACATGGAATATACCATGCTCATGGATAGGAAGGAGTCCTTTTGTGGTGCTGTAGGAAAAGAAATGGACTGCAAAGTCCGTCTGAATTGTAAGGTCAGCAGTTCAAACTCACCAGCCACTCATTGGAAGCCCTTCATAGGGTTGGTCTGAGTCAGAACTGACTTAACAGCACTCAACAACAACAATGGATAGGAAGACTTAACATTGTGAAAAAGTCAAGACTACCTAAAACAATCTACAGATATACCACAAACTCAATCCAAATTCCAACATCATTCTTTAAAGAGATGGAACATATTATCACTAACTTTATATGTAAAGAAAAGAGATCTTGGTTAAACAAAGCATTGTTGTTGTTGTTAAGTGCCTTCAAGTCGGTTCTAATCCATAGCAACCCTGTATAGGGTTTCCAAGGAGCAGCTGGTAAGCTTGAACTGCCGACCTTGCAGTTCAAACAGCTTTGCAGTCTGGCGATTAACCCACAGTGCCACACCAGGACTTAGGAAAAAAAACAAAGTTGGAAACCTCTCACTTCCTGATCTCAAAAGCTACTACTCAGCCACAGTGGTCAAAACAACTTGGTATTGATGCAAAGAAAGATACATTAATTAATGGAACAGAATTGAGAACCCAGAAGAAAACTGAACCACATACATACATATAATGAGCAGATCTTTGACAAAAGGCAAAACATATTAAACTGGAAGAGAGAGTCTCTTCAACAAATGATGCTAGTAAAACTGGAAATCAATTTGAAGAAAAATGTAACAAGAACCGTATTTCACACCATATATAAAAACAAACTCAGTGTTGATTAAAGACCTAAATGTAAAATAACTATAAAACCACCAACGAAAAATAGGCATAAATTTAGGGATGCTAATACATGGTATCGGAGTTCTGGTGTGGTGCTGTGGGTTAATGCGCCAGACTGCAAAGCCATTTGAACTGCAAGGTTGGTGGTTCAAGCTCACCAGTTGTTCCTCAGAAACCCAACACTGGGTCACTATGGGTCGGAACTGACTCTATGGCACTTCACAACAACAACACTTCGCCAAATAACATTTTCAGGTGGCCAACAAACATATGAAGAAATGTTCATGATCATTAGCCATTGTTGTTGTGAAGTGCCATCGAGTCAGTTCTGACCCATAGCAACCCTGTATAGTGTTTCCAAGCAGTGGTTGGTGAGCATGAGCCACTGAACTTACAGTTCAAAGCAACTTCGCAGTCTGGCACATTAACCCATAGCGCCACACCAGGATCAAAGTAACAATGAGATACTACCTCTCCTCAGCATTAAATAAAAATAAATAAATTAATTAAAAACCAGAAAACAACCAATGCTGGTAAGGGTGTGGAGAGACTGGAGCCTTCCTACGTTGTTGTGAGCACTGTAAAATGGTGCAACTACTGACAAAGATGGTATGGCATTTCCTGGAAACGTTGGAAGTAGAAATAACATATAACCCAGCATTCTGTCCACTTAATATACATCCATAAGGCGTAGAAGCCAAGATACGAGTAAATATATGCACATCAATGTTCATCACAGCACTATTCACAATAGCAAGAAGATGGAGACACCCTAAATGCCCATCGATGGAAAAAGGGATTAAAAATCTTTGGTATACATGGAATGGAATACTGTGCAATGCTGAAGAATAATGATGAATCCGTGAAACATGTTATAACATTGATGGACCTGAAGGACAATATGCTGAGTGAAATTAGTTAATCACAAAAGGACAAATAGTGTATGTGATTGCTATTATAAAAACTCAAGAAATGATTTATATGCTAAAAGAAACATGCTTTGATGGTTGCCAGGGGTGACAGGGAAAGGAGAGTAATTTACTGGCTAGAGGGTGTTGTTGTTGTTAAATGCTATTGAGTCTGTCTCAACTCAGTGATCCTGTATAGGGTTTCCAAGGAGTGGCTAGTGAGTTTGAACTGCTGACTTTCCCATTCAAACCTACTTAATGGTCCAGTGCTTATCCTACAAAGCCACACTAGTACTAAAGGGCAGACACATGTTAACTCAGGTGACAGGGGAAGGCAATAGATAAGAAGAGGGAGAAAGATGATGAAGACAGGTGAAGACTCAGAAAGGTATATCCATGTTAAAGGAAATTGAGGTAAATACTGTATTATCGACACCCCTGGAACATTAGTGTTCTGTGGGTAGATACAGGGACAGATACACAGGTTGAACAGGCATGGGAGGAAGAGTGGGAGCATAAAGGTTTGAAAGAGGATATTTATGTATTTATTTGGGTATTTATTTTTGCTACAAGCATAGCTATGAATGTGGTGAAGCATCCAGATGAAATGAAGAAAACTTCTTAGACATTCTCCAACACTTTAAGGCAACGAGTTGCTGGTGCTAGGGGCTCATTTCCATAGTCTCAGGGAATGCCATGGTCAGTTGACATAATATAGCCCAGAGAAAACTTTCTACATCCTATTTTGGTGACTATTGATTGGGATCGTGTAAGTTCATGAGTGGCCCTCTAAGGTGCAGCTATTGTTCTCTCCATGTGCAGAAGAAAGGAGAGATGACAATTGAAGATGGTTCAAATCAACGAATACAATGGGCCAATGGAAAAGGTGAACATCAGTCAGACCATAGGAACTAGAAGGTGCCCAGCTACCGTTGCTAACTGATCTGATCACATTAGGATGTCCCAGATAGAATGGAAGAAAATGTGGATCAAAA
>NW_006408539.1:5442564-5445519 GCF_000296735.1 Chrysochloris asiatica | reverse complement strand
AGAAAGAAAGAAAGGAGAGAGGGAGGGAGGGAGGGATGGAGGGAGGAAGGAAGGAAGAAAATAGACTGGACTTGCTGGTCAGAAACAGACTGGAGGAACTCGAGACTATGGCCCTTCAGGTCTGGAATGGCACTCACCCTTGTAGTCTATTATTCAGCCAAACAGTAGATAGGTATATATGAGGGACAACAACACTAGTAAGGTATGCTTACCATGGGATGTTCAATCATTCAAGACCAAAAGTGCAGCATTTAGTTAAGGAGAAAATTGAGAAGCTATGGGAAGGAGGGTAGAATGGAAGTAAGCACCACAAGGAGAAAGCGGGATCACTTTGTTGTTGCAGGGAGGGGATTGCAATCATTGAGATGAAACAAAATGCAGGATTTGTTGAATGTAAACTGATGATCTTGTCTGTAAATCCACTCAATTTACAATAAAATGTTTAAAAATAATTAAATGAAATGTTATTTTCATTTACCTGGCATTAAAGCATGCAAATAAAAATGCATTCTTTTCAATCTTATTGAAACAACTATATTCTTCTTATAATTCTTCAGTTATTTCTTGCATACTATATTAAATAGTACTGCAAGGAAATGTCATTCTGATATGTGTGCAATATCATTTAAATGTGTACGTGTTTTTAAATCAAAATAAATCTCAACATGACTGAAAGATCTGGAAATGGGTGTGTCTATTTTAAATCTGAGTTAGTAATAATGCGATGTTCCATGAGTACAAAGATAGAAATATATTATTTGAATACATTGCTCAAATCTACAGAATATATATTTAAAAACTCCTTATACTACTCTGTACCCACATTTTTCTTAATAACAGAAACTGAAGGTGGAGAAAAGAATTAAGATGCTAACAAATAGCGCATTTATGTATTATTTGCCCAATTTAGGATTTAATCTTGGTTAATTAAAAAAACAAACAATAATGGCCAAAGTTTTGATAATCAAGGCAAATGTTTCCTACTTTCCTAAAGGTTTGAAGTAAAGAATTACTGATTAGGGAAATAAAATAAAATACATGGGCCCATGGTGGATTTAGCATATAGGAGGTATGGACTGTATTAAAGTTATCCGAAATAGTATACATTAATTTTATTTAAGATATCTGTGAAGTAAGTCTTAATCAGAAATTTCATACTCCTTGATTTTCATTTAGAAATCCTTATAGTTATTTAAGGAGTTATCGTTTACATTTTATTTAAAATATTAACCTCATAAGGAATGTTCATTCATTTGTGTAGGAAGCAAATATTTTCTTGGGCAAATATTTGAGTCTTGATGATTTCCTTCTCACTTGCTCTTGCATTAAAATAAGTGGGCAGAGGTGACAGAATCTCGGTTAAGATGTGTGTACTGTTGGTGCTTACCAAAGAAGCATGTGTACTCTGTTCTTAGTGCCCGATGAATAAATAATACTAGGTTAAGGTGCTTTGTTATATGCTAACAATCTGAATAAATGTAAGCTACTGGTATCATGTAGTTTGCTTCCATGTTCTTGTTTTTATTAACATGTTACTACATAAATTATCCTTAGATTTTTATTGTGAGTGTGTATATGTATGCACATGTTTATGCATGCATGTCTGAAAATTAAATGATAGTAAAATTAAATGTTTGTTTTGTCTCTATTTGGCCACATGTGAACAGATAGAGAATATTTTCCAAGATGAAAAATTTTCAGCTCCTACCAGAGGTTGATTGGAATTTTGCAAATTTTAGGTCTGCTTTTTATGTGTGAATGTTTATAAGTTCAGGGAGGAAAGAGTAGAAAATGAACCTGCTGAACCATAGAGAAACTTTGATTTAGAATTTCTAGTCTTTTCTTTAACTCTTATTCCCTGAATGGAAAAATCATAGGGTCTGCCGGTGGTAAGACATCTACAAGTCATCCTTAGAGGCAAACATATGGCTCATAATCAAGTAGACAAACTGGCCATCAAACGAATGTTTAATGCATATCTTTTCAAGGATGTAGAACACTTAGATACCATCTTGATCTTGAAATTGGTTCCTTGAAAATAATTCTGGTGTGGATGACAGGAATTGCTAGTTTAGTGTCTTGTATACGAGTGGATAAAGAATATCTATTAATTTCACCTAGATACAGTTTTGCTGTCCAACATACAGATCATATTGAGATACATCTAATGCAGATGAATTGGCAGTCTGCACAATCAATTAGTCATGCAGTTCATAACACTGTTGACTTTGAGCAAAGGCATCAGGCTATCTAGAGTCCAGGAAGGAAAGACATTGCCAAGGCCTAGGATATTACTCACACATATGAATAGGAAAGAACTGATGAGCTTTTCTCAAAGTGTTTTCAGTTGCACATTTCCTAAGATTCACACAGTGTTTTCAAATAAACATGAAAGACTATGCATTGATAACAAGCAAGCAGACAGAGTTTCTTCTACATCTATTGGACAGTTCCTGTCCTACATTAAGGCTCATTGCTCAAAAAATCCTCTTTGCCTTCCCTATATGTTGTTGTTGTTAAGTGCCATCGAATCAGTTCTAACCCATAGAACCTTATATAGGGTTTGCTTTGGTAGTGTTGTGGATTATGAGCTGGACTGCTAACTACAAAGTCACTAGCTTGAGTCTACCAGTTGCTGTGTGGGAGAAAGATGAGGATTTCTGTTCCCATAAAGATTTACAGCCTCGGAAACACTATACAGGGTTGCTGTGAGTCTGAACCAACTGGATGACACACAACCAACACTAGATAGATAGATAGATGGATGGATAGATAGATAGATAGATAGATAGATAGATAGATAGATAGAGGAGCTCTGGTAGCATAGTGGTTACGAATCAGGCTGCTAATCTCAGGGTCAGCAGTTTGCAACTACCAGCTGTTCCACAGGAGAAAGATGAGGCTTTCTGCTCCCGTAAAGATTTACAGCCTTGGAAACCCTGTACAGGGTTGTTA
>NW_006408539.1:5441332-5442375 GCF_000296735.1 Chrysochloris asiatica | reverse complement strand
ATTTTTAAAGCATATATATGTATTTGTACACACATACACACATACATGAAGGGACTTCAAAAACTTTATGGAGGGGACTTTCAGCGCTTCCCTGACTGGGCAGCACAGGTTCACAGGCTCCGGGGAAGGGTGGGTGGTATCGCACAGAGGAGGCCCCTGCCGGGTAGACAGCCTTTGGGCAAACATAAGACTTTAGCCTCCAACACAGTGGACTTGCTTTTTTGAAGGGTCGAGCTGCTGGGGAGTTGTGGGCATTTTGGGCCTCCGCCCACCTGCACTCACCTGCGCTCGGCTCCCGCTCCGGGACTGCACACGGGGCTTGAGCAGACCCGTTCGGAGGGCGGGTGCGCCAAGAGAGCTGGTGGGGCCACAGGAAGTGGCACGGTCCTTCGTGGGGTGGGGGAGGGGCTCATTGCCATGGGAGGCATTGTCGGCATGGATGTAGGACAGGCCGGGTGCTCACGGTGCAGGGAGACAGAGACAGGCATTTTTTGATGTTGTCAGACAGGGATGCCATCTGCCTGCAGCCACTAATCCCGCCTTCAACCCCCTCTGCCTAGGGTAGCCCTCTGCCCAACCTCTGAGGCTCAGGCCCGCCCATCAAGGCACAAGCCAGCACAAGCTGAGACGCTTTGAGGTGGTTTTTACCACCAGCAAAAAGGCAGTCCTGCTGTGGCTCTAAGGGTTAAGGGACCAGACTGCAGAGCCTTTTTGAACTGCAAGGTCGGTGGTTCGTGCCCACCAGCTGTTCCTTAGAAACCCTATACAGGGTCTTTTTATTATTATTATTATTTATTTATTTTTGTGTGCATGTGTGTGTGACTTGAGATTGCCTTATTTAATCTCGTTGTTTTTTCTGATGCTGAATTCTTTTTTTTTTTTTTGTCTTGCTTTGTTTTTATCTCATTATCACTTTTGTTTTTAATTTTGCTTTTGGTTTTGTTTTCTACCCGACTGGTGTTGCTTGGCTGTCACATATCCTCCCTTCTGCTATAGGAGAACTCCGCTTTTGTTTTTGATTTTTATTTTGGCTTTGTTTTCTA
>NW_006408539.1:5423451-5433851 GCF_000296735.1 Chrysochloris asiatica | reverse complement strand
AACCATGGCAATGAGATGATATACGATAGAATGAATGTAAAACTAAAGTTCTCTCATGTAAACTACCATATAATTCACAATAAAACATTAAAAAATAAAATAAAATAAAGTGCACCTTCAAGTTGTTAAATGAGTGAATCCAGATTTCTTATTACTTTAACAAGAACATTATTATCCATGGGGATTACTGCTTTTAACAGTAGGAAATGTATCATTTTAAGACATTAAAATTGAATGGAAATGGTTTTCATGCATTTAAATAAAAGTCCTTGTTCTTCACAGTCAAAAAAAAAAAAAAAAGTTTATGGAAAAATGGAATGAAACGATCCTGGATTTTTTTCTCTATGACCATTTTGAAACCTTTTATTTTTGTTTTTACCCCTGAAGCATATTGATTATTCTTATGGATTCTGTTGCTGGCCATTCTTTCTCAACCTTTTCTCACCAGGGAGACTGGATAATACTTCAAAAGCAAATAGCAACGGCCAATGATTTGGACCAACTAAAGAGATCTTTTGATCATAGAAAGGAAGTTCACATACTATTTCATGATAGTTCCGATCTGTGTGAGTTCAACTATCATTAATCTGTCTCTCTGGTTGCTGACAAAAAGTATCAAGTGTTTGTGGTCACTTATGATATAACTTTCCACATATTTGAAATTCAATCCATTTATTAATTATTGCAACTATTATTCACATAATTTAGAATACAATTTCTAATTAATCAGCAAATTCTTAACAGAATAAAAAATAAAGATTCTTGATAATATTACTGACATACTAGTTGATAGTGGTATCTGGATGACTGTTTCTTTCCAACAGCTAACTCATTCAAGCAGACTATAACATGGAGTTGTATTCTTGGTTGATAATAAGGCAATTGTTCTCAAAAGCCACTGAATGATTCCCGAATGCCTTTTCCCCACCTGTGTGGTCTATAAGCCTATCTAAATAAGTAGGAGTAAGATATGTTAGTGTGGAGTTCCCCAGCAGAGAAGAGTAGTAGACAAGAATGCAGGGATGACTTCTTTTTTCTCTTACTGACTGTATGTCTGGAAGTTGCAGCTTCAGAACGTAAACACTGGAATGTGAACATACAGCTAGCAGCACTGCTGGTCCGTATAATGAATGATACTGTTGGAATTCATTTCTTCATTCATGTGTCCATCCATCCATTCAACAAATTTGTTGAATGGATCCATTGTTCTAGGCACTGGGACTTCTACTTTAGTAAGAAGGGTAGGTGTAAGCAAATCATTATAACCATGAGATAATTCCATTAAGTAAGTAAGTGGCACAATGATAAGAATGATAAGAACCTATCAGACGAATTTTGCCTAGAAAAATGATTGGAGACCTCTCAGAGGATGTAACATTAAAGAATGAGTGGAAATACATCCGATGGAGAGGTGAAGGAAGATGAGCTCAGAAAGAGAGGCCAAGATCAAATAATAAAATGCCCTATATGCTCTACCAAAGCCTAGAATTTATTTTGTAGGGACAGAACTCCACTGAGGTATTTTAAGCATAAGAAGTGACTCAATGCTCTTAGAAAGATGATTCTGATTGAATATAAGGGATACATGAATCAGAGGAGATTTTCTAAAAATAGAGTGAAAACAAACAAACCAACCAAACAAACAAAAAAAAACAATGAAATCCACTGACACTGAGTCAATTCCAACTCATACTAACTCTAAATTGGGTTTTGAAGGCGAAATCTTTCTTGAGGCAGACAGCCTCATCTTTCTCCCTCAGAATGAGTGGCTGGTGAGCTTGAACCGCAGACCTTTCAGTCCACAGTCCAACGCCTAACCCACAGCACTACCTGGGCTCCTTTTAAATAAGGTGAAGAGAGTATTTATTATGAATCCATGAGACAGGCAGCATTAACCCTATTTTATAGATGATTCAGAAAGGTTGGATGGTGTTCCCAGGACTGCAAGTTATGTGGCTGAATCTGCCTGACTTTGATGATAGGGATTCTACCACTTTTAAGTAACTTAACAATAACAGAAAATGTGGCCAGGACAGGGATCACAGCACCACCCGAGAGCTGACCCTGGTGTGAGAGTTTACATGTGTGACTATCTGACTTGAGGTGATACTTCACTTCCCTTTGGAAGGGAAAATAAATAGCTCCATTTGAAACCATACAGAGGTCTGGGAGAAGTGAAGGTGTCTACTTCAGGAAAGGTGGAACAGAAGCAAGCAAATAAGGCTTCTCTTTGAAGATGATAGATCTTGAGGCCCCATTCCTACACTAGGTCTTTGCTATCTTCTTATATTCCCCTGGTCCATGTTCCCATACTCCAATGGGGC
The DNA here is from genome assembly GCF_000296735.1 of Chrysochloris asiatica. Taxonomy (NCBI): domain Eukaryota; kingdom Metazoa; phylum Chordata; class Mammalia; order Afrosoricida; family Chrysochloridae; genus Chrysochloris; species Chrysochloris asiatica. The sequence goes on along the minus strand of NW_006408539.1, from coordinate 5,431,527 downwards.
TTGTAGGGTCCAGGGGAACATGGTGTGGAGATTGATGACCAGTGTAGACAGTAGGTACGTAATGTGCTGAAAAATAGTAAAATCTGACAACTGCTGCCCTAGAGAAAACAAAGAGAAAAACCCCACCACTAATTAATTTCTCTGCCATTGTGCATTCCTCAGCCCCATGGTTTACAGGTTCCTAGAAACCAACCTGCAATCCTACTTCATCAGCTTCTTGTCTACTTGATTCTCCTCTTCTAGGTCTTCTCTAAATGAAGAGGTAAGCGATTTTTTTATGTGCAATCATTGTACTCATTCAAGTCCTACTCACATATTTAAAGTCCAGACTCCGGTTTCAAAAAAGTGTTTCCATAACTGTTCACCTTGTTTCCCATCTGAAACCCTATACTATACTGATGCAGATAATACCACATTATTTAGCATTTAATGTTTTTTATGTTAGTCTAACTTAATTTAACTATACTGACAGCATCTAGCTTCTTGAATATGGATCCTTGGGTCTGTACTCTTTCTTATTTTCTGTCTCACCTAGCACAGTGCTGGGTACATGTTGTTGTTGTTGAGTGCTGTCAAGTCGGTTCAGACCCATAGCAACCCTGTATAGGGTTTCTGAGGAGTAACTGGTGAGCTTGAACTGCCACCCTAGGGGTTCAAATCAACTTTGCAGTCTGGTTTGAACTGCATGGGTACATAGCTGTCAATAAACAATTTGTTAAAAATGAATCCAGATCTTTTCACACTGCACCTCTGCAATGTTTTCCTCCTTTAAACAACTTCAGTTTTTTGTTATTGTTAAACATTTTTTATTTTTTTTGATGGAAGTTTACAGAGCAATTTAGATTTTCATTCAACAATTATACACATTTTGTTCGTGACATTAATTGCAATTCCCTGAATGTAAGAGCCCTCTTCTTATTTCCTCCCGGTGTTCTGTTTCCATTTTTCCTTTTTCTCTGTCCGTTCCTGCTTTCTGAAGCTTCTTTTTGGGCAAATGTTGCTCTTTTGGTTACATATGGTTTATTATTTTCAGAAGTATGTTCCTCACAGTTATTGCTGTTCATTTTAGAAGGATATCTATTGTTTGGCTGAAAGGTGATCCCTGGGATGGGTTCAGTTCTACGTTTGAGATGTGTCTAAGGATGATGGTCTTGGGCACTCCATTAGTCTCTATCAGACTACGAAGTCTGGTCTTTCTATGATTTTGAATTTTGTTCTACATCTTTCCCACTGTGTGCAGGACTTCCTGTTGTGATCTTAATCAGAACACCTGGTAGTGGGTTGTGGCATCATCTAGTTTTTCTGGTTTCAGGCTTGTGGAGTTTGTGAGTCATGTGGTCCATCAGTACTTTAGACAAATTGTTTCCTTCAGTCTTTGATTGTCTTCACTCTTCTTGACTCCCAATGGGGAGAGACCAATTGCATGTTAGATGGTTACTTGCAAGCGTTTAAGACCCAGTGACTACTCACCACTGTAACACAGCCACAATTTGAAAAAAAAACATAAAAATTCACCAATACCCATCAGTTCTCATTTTCTTCTTTCTATACTTACAATTGCAAGCAGCTGGTAAAATGCAAGTAGAGGAATTTTCTACTAACAAGGAATGAAAGAAGAATCAAGACCATGAAAAAAGGCACAGGAGGCCAGAATCATTTACAAATGAGACCACCATATCCTAAATTACTGAAGTTTTATTGTTATTTCGGTTAGTGTTGTTTTGGTAAGTGAATACTGAATAATTTTTTCCTATTTTTGCCTCTTTCCCAAGATCGTTCCATACACAGTATCCACTGTCATGAGCCCTACTTTTGGGTCCTATTACCTATACATTCTTCAGGAAAAAGACAAGACTTTTCTGCTCCTGCAATGATTTATTGTCATTCTTGTTGTTAAGTGCCATTGAATCGATTTTGACCCATAGCAATCCTGTATAGGGTTTCTGAGGAGCTGGTGAGCTTGAACCACCGATCTTGCAGTTCAAATGGCTTTTCAGTCTGGCGCATTAATGCACAGCATCACACAAAGCTTCAGAAACCCTTATAGAGAGTCACTATGAGTCAGAATGAACTCGAGGGCACTTTACAACATCTTATACATTGGGATGGTAAATCTGAATTTCCAGCTTACTGAAACTGGCTGAATTCAACCATTTGTGTCATAATTGATAGGCTTTCTGCTGTGGTGCTGTGGATTTGCACTGACTGTGAACCATCAAGGTTGGCAGTTCAAATCCACCAGCTCCTCCTTGGAGCAGGGTCATTATGAGTTTGAACTGACTCAACAGCACTTAACAACAACAACAAATAAGGAGTGTTTTGGTGCTGTAGGACAGACATTGGACTGCTAACTACAGCAGTTCAAACCCACCAGCCCTTCCATGGGAGAAAGACGAGGCTCTCAGCTCCTGTAAAGATTTACAGCTTCGAAAACCCTACACAGAATTGCTATGAGCCAGAATTGAGTCAATGGCACATAATTAAAAACAACAACAACAAATTTGAGACTCGATTTTCAGGAGGTCTGAAATGAGGGTGTGAATCAGACAAGTCCTCTGACCTCAGTGAAATTAACATTTGACCAGGAGGTTGGGAGTATAAATAAACTATAAGAAATGGGCAATACAGTAGGGAATAAGTTGGATGGACATATTTAAGAATGAAATAATTGAAAGAAAGACTTATGAGGAAAAAAGTAGAATTGGAAAGAGAGTTTTGAAAGATGATCATTTTATTCAGTAGAGAAACAGAGAAAGCATTGCTAAGGCTGATAGAGTGGTTCCAGTTAGAGTATTTAGAGCAGGAAGTTGTCAAAATGCACTTTTTTCAGAAAGACTTGTGGATTTTTTTGTGACTATACCATGGCTTGCATGGGGGGGGGGGCGGGGGACGCAGCAGTCATGGGTCTTTAAAAGGAACTTTGGGGTTAGATAGCCAAGGTCTTGATATCAAAGTGCTGACTTCATCCTATAAGCAATAGGGAACCATCTCTGTTTCAGAAAAACAGACTGAGGAAACAGAGTCCAGGACTAACAGAAGAGGACAGAAAATAAAGCTAGAACATCTTTGCATTTGGATAATGTCCATAGCAGAGGTCAGTCCCACAGGTCATACAAGGCCTACAAAATCATCTGGTCTGGCCTGGCAAGGCAACTACAGTTCCAGCCATCACATTGTTGTTGCTGTTGTTAAAGGCCATCGAGTCAGTTCTGACTCGTAGCGACCCTGTATAGGGTTTCCAAGGAGTGACTGGTGAGCTTGAACTGCCGATCTTCTGATTCAAACGAGTTTGCAGTACAGAGTATTAACCCATAGTGCCACAGCAGTGCTCCATAGGGGTGAGTTGATTAAATATTTGACCAAATATAGCAGGCTAATACTTCAATTGATAATTGGCCAGCAGATGATGTTATAAATTTTGGCAGAAAAAAAGGTTCCCCACACCTGGTCCTGCTGTGCCACTGTGGGATAAAGCACTGGACCACAAGTTCAGTTTCAACCACAGGCCAGCTGTTCAAACTCACCAGTTGCTCCTCACAAACCCTACACAGGGTCGCTTTGAGTTGGAAGCTACTCGACGGCACTTCACAACAACAAGCCCTGGTCTATAGGAAGGAAGGACACACTGTAGTGCAGGGTGTCATACAAGAAGAATTTGCTTATACAATTTTATTTGATGGTTTAGTAACAAAAATGTCTGCTCTTACAGCCCTTAAAAGGTTCAACTTTACCAGGAGCCACAGTAATTACTGAGTTCTAAACATGCTTTATTCTTTCAGTTACTCATTAAAATGTAAAAACTTCTGAGCGGGTCACTTAAGCAACCACTTACTGCTTGCTGAGAACCCAATTAAGCACCTTCACACTTTATTAAAAATCACAAGACCTCGCTCTACCTTTCACCATGGTCATAATTTCTAGAATTGCAGTGTTGAACCTTGGAAAAGCACAAGTGAAAATGGTTTTTATACGTGTGGAAAGCAAGCAGTGGGATAACAGCCCATTTTGAAACTATACACAATCACAGAGTAAAGAGAGGTCTTAATTTTCAATTAAACAGCTTCCATCAAAAGGTGCTAAAGGTTTTAATTTTTCAGACAGCAGCCTGGCTGCTGTAATCCAAGCCTGCAAAGTCTGGATTACATTAACTCAATTCCAAGCATGACTAGATTGCTTTGCAAACCCTAGTTCTCCAAAACTGGAAACAATTAGCATTCTGTTTATTCATGAGATTGAAACTGCTGGGGTGTAAAATGGCAGGTGTAGTGTTAAGTACTCTGCCTGAATACCCTATTGAGGAAAGACAAAGTCCTTTAAACTAGGTGAATTTATGTCAACATCATTTGGGTTTTGCATTCTTGACAACAAGGTAGGAGCTAATTAATTCACTGCAGTTCCAGAAATTCTATTGGAGTGGGGAGGGCAATGGTGGTGGCTCAATAATAGGATTAATGCCTCCCATGAAGAAGGCATGGCTCCATTCCTGACCAATGAACCTCATGTGAACGTCTGTCAGTGGAGGCATCATGTTGCTATAATGCCAAACATCTTTCAGTAGAGTTTCAAAACCAAGACAGACTAGCAAGAAAAACCTCATAAAGCATTCATCGCATAATTCAAAAAACAGAAAACAACAAATGCTGGCAAGGGTGTGGAAAGACTGGGACCCTCCTACATTACTGGTGGGACTGTAAAATGGTCCAACCACTTGAGACTCGTATGGTGCTTCATCAGAAAGTTGGAAATAGAAATACCTTATGATACAGCAATTCCTCGACTTGGGATATATCCACAAGAAATATGAGCCAGGACACGAGTAGATAAAGGCTCACCTGTGATCACTGTAGCAGTATTCACAATAGCAATATGATGGAGATAGCTTAGTGCCCATCAGTGGAAAAGTGGATAAACTTTGGAACATACATACAATAGAATACTAAGCAGCGCTGAAGAATAATGATGAAGTTGTGAAATACCTCATAACATGAATGAACCCAGAGGACATTATGCAAAGTGAAATAAGTTCATCACAAAAGGATAAATATTGTGTGAGACCACTTTTGTAGAAACCGAGAAAAGGTTTTCTAAAGAAACATACTTTGATGGTTACCAGGTATGGGAGGGAAGGGAGAGTAATTCATTGTCTAGAGGATTGTTGTTGTTAGGTGCCATAGAGTCATTACCAACTCATAGTGACCATATGCACAACAGAACAAAACACTGCCCAATCCTGGGCCAACTTCACAATTTTTGGCACACATGAGCCCACCGATGCTGCTACTTTGCCAATTTAATTCGCTGGGGGTCTTCCTCTTTTTCTCTGGCCCTCCACCTTACCAAATATAATTTTCTTCTCTAGCGAATGGTCCCTCCTGACAATATGTCTGAAGTATGAGAGACGAAGTTTGGCCATCCTAGCCTCAAAGGTGTACTTTGGCTGCACTTCTTTCAACACAGATCTGTTAATTATTTTGGCAGCCCATGGCACTTTCAATATTCTCCTCCAACACCATAACTCAAAAGCAGCAATTATTCTATGTTGTTGTTGTTGTTAAGTGCCGTTGAGTCGGTTCCGACCCATAGCGACCCTGTACAGGGTTTCCAAGGGTATAAATCTTTACGGGAGTAGAAAGCCTCATCTTTCTCCTGCGGAGCGGCTGGTAGTTTCGAACCGCTGACCTTAAGGTTCGCAGCCCGATTCGTAACCACTTCGCTACCAGAGCTCCTTAGTCTTCCTTATTCACTGTTCGGCTTTCACATGCGTATGAGGTTATTGAAAATGCCATGGCTTGGTTCAGGTGCATCTTAGTCCTCAAGCTGACATCTTTGCTCTTCAACACTTTAAAAAGGTCTTGTGCAGCAGATTTGGCTAAAGCAATATGTCATTTGATCTCTTGACTGCTGCTTCCATATGTGTTGAAAGTTGATCCATGAAGAATGAAATCCTTGACAATGTCAATCTTTTCTCCATTGATAAGAATGTTGCTGATTGACCAGTGGTGAGGATTTTTGTTTTCTATACATTGAGATGCAGTCTATACTTATGGATGTGCTCTTTGATCTTCATCAGTAAGAATTTTAAGTTCTCTTCACTTTCAGCAAGCAAGGTTGTATCATCAGCATATTACAGGTTTTTAATGAGTTTTCCTCCAATCCTGATGCCATGTTTTTCTTCATAGAACCCAGCTTTTCAGATTATTTGTTCAGCATACATGTTGAATAATGTGGTAAAAGACTACAACCTTGTCACACACCTTTCTCAATTTTAAAACATTCAGTGTTTCCATGTTCTGTTAGAACAACTGCCTCTTGGTCCATGTACAGATTCCTCATGAGCACAATTAAGTGTTCAGGAATACTCATACTTCACAATGCTGTCCATAGCTTGTCACGATCCACACTATTGATAGATGATAGACACATGTTAACTAGGGGGCAGGGATGGCAGTCTACAAGAAGAGGGAGGTTGGCAAAAAAAATAATGTTGCAGGTGAAAACAAGATTGTATGCAAGAGCTAAAGGGAAGAGAGGGGAATAGTGATATATATACAACCTTAGGAAAGAGCTGCCTCCTCAACATAGAGTTGACCATGAAGATGCGAATGGAATAAAGCCAGTGGGAGAAAAGCACATGAGACCTTCATTTGCTGATGGGGCACAACTCAAAATGAAGAGAAACAGCTGTAAACATACATTGAAAATCGGAACACGGAATGTATGAAGTATGAATCTGGGAAAATTGGAAGTGTCAAAAATGAAATGGAATGCATAAACATCGATATCTTAGGCATTCGTGAGCTGAAATGAACTGGTATTGGCCATTTTGAATCTGATGACCACATGGTTTACCATGTCGGAAATGACAAATTGAAGAGGGATAGTGTTACATTCATTGGCAAAAAGAACATATCCAGATCAGTCATGAGGTACAATGCTGTCTGTGATAGGATAATATCCATGTGTCTACAGGGAAGCCCAGTTAATACCACTATTGTTCAAATTTACACACCAACCACTAAAGCCAGTGAGGAAGAAATAGAAGAATTCTACCAACTTCTTCAATCTCAAATTGATCAAACATGCAATCAATTGATCGTTACTGATGATTGGAATGCAAAGGTTGGGAGCAAAGGGGAAGGATCAATAGTTGGAAAATATGGCCATGGTGATAGAAATGATGCTGGAGAATGCATGATAGAATTCTGCAAAATCAATGATTTGTTCATTTCAAATACCTTTTTTAGACAGCATAACAGATGACTATACACATGGACCTCACCAGATGGAATACACAGAAATCAAATTGACTACATCTGTGGAAAGAGAAGATGGAAAAGCTCCATATCACCAGTGAAAACAAGGCCAGGGGCAGACTGTGGAACAGACCATCAATTACTGATATGGAAATTCAAACTGACGCTGAAGAAAATGAAAAGAAGACCACAAGAGCCAAAATGTGACCCTGAATGTATCCCACCTGAATTTAGAGATCATTTGAAGAATAGATTTGATACATTAAACACTAAAGACCAAAGGCCAGAAGAGTTGTGGGACGACATCCAGAGCATCATACACGAAGAAAGCAAAAAGTCATTAAGAAAACAAGAAAGAAGGAAAAGGTCAAAATGGATGTCAGAAGAGACACTGAAATTTGCTCTCCAGCATAGAGATGCTAAAGCAAATGGAAGAAATGAGGGGGTCCACGAGCTGAACAGAAAATTTCAAAGATCAGCTAAAAAAGATAAAGCCAAATATTACAACAAAATGTGTAAAGATCTAGAATCAGAAAACCTAAAAGGAAGAACACACTCAGTATTTCTCAAGCTGGGGGAAATGAAGAAAAAAACTCAAGCCTCGACTTTCGTTATTGAAATATTCTCTGGACAAATTATTGAATGATGCAGAAAGCATCAAGAGAAGATGGAAGGCATACACAGAGTCACTGGACCAAAAGGAAATTGTTAATGTTCAACCATTTCAAGATAGCATATGATCAAGAGCCAGTGATATTGAAGGAGGAAGTCCAAGGTGCATTGAAGGAATTGGCAAAGAACAAGGCACCTGAAATTGATGGAA
>NW_006408539.1:5403519-5421178 GCF_000296735.1 Chrysochloris asiatica | reverse complement strand
GTAATATATATGCAAAAAATGTATATACATATATGTGTGTATATATACAAAATGTTTTATATGTAGATACATTGATAGATAGCCTACAAATATATAAAGGTTTGATTGAAAGCAGGACAACTGTTGTTGTATGGTTGTTGTGCTTAAGTGCCATTGAGACAGTTCTGGTTTATAGCGACCCTATATAGGGTTTCCAAGGAGCAGTTCAAATACACCATGGAGAGGATTGTAATCATTGAGGTGAAACAAAGTGTATGATTTGTTTAATGTAAGAGTGATGATCTACTCTGTAAAATATCACTGAATTCACCATAAAATATTAAGAAAAAGCCTGGTGATTACTCTACAAAATCAGGCAACTAAATTAAAACCCTAGGTGTTATAATGATTCCATTCAAAGACAGGTTGTTGTTGTTGTTGTAAAGTGACATCTAGTCAATTCCAACCCATAGCGAACCTGTAGAGGGTTTCCCAGGAGTAGCTGGTGAGCTTGAACTGCAGAACTTGCAGGTCAAATGGCTTTACAGTCTGGTGCATTATCCCACAGCGCCACACCAGGACTCCTCAAAGACATGTAGTAGCAGCTAACAATAGCAGCAACATACAGTATTTGTTGAGGAAAGATTCTCAGGAACAGAGATTCTCAAGTTAGGTGGTCTAAGTGAAGTTAACTCGTGTTTGTATCTTGGTCTATACACTTCCATACTGTAAGGATTGCAGCAAGTTTTAACCTCTGTGTCTCAGTTTCCACATCTGAGAATTCAATTCAGAACATGGAACGTGAATACAAGAGTGATTGACTCATGGTAGTAATGTACCAGTGGCAGCAACAATGAGTTCAAACATAATGATGTGACAATGATCCGGGACTAGGCAGTGTTTCCTTCTGTTATGCACAGGGACATGATGAATCAGAGCTGAGTTGAGGACATCTAACAGCAACAACTGGCACTGTCGGATCAGCATTGTACTGCGAACCACAAGGTCTGCAGCTCAGACCCACCAGCTGCTCCTTGGAAACTCTAAACAGAGTCCGTATGGGTAGGAAATGACTCTATGGCACTTATCAACAACAACAAGGAGGAATACAGTAAATGTGAGTTGCTACACTATGTGAAGACAGTCTGTGGGTTCTGAATTCTAATACTAACCTCAAGGCTTGAGAAATTTAGATTTCAAAAGGAATAAATGACTAAGCTCATCATTTTATAATTACAGATACTAACAGAAGGTGTGGAGGACACCCAGTGCCACATAGGAGGGCAGCAGAAGGGATGTACCAAGGCCCTTATGGCACACACTGAGTGACTGAGGGGAAGTCAAGCATTTCCAGTCATTACTGCAATTCAGACGGAGTCATTTTCCATCCCCACTGGGAAGGCAGCTCACAGCAAGCCTTCTTCTAGATCTATAAACTGCCTACGGATGCATGCTTCTTCTTCAGGTTTTGTACCTCAGATCACCCCTCTGCCAAGCAATGGAAAGTTACAGACTTTTGTGAGTGCTGGAAGCAAACATTTTCTTCATGATTCATCTCAGAAATGACATTCATCATTTCACAACGATCCCTGCCTTCATTAACTACTGTATTATTGTCATAGCACCTACTCTTTTACCACAATGGGCAGCTGGGTAATACATATGAAATTGTAAATGTTTGTGATTGTATTAAAAACACTGAGTTTTGCACATACAGACCTATCAAAGTGGAAAACAACATTTTGATGTCAAATGGAAGATCAGAATGCAAAAATAAATAAATCTTTAATCCAATAATCCCTTTCAAGATGTGGTTATATTTTGTAGTTACCCACAAAATGAATGGCTTTTTCTAACATGCTTCTCTGAGAATTTCTAAAATATTTAAGCTGATTTTAGAAAAATAAAGAGCCAAATGTACCATAAACAGAGTAGCAGTTAATAGTGGGAAGACTAGACTTTAGGAGACAGAAAGAGACTTGTTTGGGTTCCAACTCCACACACAATTTAGGCAAAACATTGACCTGCTTTTTGTACCAGAAGAACCAGGAAGATAGGAGAGGATGAAAGAAACAGCATTCCTTATTGTTTTCTTTTGCCCCTAGCTCTTCATTGTGAATCGGGTGCAAGTTTCTAGTGTAGATCAGTTTTGTACACAATGATTCACACTCATTTTGTTTCATGTCATTGATTACAGTCCCCACAATTAATTCTCACATGTTTTATTTCCTCCCTTTGTTTCCCATTTTCCTGCTTCCCTCTATCTTAACTCTCCTGACCTTTGTCCTGTGATAAAAGCTGCCCTATTTGTTCTCAAATGGTTGATTGTTCTAATGTATGTATACCTCACTAGTTTTATTGTTCCACTCACAGACCTGTCTGGGGTCTTGGTATGATGCTGTAGGATAAGAACTGGACTGCTAACCACAAGGTTAGTCGTTTGAATCTACCATACATTTCTTGGAAATCCTGTACAGGGTCACTATGAGTCAGAACTCACTGGCAGGTACTTAACAACAACAACAACATATCTGTTTATTGTTTGACTGAAAATTAAGCCATGTGGATGCATTCAGTTGCTTTTGAAGGGGGAATGTGAATTCCCTTTGTGTTTCCTGAGACTAAAGAAAACCTGTCAGGATCATACTCAGTGCAGTAGCTCCCCATTCACAGACTGTGAGCTCTTTTCTTACTTCTTTAGAAATTCAATGCCAAATGTGTATGTGTTTATGTGGTTGTATAGGTATAAAAGCAACATATATGAGATGGACACATATGTGATTAAAAATGGATTTGAAAGATGGTTGTCTGGGTTTGCATCATGGCCTTTTCACTTGTTAACTGTGTGACTAGAGACAAATCATTTAAACTTTCTGAGCTCCAGCTTCTTCAGAGATAAAGTGGAGACAATGATAACCCTCTCTCATAGTATCACCACGAGGATTAAAAGATTCAATACATGCAAAGCTCTTAGAGCAGGGTTGGGAAGTATTTAATAAGGATTAGTTTTACCATTGTACACACCTACACAGACACAGAAAAATTGACAGGGTTTTAATCAAAATACAGAAAATAAAAATGGAAAATATCTAAAGCAAAGTGTTTCTATGCCCTCTGCACCCAAGTCACATAGCCTATGCAATTTCCCTACCCATCTTGCTCTCCAAAAACCAAAGAACTCTGTATAATCTCCTAGTTTTTGCTAAGCTTAATGTCCATTTTGTGCCTGGAAAAGGTTAGAGGAATAATTAGAACATGGAACAGTAAGAAGGAGCGAGCCCTAGAGGCACAGTGGGTTAGGCTTTGGGCTGCTAGCTACAAGATTGAGGGTTCAAATCCACCAGCTGCTCTGCAGGAGAAAGAAAAGGCTGTCTGCTGCCATAAAGATTTACAGTCTCAAAAACCCTTAGGAGAAGTTCGTCTCTGTCTTATAGGGTTACTATGGGTTGGAATCAGTTTCATGGCAGTGGGTTTGGTTTTTGGTTTGGGGAGCAGAAGAGCAGAGGGGTGGAAGACAGGGGGATTAAAAAGAGGTTGGGATCAGAGAGTTGGGAAAATGTTAGATAAAAGCAATATACTATTACATAAAAGGATAGAGCTGCTATTGTTAAGTAACATAAAGTCGGTTTCGAGTCGTTGTGACACTGTACAGAGTTTCTGGAGCTTCAAATCTTTGTGTGAGCAGAAAGCATCACCTTTCTTCTGCTCCTGTGCCATGGACCATGTGTGTGAACAACCAACCTTGTGGATCACAGTCCAGTAGTTATCCTATGGAGTCACCGAGATCCTTAAAGGGATAGTTAGGTGTAAATTGTCATTTTCATACTATTGCTGTGCACTGCAGAATAATGCACTGGACTGAAAGGTCAGTTTGAATCTCAAGACTGGCGGCTCAAACCTACCAGCTGCTCATTGGAAACCCTCTACAGAGTCGCTATGAGTTGGAATCTACTCCAAGGCACTCAACAACAACAACAAATTAATGTTATTTAGAGGAAAATTATCTCTCCAAATCATAACTAACTCACATGTAACTGTTATTTTGTTTTCACCTTTGTGCTTCTCACAGCAGATCTTGGATTCCAAGAAAAATCCTTTGAGACAAGAGTCTACAGAGATTGCTAGGTGCTGTGGAGTCAGTGCTGACTCCTAATGACCCCGGGTACATCAGAAAGGAGCACTGCCCAGTCTTGCATCATCCTCATAGTCATTGCTGCAGCCACCGTGTCAATCCGTCTACTAAAGGGTCTTCCTCTGTTGCATTGACCCTCTACTTTCTCAGTCATGATGTCCTTCTTCCTTCTGATACTTTTCAGAAACATTCAAGCTAGTCTCTAATCTTCTCACAAATTCCATCTCTTGCATCTCTATTCGTGATTCATCTTTGCAATGTTAACTCTGATTCAAGGTACCAAAATTTCTCCCAGCAGAAATTTTCTCTCAGCAGAAAATTCAGGCACTGTCATGAATGTAACAGTGGGATCGTTTTGCCATAGCAAGGGTGCAGAACAGTCTTATCATGGACACTACAGGCTTATGTGACTGATACTCTATGTGCCGGCAGAAGGAGTATTCAAAACAGCATTTCCCTATCACTGTCATCAATATTAGCAAGGTGTTTGATCTGGGTTATTTTCTCATGCACTCAACTATCAAATCAGAACACAGATTTTGTTTGTAGCTAGTAACTTTTATGTTTTCTTTGTAAGAGTTTAAAGATCTATGGATAACTTCTAAATCATATGTGCTCAGCACCCCCACCAACCATTGATTTTACAAGTGGTTTTGGTTTGATTTAAAATTTGAAGCTTCTCAACTTGAAAAACAATATCCACTTATGATTAAATAAAACACTCAGTAGCATAATATACGATGAACTCTTCCAGTGCAATATTAGATAACAGAAAATAATCATTTTCCAAATATATTAATAGACTCAGGCACTGGTAATAATTCTTGGGAATCCCTTGTGTTCCTGGTAGTTGATCTGATTCTGTGGTAGATACGAAAATTAGAAGTGTAGATAAAAATCTATGGATATTGAGTAGTTAGGAGTATAAAATCATTTCTTCATGTATATATTTCTATTGCATAAAACTAACAATTACCTGGGCTTCTTTTGGTACTTAAAATAGTACTAAACAAAACGGTTAACTAAAAAAAGCACACCAAAAACAAATGGAACCCAGAGGCAAGTAGGAATCCATTTATGAGAAACTTAGCATTTGTCAAAAGTTAGAAGTATCATATTTGTAAAGACTGTTTTTCTCTAGTCCGAGTCTCTTGAGATATGAAACTTGAAAATTAGTTCTTTAGCAGCAGGATGCCCAAACCAGGGGGCAAACTACAACAGCTGTAGACTCTGAGTCAGCACATACTGAAGACAATGACCCTCCCTATTAATAGTGTTTCCCATCCCCATCATTATTAAAATGCAACATCCTGAACAACAACAGAAGTTAGTTCTGTGACCTTAGGACGCCCAATCCAGGGGGCAGGCGAACTACAGAAGCTGTTGACTCTGAATTAACAAATACTGAGGACAATGATGGTACCAGCTACTAGCATTTCCCGTCCCCATAGCTTATCAAATATAACATCTGAACAATCACAAAAGTTAGTTCTGACAGAAGGGTGCCCAAACCAGGGGACAAACTACAACAGCTGTAGACTCTAAATTAACAGATACTGAGGACAATAATGGTACCAGTTACTGGTATTTCATATTCTATCATTATTAAAATATAGTAACCCGAATAACAATATAAGACCCTCAGACTGTTCTTATCTACTAGTTTTCCTAGTCTAAAGATAATTTAATCTTAATTTACCAAGTAATCTACATCATATCAATTAATGTATGGCATGTCAATTAGCCTATAGTATAATCATGGTGATAACCAAATCCAGATCAACTAGGAAAATTGATGGAAAGCTCCTTCATCTCCAATTATGAATTACAAAATTACATCTATGTAAAACTACTGTTTTTCTATGTACATCAGTTTTTGTTAAAAAAGGATGGTAGAAGAATAAACTATTCGGATTGCATCTGTGTCACACAATAAAAAGCTTTGGGTTTCAAGATAAACAATGGTCATACCCTAAAAAACATGGACCCAACTTTGTTTTTATTTACTAAAAGCAGCTCATTGCAGAGGAAAAGCACACATGATTTATGGGTTTTCTCTGTTGAGCTACCGAACTTTAATCCATAGCTCACGAAAGGGTGCAAGAGCAGCTTGAAAATTATGCTGAGCTTAATTATACTTAATGTGAATTATTCAGAAGTGCAGACAGAGACTAAAAATTTATTTCATACGAAGAAGCTTGACATTTTAATTGGTCCTTCAGAATAGAGACAAAACAATTTCCTCTCAAGAAAATTTACATCTTCCCTATCAGAGCCTCAGTCTCAGCCAAGCAGAACTTCATTAACAAGATTAATTATCACGCCAGTGTCTGCTTCATCAGGTGTATGGCCCAGGTGAAAAGAGGAATACAAAATAATGACTGACAGGTCTAACAGATAGGAGGGATTCAAATGGGGGGAGGGATAGACAAATTGAGTCACTGTACCTTGGTCATTAGCCATTTTGTCAGGGTGTTCCACTGTGGGGGAAAAAGAAACAATGTTATTTTACTTTCACAATTTCCAGCAAGGAAGCTGACATATCGAATCAACAGTTTCATTAGCAAGTTTTCATACCAAGGTCAATGCCCTATTGAAATAAAATTGATTAACAATCAAGTCTTATTAACTATTTCTATTACAGAAGAAGTTGGGGGAACAAAATTGAAGATACTGTCTTTGTTTTACAAAGGCATTCCAAAATGTGTGTTATTTATTACATCCCTTTAAGCATAAAGTCAGAATGATCATTATGCAAAAATGTAAGCAATCAGCAGGCGATTATCACTCATTTATTGTAAGTGTGTTACAGAGTCTGTTTCATTGTATTTGAGGGTTTTTTTTCAACAAGAGAACTTAGTGGATTTTCACATGAATAAGGTAAAATAATAGAATATCCTAAGTATTAAACAACAACAAAACAAACTCACTGTCATGGAGCCAATTCTGACTCACAATTCTGACCCTGTGTAGGGTTTTCCAATGAGCAGTCGAGTGCTTATCCTACAGCGACATCAGGGTTCCTCATATTATGTTGTTGTTGTTGTTAGGTGCTATAGAGTCAATTATGACTCATCGAGACACTGTATAGGGTTTCTGGAGAGCAGTTGGTAGTTTGCAGTCTTTATACAGCAATGCCAGACCAGGTGATTTTTTTCTTAACCAAATGTAACTAGGTTGTTGTTGTTGTTAAGTGACATCAAGTAGGTTCTGACTCATAGTGACCCTGTACAGGGTTTTTGAGGCTGTAACTAAATAGGAGGTACATTTGTAGTATAATTGCTTTTCTAGAAATTGTGACATTTTTATTAATGCAGATTTTTGTGGAAATCATGTTATATGTTAAGCCTCTCTTGATTGAATTATTTCTATTGTACTTTACAGGAAAAGGTCTTGAAGCAGTAAGCTATTTTGTTAAGTTGCAGATTCAGACTCAGTGTATATGAGCAGAAATGTGAATTCTCAGCAAGGGACTGACACAGAACGAACCCATTTGAAACCCTGCTTTGAAGGATGCCTGATTAAGTCCTGGACTGTTAACTGAAAGGATGATTTTTCAAAACCTCTGGTCACTCTGGGAGAGAAAGATGTAGTCGTCTGCTTTCCTAGTTAGGTGCTGTGAAGTCAGTTCCAACTCACAGTGACCCTACGCACAACAGAATGAACACACTGCCTGGTCCTTCACCAACCTCACAATTTTTGTTACACGTTAAGCTATTGCTGCTGCCACAGTGCCACTCCATCTCATTGGGGCATCTTCTTCTTTTTTGCTGACCCTCTTCTTTACCAAACACAACATCCTTTTCCAGGGACTGGTCCCTCTTGATAATATGTCCAAAGTATGAGAGACAAATTCTGGCTTTCCTGGCTTCTAAGGAACGTTCTAGCTGTAATTCTTCCAACACATACTTCTTTGTTCTTCTGCCAGTCCTAAAGATTGCAGTCTTGTAAACCCTATAAGGCAGTTCTATTAGCATGATGGTTACCAGTGGGCTGCCCATCTCAAGGTCAGCAGTTCGAAACTACCAGCAGTTCCACGGGAGAAAGATGAGGCTTTCTGTTCCTGTAAAGATTTACAGCCTTGGAAATCATGTGCAGGGTCACTATTAGTTGGAACCGACTCCACGATACTTAACAACAACAACAACAACTCTGCCCTATAAAGAGCTCTGGTAGTGTGGTAGTTACAAGTCAGGCTGCTAACCTCAAGTTAGCAGTTTGAAACAATCAGCCATTCTGCAGGAGAAAGACGAGGCTTTCTGCTCCGGTAAATATTTACCGCCTTAGGAACTAAATGCAGAGTCTTTACAAGTTGGAGCCAACTCCACGGCAAACCACCACAACCACCACTGTGCCCTATGGGGTCACTGTGACTTGGAATTGACTCTGACAATGTTTTTGTTTTGTTTTGTTTTACTGTCCTTGAGCTTTGAATCTGCAAGACACATTTGTTAATTGGACTAAAACTTGAAAGTTAGGCTGTTATACTTTCAGGCTTACTTCTTGTAGATATTCTAGGTAAGTCCACATAGAAAAATGTAGTCCACATAGAAAAATGTAACAGCGTACCTAGGAACAACGCTTTCAAAAAATCCATTTGCTCATTATGCCTAGCCATGTCTATTATTACATAGCAAGCACATCATTACTATTAACAAATTAACAAAGAAAATGTCCAACAAGTAGTTGTTGTTGTTAGGTGTCATTGAGTCAGTACCGACCCATAGCGATCTTATGCACAACAGAACGAAACACTGCCCGATCCTGGGCCAACCTCACTACTGTTGCCAAGCTTGAGTCCATAGACACTGCCACTTGGCCAATCTATCTTGTTGGCAGTCTTCCTCTTTTTGTCTGACCCTCCACCTTACCAAACATGATACCCTTCTCCAACGACTGGTCCCTCCTGACAATATGTCCGAAGTATGAGAGACCAAGTTTCTCACACTACAACAAGTAGTAGTCCTCTATTTTTAAACAAGGAGCATAAATCATTGCCAAGTAAGAATGTCCAGAATGAAAATATTTAAATAATGATGTGGTTAACAAATGTCCCTTTCAGATGAAGAGGACTATGTCTGTTAACGCCATGTTGTTGGTGTTAGGTGCCATTGAGTTGGTACCAACGCTAAACGGCCTTCTGCAAAGCAGAATGAAACACTGCCTGGTCCTGTGCCAACCTCACAATCGGCGCTACCTTTGAGCCCATTGCTGCTGCTGCTGTGCAATCCATCTTGTTGGGGGTCCTTCCTCTTTTTCATTTCCCCTCTACTTTAACAAGCAGGAAACATTTCAAACCCTGGGATCAATTAGTATGTTTCATTTTAAACACATATATAGACAGTTTCTACGAAAAGGACAAACTAGTGGGCTTTTGAATTCTGAAATGCTCATTAGAAAAAGGTATATGTAAGTGTACTTATTATACCACGATTCTATAGATTTAAGCTTTGTAAACAGATATTCTTCATCTCTGAAACATTTGCAAACATTTTTAAGTCACCAAATTATCTAATCTAGTCTAATCTAATCATTAAATTAAAATTTTGTCCTTGATTTTTCTCTCCCCTTTTCCAAGCTACATTCTATTATGGTATAAGAGTTGGCAGGCAACCACATAAAATGTAGTTTATGGACAGGGACAATGTGTTTAGCTAAGGTCCTAATGAGATCATTGAGGATTGAACTGCTTCCCAGGTCTCTAGAAAGAAAGTATAAGGCATGAGATCTCATGATCAAACATGACTAGGAAGTTTAAATGTTGGGCAGTTACAATAGAAAACATTAGAGAAAGTATCCCGATCAGCATCTCATATTTCGGGGAGAACTGCTCAGATGATATCAAAAAGGGGAAGAAAGTCAACTCATCCCAGCTTCATTCTTCATTTTTCTCTTTGTCTTTAATCTGCACTGTCTATAGCCTAAGACATTTATTGTTGTTGTTATTGTTAAGTGCCTTCTAGGAGAGGTTGATGGATTTGAAGCGCTAACCTTGTGGTTAGCAGTCCAGTGCTTATCCCGTAGTACCACATCTGTAGCCAGTGATAAATAACTAGACACAATAGTGGATAACCTCAGCCTCATTCTTGTTTGGATTTGTTTTTTGTTAGAAAAATTGGACTGTATATAACTTGAGAAGTGCTGCATATCTACCGAAAGGCTATCCACTAAAGAGTATTTCTAAACAGTTATATTATATTAGAAATGAATGGGGGTTCTTGCAATTTGTTAAGACATCATGTGTGAGAATTTGCTCACAAATTAATATGAAGATGAAACCTTCTTGGTATTCTATTATTAAGCTTTCAGTGCTCTGTCCTAGGAGGAGGGATATGTGCATTTCAGAAAGATAAGTAAGAGCTGCCACAGGATCTTGCACTAGGGAAGTTTGCATTTTTGGTGTAGGAGATGACTCCCTCCCTCCACAGGGATCTCTGGGGTCTACTCTACCAGGAATATGCTTTCTCCCTATTATTGGATAGGTCAACATAGACAACTCTACTTTATGGGGGGAACAACCTGTGAGTAGACAGAGAGACATATCTCACACGTCTTCCCATGGGAACCTCATTCAAGCCTGAGCAGATTTTGGTGAGGGAGGTGGGTATTTAGAGTCTCACCTTGTCACAGAATGAAGCCCAAAATTCTCTTCATTAATATTGCCAAGAAAGAATGAGACATTTCAACATATATGTATGTACATCACTGTATAGTACTATAATCCCTTACTAAGTATTTTGTTGTTGTTAAGTGCTGGCAAGTCAGTTCTGACCCATAGCAGCCCTGTACTAGGTTTCCATGGAGCAGCTGATGAGCTTGAACTGTCAATCTTGCGATTCACACTGACCTTGCAGTCCAGCACATTAGCCCACAGCTCCACACCAGGACTCCTGTTTGTGTATAAACATCCTTATAATTAACCAGTGACTACTGGTTAAATTTCATATCCCTCTCTGGCTCATAGCTAATATCAAAAGACAAAACATTTGTAAATAATGCTGTCTGCCATCTTTGCAAAGGCTGCATGTGAAAGAAAGTAGCTTGTGGACACTTGCCTGTGGCATGATTTGTAATGAAATACTTGTCTATTTCCCAATAGGCACAACTGAGAAGCCTTTTTCTCTGTCAAGCACAGTTTATGTTCTGATCCACTGGAGGTCTCATGGAGTCTCGGTGTGGTGCTATAGGATAAGCACTGGATTGCAAGATTGGTTTGAACCCCAAAGTCGGTTGTTCAAGACTCACCAGACATTCCTCAGAAGCCCTATAGCTATGAGTCTGAACTGACTTGACAGCATTTAGAAACAACAAGACGACTTACGTTTTGAAACACCTCTGGGAATTAAAAAAAACCTTAAGAAGTCAGAGGACAATCACATGATTTATGTCTATATGTAAACTTTGTTCACTGTAGCTTCTATCTTTTAGGATGAGTAATTTACTTGTTTATGTAAATTTGTTTGCTATGGTAAGTAGCATGTAAGATGCATGTCTAACAATGTTGATTATTAATAACAATAGGAAATCAGTATTTCTGCATAATTTTTAATGCATTCAGGACATCAAGAACTGATTATATCATAAGACCAAGGCTTGCTAAAACAAAATCCAATTGACTATTTTGACATATAACACACTTAGAGTAGAAGATTCTGATCATTCAAATGAGAATATTACAAAGAACTCTGTGGACTATTACGATGTATAACAAATTCCTGAAAGTGCCTTCGCTTTTCCAAATAAATTCTCAGATGAATTTAGGGCATTTAGGACAAATAGTACCCAAAGAGATATTGAGTCCATTAAATAATTGACAGTGTAGTTATCAACCTGGACCTGGAAATCCTGCGATAACTCATCACTCTGTTACTTAATACATTTGGAAGACGTGAGTCATCTTAAAACCTCCCTGAGATCTTAGTTGGCACACGTTGTGAGCATGAAATGAATCTGGCACTCGTCTATAGATAAAGATGATGCATTTGCAAAACATCACTTACGCTTCATGCTCTCACAAAGTTCCCTTTCAGTTGCTCATTTGGAGTGAAACCTGATTTAGACATGAAATCCTCAAAACCTAAATAGATAGAGGCTAACTAGTTCATTTCCTTCCAACACTTTCCCCAACGTCTACTCTGTCACTGAGAACAGTTAATGTGTCTTATGCTGAATGCTTGTTTGTGTGTTCTGGCAGACTTTCAGATTATCAAACCGGAAAGGCCAAACCCACTGTTGTTGAATTGATTCTGATTTTTCAGAATATCTTACTCATCAGAATTCAAAAGTCCACTGTTTATTAGGGCACTTTTTCTAGGAGAGTTGAGAAATAGACTACAGAGTCATTCTGAGACTTTTCCCTTAGGATATCAAGGAATAGGATAAAAATGTCAGTTATCTATGTGTTTCTAATTTCTTAGTGGTATGCCTTTTAAGGAGCTCTGGTAGCATAGTGGTTACGAATCGGGCTGCAAACCACAAGGTCAGCAGTTCGAAACTACCAGCTGTTCCATGGGAGAAAGATGAGGCTTTCTGCTCCGGTAAAGATTTACAGCCTCGGAAACCCTGAACAGGATCGCTATGATTCGGGACCGACTCCACGGCACATAACAACAACAATACCTTCATTTATCCTGATATATAAGCATAATCTATAAATAATACCATATAAATATGAAGTCAGAGTTAAGAATCAAGTTCTTCTTCACAGCAATACGCATCATTGTGCCATAAGTATGTATTTTTAAATACCAGCTATAGACCATTCAAATTATTTAAAAACTCTAAAGCCTAGAGACTTCTGAAACTATTTGTCCTCCAGAAAATTAATACTGTGCTCTGAAATAGTAATCACGATTCTTCGGCCTTAGTATTTTTATTGATCATATAGCTAACCTTAAGTTGAGTAGCTATTTTTCTCCTTTTGAGCTTGTGCAATTTTCTCCTAGTAATCATACTGGTAGCGTAGTGGTTATGAACCGGGGTGCCAACCTCAAGGTCAGTAGTTCGAAACTACCAGCGGTTCCGCGGGAGAAAGATGAGGCGTTCTGCTCCCGTAAAGACTTACAGCCTTGGAATCACTGTGCAGGGTCACTATGAGTCGGCGCCGACTCCACGGTACTTAACAACAACAACAATCATACTTTAAGTTTTTATTTCATCGTTCCTAACCTGTATCTTTAAAATAAACACCTTAATTTTGTTTTAAATATTCTGTCTTGACAAATCAATATTTCTTTTAATATATAATGACAATTGTTCTTGATTTCAATACTTCTTAATTTTTATTACTTTACATAAAATGGATGAAGGGTTTAACTATATTTTGAGTGGAACCAATATACAAGAAATCGATACAACATTCCAAAAGGATTGCAAATGGAAAAAAAAAAGTCAGATTAAATGTCTGCTTTGTGCTGATGGCAGAAAATGTGACAGCACAGATCTTTCTTTGGCATGTTAGATTTGAGTATAAAACAGTACATTTGAAATTTACTTTGAATGTCCACTGCAGCCAACAGAGATGGCATAGGGTAGACTCTAACACAGACTCCAAAGCTGTTTTTAGCAATTGGGTTGGTGCTGTGGGAAAATGCGCTGGATTTCAAGGTTGGTTTGAACGTCAGGGTTGTCTGATCAAACTCACCAGACGCTCCTTGGAAACCCTATACGGATTCGCCACCCAACAGCACTTAACAACAACAACATAGGGAAAACAAGGCAATAAAAGGAAAAGATTCAAACCTTTCAGAGTTCGGAAGAGAATGGGATCGGACAGGGGTCCAACTCCTTTAGCATTCCGTGCTTGAATCCGGAAGTAATACATGGTGTCCAGGTTGAGATCCATGATTTGATGAGTCAGCCGGTCTCCACTGATGGTTTCCATAATCCAGTCATCAATTGGTACGTTCTTGTCCAAGGTATAAAACAAGATGTAAGCTGCATAAACAGATGAATGTGACTTCGTTTAGTGTACTGACTTGCAGGCTGTAATTCCGCTTCCAAACAGCCATGTTTCCCATTGTATGTTCCCAATTTATAAACTACAGCATTCAGTTTTGCATGTTATGGTTTGTTTTTCATATTGTAAGGATTAGATAAATAATATTTGAATGTAAGGAACTTGGAAATGAAATAGGCCATTAGAAATAACAAATATCTGCCACATTTAAAAATACAGTCTTTCTGCCAGCAATACATCCTGGTTACTGTTTTGTTCTAATGTATAAGCATGATGAAAAGTATATAACATAGATAACAAGTCTTTATAATTTTCATTGTAGTCGAATAATAAGTAATATTTATTTTGGCTTGTGCTAACTAATAAATATACAGTGAAAAATATAAAATGCCAGGCACATTTAAAGTGTTATAAAAATAAATGATCATATTTTATTATCATAATAATTCGGTATGGTTGGCAGGGGCCGTGTTTTCTCCTCCTTTTGCAGATGATGAAGCAAAGGAAATTACCCAAGGTGACCTAGCTGGCTGGTAAAAGGGCTAGGATGATATCCTCTACTGCCATACTCAAAATCCCATATTTTCCCTAGTCCAGCTCATCTTGTTGTTTCAAATGTCATCGAGTCAGTTTCCGATTCATATAGACACTGTATAGGGTTTCTGAGGAGCAACTGGTGGGTTTGAACTGCCAATTTTGTGTTTAGCAGTCCAGTGCTAATCCCACAGAGCCACACCAGGAGTCCATCTCAACTAGGCAAATGAAATTTCTGAGTAACTGTAGGTGATCTTGCTACTTTCTCACATTCTAATAACCCATGATTTGATAGAGCCATTTATCCTCTGGGCTCAAGGATTTGTCACTTGAAATGCTAAAGATGGATTCAGTAGTGACTGGCTATTATGCACCAAAACAAAGCCAGGTATCCCTGTACAAAGTTTATATTCTAACATTATACTTAGCCAATTTATGAGCTAGCTTTAATTCATAAAGCATTAATTCATAGATTTTAGATTACATTGTCAGATGGCACTATGGATGTTCCTTTACGGCTTGAAGATGAGCTTCTCTGTGAAGTAACAAATGCATGTTGTTTGAAGTCACTAAGTTGGTGGTGAATGTTGTCATTATTCAGGCAATTGAAATCCAATATTGTTGTTGTTGTCTTGTGCCGTGGAGTCGGTTCTGACTCATAGAGACCCTGAACAGGATTTCTGAGGCTGTAAATCTTTATGAGAGCTGAAAGCCTCATCTTTCTCCCGTGGAACAGGTGGTAGTTTCGAACTGCTGACCCTGAGGTTTGCAGCTCGATTTATAACCACTACGCTACCAGAGCACCAATATAATAAGTAACCCCAAAAATCTAAACTTCATGATTCCTGTTATTAAGAAACCTGAGGTTAGGAATCACTACCTTAGTTGAAACATGGGATTTGTGTGTATATATATTTATATGTTTGTTGTGGTTAAATACTGTTGAGTTGGTTCCAACTCATAACAATCCTGTATAGAGTTTCCAAGGAGCAGCTGGTAAGCTTGAACTGCCAATCTTGCAGTTCAAACAACTTTGCAGCACCAAACCAGGACTCCATGTGTGTGTGTGTGTGTGTGTGTGTGTGTGTGTGTTTTGGGGTGGTACTGACTGTAAGGCTAAGCTGCAAATCTTTATGGGAACAGAAAACCTCATCTTTCTCCAATGGAGCAGTTGGTGGATTTGATCTACTGATCTTGCAATTAACCTGTAACCCACTACACTACCAAGGCTTGTATCTGTCTTTTTCTCTCTCATATATATTTGAGACTATCCATTTGTTTTAGTTTTTAGGAAAAAGTATCATAGAAATGTTAACAGCTAAGATCCTCTGATGTGTTCATCACAGTGACATGTCCAGTAGTGGATTATTCCTCTGAGGAGGCGGCAAAGCTGGATAAAGCCAGGTTGTGTGATGGGAGTACCCACGGCTTAACCACTTCACCTTTCTTCTGTGCGGGGTCAGAGCTTCCCTGTGGAAGCTGCCTCCTGGGCTCTACTCCCAATGCTGGGAGTGCATTGGGAGTTCGGCTTAGCAACCAGCCCCACTCATGTGGAGCCTTCAGGCCCAGTTTATCTGACTTTGGGATGTCTTTAAACACACATACACATTTCTTTCAAATACCTTCTTCTTCCCTTCACACTCCACAGCCAGTTTGCGTTACAGAGCCTCAGGGTGCTTAGGAAGGAGCTGGGAACCCAGAAAAGATGTCTACTGGCTCAGTACTATCTGCTCCCACCCACAGAGGGGATAGCTATGAAGGATGCTGGTCCCACACAAGTATATGGAGACCTGATGGCACAGTGGTAAAGTGCTTACATACTAACCTAAAGGTTGGCGGTTTGAACCCACCAATCAACTTTGCTGGATGTAGATGAAGTAATCTACTTTCATAAAGATTGCAGCCTCAGAGACCCTATAGGGCAGTTCGACTCTGTCTAGAGGGTTACTATGATTTAGAATAGAATGCAACTGCTTGGTTTTTTTGGTTATATCTGTGTTGGAAGAAAATACAGACAGAAGGCTTCTTAGGAATGAGGATGGCCAGACATTGGCTCACATACTTTGGGCATGTAATCAGGAAGAATCAGTCTCTGGGCAAGGAATTCATGTTTGGTAAAGTAGAAGGTCAATGAAAAAGAGGAAAACCCTCAATGAGATGGATGGCCACAGTTGACTGCAAACACGGCCTCAGACATAGTGAAGATTGTGGCCGGATTGGGTAACGTTTTGCTCTGTTATACGTAGCGTTGCTATGAATTGGAACTGTCTCAATAATACCTCACAACAGCAGCAACAACAACACACACACAGTAAGCACCCATGGCAGCAGTAGTCAAGAAATCAAATGACCTCTTCCATTGGGTAAACCACATGCAAAAGACCCCTCTAAAGTGTTAGAAACCAAAGATGTCACTTTGAGGACTGAAGTGCACCTGTCTCATGTCATGGTATTGTCAGTTACCTCATAAAGATGTAGAAGCTGGACAATGAATTATGAAGCCTGATGAATAACCGATGCCTGTGCATGTTAGTGAAGGAGCTCTGGTAGCATAGTGGTTACGAATCGGGCTGCTCACCTCAAGGTCAGCAGTTTGAAACTACCAGTTGTTCCGCTGGAGAAAGATGAGGTATTCTGCTCCCATAAATAGTTACAGCCTTGGAAACCCTGTACAGGGTTGTTACAAGTCAGGACAGACTCTATGGCACATCACCACCACCACTATGCATGTTAGTGATGAATATTAAAAATACCATGACTACCAGAAGAATGACAAAATCTATCTTGGAAGAAGTACAGCCAGGATGTTCCTTGGAAGCAAGTATGCCAAAAGTTAATCTCATGTACATTGGGCATGCAATCAAGACGGAATGGTTCCTTGAGAAGGACATCATGCTTGGTAAGGTAGAGGGTCGGTGCAGAATAGGAGGAATGTCAATGAATTGAACTGACATAGTGGTGTTGTATATATGAGGTCACTATGGATCAGCACCTAAAACTATATTGGTTTTCAAACCCAGTGACTCAATGGCACTTAACAACATTTAATACGAATA
>NW_006408539.1:5334383-5402889 GCF_000296735.1 Chrysochloris asiatica | reverse complement strand
CATTTACATATATATAGTGTATATATGAGAGAGAGTCCTGGTGTGGTGCTGTGGGCTAATGCTGCACCGGACTTCAAAGTCATTTGAACCACAAGATCAGTGGAAACCCTATAGAGGGTGGCTATGGGTGGGGACCAACTCGATGGCACTTCACTATATACATGTATATATATAATGAGGGGGCTTCAAAGAGGTAATAAAATATTCTGTTGTCTTTTAATTTCATTTTTCCATGAACTTTCTGATGCCCCCCTCCTACATACCTGAGGAATCTTCAAAAAGTTCATGAAAAATGGATAGATTAAAAGATAACACAAGTTTTCCATGAACATTTTGAGGCCCCTCTGATATATGCATTTATTTGAGATGATGTTTCAAAGATTAATATCTTAAGGTGCTATCAGACCATAAGTAGATAAAAGATGTAACAAGATAAATAATCTTGGATTAGTGTAAAAACTGAGGAAGACTGTATGATTTCATTTTCTGATTAGTATTAAGATTGTTGTTGTTATTAAGTGCCCTTGAATGACTTCCAACCCATAGCAACCCTGTATAGGGTTTCCAAGGAGCAACTGGTGAGCTTGAACCACCAAGCTTATGGTTCAAACCAACTTTGCAGTCCAGCTTATTAGCCCACAGATAGTTGTTGTTAAGTGCTGTTGAGTCAATTCAACTAACTGTGACCCTGTTTATGGTTTCCGAGGAGCAGCTGGTGGGTTTGAACTGCCAATCTTGTGGTTTACAGTCCAGTGCTGATGCACAGTGCCACACCAGAAGTCCAACCCACAGATTAAAATGGTAAAATTCAAAAGAAATTGTGAAATATTGTAGGATAAATAAGTCTTTTTTTGACACATGGATGTTCATTCATTTATAACTTGGCCCCAATAAAATCTCCTAATATTCTTTGAGCCAGACAGTCTTCATTGTTGTCCCCAAAGAAATACATCTAATGAAGAGAAGCCCCAGATACTGGCAATTTTCTTTAGTTTTATTATATTTATGTCTTATCTCTTCAATAGGATGAAAACATTCCTTTGATTCATGAGCTATATGTTATATTACTTTTGTATTCCTCAAAGAACCTAATAAGATAGTCTTCACATTATAGCTATTGAAACTCACTCACTAAATGTAATCTCTTAGCCTGTAAGCATACACATTTTATATTCATGTCATTTAATGAAATTACTAAAGTTGTCACAGACTCGTCAATGTCTGATGAACCGGGAAGTTTGGAGCACTGTGTTCCCCTCTTATGTCATCTACATTTATTTCTGATTTTCTCCATTTCTCAAATAAGAATAAAATATTTGCCATCGTTGTGATTTTTTTTCTAGGTAAAAATTATTCAATTAAACATTTTAAAATGACAGTTGTGATATCAAGGAGCTAAAGTTTCTGACACCTTCAAATTGTGTCTGCGCAATTTCCCAATACTTGTGGGGAAACCTGCACTTTAATTTTTTTTTTTAGTTCTAGAACTTGGCTGAAAAATAGAAACAGATCATGTCATCCAAAGCTTCAAATATCAGCCTGAAGGAAGGCATAAAGCTTTGTTATCTGTGTGTAAGTTTTCTTATATCTGAAATAAATTAAATCTGTAATTAAAGTTTTGCCTTAGAGTTTTCTGTATAACCACACAGGTTTCTCACACTATCTTCCCATACATTTCTCAGTGGCCAAGTTTTGTTTTCTGCTCTGTTCTTTTACTTTGTTTTACGTGTGTCACATCACAACTAGCTAAGTAAGGAATTAGTATATCCCGTTTTAGGTTGTAAGAGTTTCTGGTTTTGTTAACACAAACTGACCTCAATATTTATTCAAATATATACTTTGGAACTTCAAAAAGTTCATAGAAAAATGGAATTAAAAGATAATCCGTTGTTTTTTTTTAAAGTTTTGAAGCTCCCTCACAGAAAGTGTAACATAATTTATCTGCCATTTGCCTCTACTTATGAAAACTTTGTTGTTGTTAAGTCCCCACTAAGTCAGTTTTGACTAATAGTGACCTTGGAGAGGATTTTAAAGACTATAAATCTTTACAGGAGCAGAAAGCCTCATCTTTCTCTCGTGGAGTAGCCGGCGGACTCGAATCACTGACCTTGTGTTTCAGAGTGCAGTGCTTATCCTACAGAGCCACTGCGCTCCCCCTGCGTATAGAAATAAGTAGCTGTAATTCCCAAACCAAAAGTGTTCAAAATGTTTTCAACTCCACCTCTCCAATATTCTGTCCTTTTGCACATTTTCCCTCCACTCAATACTGAGTCCCTTCCACAGGCTAGACACATTGCTCAGGATGGGAAGACCCAGAATATGTAACAGCCTTACTACCAGCAAGGAGATCCGCCCAGTGAGGATTTTTAATCTTGAAAGAGTTTACTCTGACAATTGTGTTTATCGGTAACTAAGGAAAGAATGTATCATCTTCCTTCTGAGTGATCAAAATCCACAGGCCATGTGCTCATGAATCCTGGACCTCAAATCATAGTTCCTCCGTTTACTATCTATGCCACTCTGGCTACTTGCTTAGTGTAAGTCTGTCTCAGTATTCTCCTCCAAGAGAAAACATTTTAAAGTTTCATGCAATGCGGGTATTCCCAGTGCATGATCTTCTATAGTGTAACTAGTAAATGCTACTCCTAGTATATTACAAGTATTTCCTTCTTAATATCACTAAAAAACACAAAAACAAACCTCTGCATTCTTGGAAACATCTAAGGGACAGGTGAAAGAAATATCTACAAACAAGAATAAGAAGCAATAGCCTAGAAAAAGGGTAGGAAAAGTAACTAATTATTGACTTTACAAACCTCAAGTGAGAAGACTATTTGAAGAATTGCACTAGACTTCCAAATGCTACAGAGAAAGAGGGTTTACACTTAGCTTTGTGCTGTGTTGGTGAACAAACTGATCATCTGACAAAAGTAACTCCTCTCTCTCAGTGTGGAACCCTGGTCTTACAGAATGTTGTGTGCTTTACTAATTAATGAGTCAAAGATTTTACAGCCCTATCTATACATTAAACCATTTTTCAATGTTAAAAAAAAAAATCAAGTGCAGTCCCTGCCAGGAAATTAAATGAAAGGTCAGTTGAGAACCACAGATTTATGCCAGTAGAACACTGAAGAATTAAAGCAAAAAATAGTGTCACAGTTAAAAATGTAAGCCTGGATTTAAAATTCCATCTCGGCTTCTTCTTGCTTATTTAAGCAGTAGGTTTGTTTCAGAAAGCCCTCTGTGCTTAATTTCAAAAAGAAATAACAGAACTATGTGATCACTAAAGATACTTGAGTACACAGTAGAATGATTTGTTACTGTTGTCAGTTTGTATCATCTGCATATCACAGGGTGTTAATGAGTCTTCCTCCAATCCTGATACCACTTTTCTCTTCATATAACCCAGTTTCTCGGATTATTTGCTCAATATGCAATATAAGTCTATGTATATAGGTTCCTTATGAGCACAATTAAATGTTCCGGAGTACTAATTCTTCACAATGTTGTCCATCATTTGTCATGATCCAAACAATTGAAAGCCTTTGCATAGTCGAAACTACCAGCTGTTCTGCAGGAGAAAGATAAGGCTTTCTGCTCTCATGAAGATTTAGAGCCTCAGAAACTGTATAGGGTCGCTGTGAGGTGGAACCGATTCCACGGCACATAACAACAACAACAAACTGTTTCCAGTATTCTCTGCTTTCAGCCAGGATCCGTCTGACATCAGCAATGATATCTCTCATTCCATGTCCTCATCTAAATCTGGCAGTTCCCTGTCCATGTAATCTTGCAGTTGATTTTGGATTATCTTTAGCAAAATTTTACTTGTATGAGATACTAATGACACTGTCTGGTGACTTCCTTTTTCTATTGGGTCTGCTCTCTTTGGAATGGGCACAAATGTGGATCTTCCAGTCAGTTGGCCAGGGAGTTGCCTTCCAAATTTCTTGGCAGAGATGAGTAAGTGCCTCAGTGTTTTGTCAGTTTTTTAGGTGATTTCAAATTGTATTTCATTAATTTCCAGAGCTGTGTACTTCGCCAATGGCATCAATGCACCTTGGACTTCTTCCTTCAGTATCATTGGCTCTTGAAATAGTTGAACATCTACCATCTCTTTTTGGTGCAGTGACTGCATATTCCTTCCATCTTCTTTGGATGCTTTCTGCTTCATTCAGTATTTTGCCCATAGACTCTTTCAATATTTCAAGTTGAGGACTGAGTTTTTTCTTCATTTCCTTTAGTTTGAGAAATGCTAAGGGATATGTACCAGTGGTGTGTTCTTCTCTTTTTGCTTTCTAACTCCAGGTCTTTGCAAATTTTGTTCTTGACTTTGTCATCTCAAGTTACCCTTTGAAATTTTCTATTTAGCTGTATTAACCCCTCATTTCTTCCATTTGCTTTAGCATCTCTACTCTGGAGAGCAAGTTTCAGAGTCTCTTCTGTCAGCCATTTTGATCTTTTCCTTCCTTCTTGTCTTACTGACCTTTTGCTTTCTTCCTTTATGATGTTATTGATGTCATCCCACAACTCTTCCGGTCTTCAGTCTTTATTGTCTAATTCATCAAATCTGTTCTTCAGATGATCTCTACTTTCAGGTGGGATATATTCAAGGTTTTGGCTCTCATGGGCTTGTTTTTATTTTCTTCATCTTTAGCCTGAATTTGCATATGAGCAATGGTCTATTCCATAGTCTGCCCTGACCTTGTTTTGGATGACGGTATGACACTTTTCCATCATCTCTTTCTACAGATGTAATCTTTTTGATTTTTGTGTATTTCACTTGGTGAGGTCCATGTGTATAGTCATCTTTTGTGTGGTTTAAAAAGGTGTTTGCAATGGAGAAGTCATTGGTCTTACAAAATTCTATCATGTGATATCCATCATTGTCTATCATTAAGGCCATATTTTCCAATGACTGATCCTTCTCCTTTGCTCCCAACCTTTGCATTCCAAACAATAGTAATTATCAATACATCTTGATTGCATGTTTGATCAATTTCAGACTAAATAAATTTATAGAATTCTTCAGTTTCATTATCACTGGCTATAGTGATGGGTGTATATATTTGAATAATAGTGGTATTAACTGGTCTTCCTTGTAGGCAAATCGATATTATCCTATTACAGGCAGCATTGTACTTCAACACATATCTTGATATGTTTTTTTCTGATGTTGAATGCGTCACCATTCCTCTTCAATTTGTCATTCTCGGCATGGTAGCCCTTGTGACGGTCAGATCCAGTCCATTTCAGCTCACTATTGCCTTGGATGTTTATGTGTTCCATTTTATTTTTGACAACACCCAATTTTCCTAGATTTATATTTTGTATATTTCCTGTTTGGATTATTAAGGGATATTTATTGCTGTTTCTCTTCATTTTGAGTTGTGCCCTATCAGCAAATGAAAGTCCCGGAGGTTTTACTCAATTCGCATCATCATGGTCAACTCTACTTTGAGGAGGCAGCTCTTCCCCAATCATATTTTGAGTGCCTTCCAATCTGAGAAGCAACTCCTATGGCACTATAGCTGACAATATATTCTGGTATTCTTCATCATGTTTCAAGAGTCAATATTCTGGTGCTATCTGACAGTGTCCCACTGCTATTCATAATGTTGTCAGTGACTAAATATTCGGATGTAGTCTGTGGCTCCTTCTTCCTGTCTGTCTTTGTCTGGAAGCTCATCTGAAAGCTGTCCACCTTGGATGACAATGGCAGAGCTTCCAGAATCACAGCAACACACAGGCCACCACAGTATGACACACTGACAGATGAGTGGTGGCCGAGACTATAATGCTTAATAAATTTTGAGTCATTTTCTTCTGAAAATCTCAGTCTAAATTCCTAAACTGTGTTCATGATTGGGGGGATTTAGGCACTGCAATAAACTGACATTATCTGGATCTCTTTCCTTCTTATTTTTTGTTTAACCTTTATGAAATCAGTCTATTAATTTACAAATAATCAAACTGGGTTCTATGCAAGAGAAATTCACAAAGCCCTATTTTAAAATGGATTTCAAAGTGGAATAATCCGTTTACTGGTTTCCAAGCTTGTTGGGTATCCAGAACTTTCCTCAAGACTTTATTATAGCAATTCTTTGAGAGCTCCCATTAGTATCTTCATTTTACAGGTGAGAAAGCCATGTTTGGAGGAGTTGAATGACTTTCTCAGACATCTCCTTCAAGAACTTGAGTTTTTAAAGCACCTCACTCCCCTAATATACACATGTGAGGACCCAGGAAACCACAGACATCCAGTTGGAGCCTAAGAGCACAGCCCTCCACGGAGGGATGCTTATTCCCTGACACAATGGACACTTTGTGGAGAAGCTGAGTTTAGCAAATTTTGACCCTCTACCTGTTGTTATTGTTAAATGCCATCGAGGAGGTTCCAACTCATAGCAGCCCTATGTAAGATTTCCAAGGAGCAGCTGGTAGGTTTGAACCATCAACCCTGTGGCTAGAAGTCCAGTGCTTATTCTACAGTGCCACACCATGACTCTGTTGTTGGTTAGTGCTGTCAAGATAGTTCTGACTCATAGAAACTCTATATAGGAGCCGCTGGTGAGTTTGAACCGTCAACCTTTTGGTTAGCAGTCCAGTTCTTATCCTACAGCATCACACTAGGACTCCTGCCTTGCTGTTGTTGTTGTTAAATACCACTGAGTTGATTCTGCCCATTGTATAAGATTTCCGAGGAGGAGCTGGTGAGCTTGAACTGCCAATGTTGTGGTATGGTAATTTGAATATTTTATCATCCTGTTTTCTGAAGTGATTTGAATGAAATGATGAAAGTAAGTATGGAACAGACATTCTCTTAAGGGTTCTTGGTGCTTATTCTCTATTGAATTTGAGTCAAAATATCTCAATGATAACCATATTTTTGTTTTAAAAGCATGGATCAGGAATGTGCATGTAAAAAGTGTCATGTTCCATGCTCTTTCTTTTCCAGTGTGAGTGAGTGACAGGGTTTCTAGTTGTGGGAACTACTGAATATACGATTCTAAATAAAGTATGGGGACAAGGTGTTTTTAAATATACACTATGGTTTTGACAGGCAGAGTACTATTCTTCAGATTAATTTGTAGTTTTTAATATAGGTCAAGTTTTCCCTTTTTTTTTTTTTTTGTAAGTTTTTATTGTGAACTGAGTGATAGTTTACATGGGAGAACATTGGCTTTACACCACTGTTTCATTGCAATAATTACAATCCCTTCCATGCATCATCATTCAACAGTATTTGTTTCCATTCCCTGTTTTGTTTTTATTTGTTTTGGAGGGAGAGAGATGTACACAGAAACACTCAGGAATATATAATTAAAACAACCAAAGGGCATATTCTGCAAGCCTGCCTCCTGGCCACCAGCACTGTCCCTCTCTTTCCATAAGTCCTGAGTCCTGAGTCCTCAGCTGCTCCCTCTCTCCATGTCCTTGTCACTATCTTTATCTCTCATATCGCTGATTTTCTGGATCAGGTTCTGCATTCCACTTGTGCTCTTCTCCCTTGATGGTCCTAGGGTCCTCTGTATGTGGACTGTAATATTAACCACTCCTCCATTTTTGTTGCAAGACTTCTACCTTTACACTCGTGACAGTCATAATTAGTCATGATAACAATTACACACTATTGAATTACAGGAATCTTTTCCCCATATTTTTTCACCAGACCCATCTAGACAAGATGAAAACTATTCAGTAGGGCCTCTATCTTCCCCTGCATACTCTTAAATTAAACTCCCTCTAAGCCAGTCACTTGGTACCTTTATAGCCTCCTCATTTTAGGTAGCCACTCCCTAAGTTGCTTGTCCCTATCTACCCTGTATACAGAGAGGGTAGGATTGATAATTGATGTGAAGATGACTTCCCTCTCAATATTTTGAGTTTCTACATCCATAAGTATAGGTCAAGTTCATCAAATTGTAGCAATTTACACTTGTTTCCTTTATCAATTTTTTTTTTAATCTTCCTCTAATTGAGCTCTGATTATCAAGCCATTGAGGCTAGGTCAAATGGGTTCCCTGTTTTCTTTAAAAAGTAAGATTAAGCTTCCTTTCAGAGTTGAAAAAACATTCTGTTTGTTATAGTGACTCTTTGAAGAGATTTATTTAAGAGTGGAAAACTGTGTAGTATATGACTTATTTTATCCTTTACCAAAAAAAATAAAAAATACATTTTTAAAGAAGTTATTTTTACTTAAACAACTTCTATTCTGATTTTTTTATTCAATGTTAAATGTTGATTTACCAGATGCATGATTTACCAGATGAGTGGTTTTAACATTATAAAAGTCATCATCTAAACAAATCAAAATCTTTCAACATTCTGAAACAGAACCAATGAAAACGGATTATAACACAGGAGAAATGATAAGAAAATCAGAATGAACCAGCTTCAGCTTTAGAAGTTCTGGCACAATGACAACTGAGCATAGAAGATTCAGAAAGACTTTATGCCCCTCTTATTTTTTCCATATTTGTCAGCTGGAAGAAAAAGTCTATTTGCTACTACATTAAGAGCAATTTCTTACAGATGACAAGTCTTCAACCTAAATTCCAAACACATTAGAAAATTTCACATTATCTTTTCATTTTGCACAATTCAGAAAGGAACTCACATAAAGCAAGTGTCCCATCTAAACTGTATTCTCCACACTTATCTCTGTATCGCAGAAAGACTGAGTCACTTTGTTAATTTGTAAGAGTGCTCTTCATTTCTGGTATGCAAAAAAAGAAGAAAAAAAGTGACTCTTACATGTGTCTAACCCAATGGTTCAAGTTAATTAGACTATAATGTGCAGACTCCGAGTTATACAATATTTTTCATAATAATTATATGCTATGGAGACATCTATTAAAAGCCTAAAGTGATCATTTAAATGCAAAATCCCTGATAGAACTCCATTATATTTTTCATACTAAATTAACATTACAGACTTCTAAAGGATGCTTTAATTAGGCATGGATGTTATCAGCAATATTTGGCAAAATAAAATCTGTCACTGTGAAATATTCATTACGTTCAATTTCTGTCAGTCAATATTAAGTGTTTTCTGAACCTAAGGGTGTCAGCTAAAAGCTAAGTTAGAAACCAAAAATCCTCACACAAACCTCCTTCTTAAGTGTCTCATAAAAATACATGACCAATAGGTGCCTTTGTACTTTTTAATTGCCAAACAACTGGCTTCTCTGTCATCCTGTATACTCAGAGGCTCCATTAGGAGATTGTCTTAATGCTCCATAGAGCAAAAAACAAAAAGTCTATACTAATTTAAATACATATCCTTCATAGGGCAACTTGAATGCGATGTGTCTGTGTGTGGATTTGTATACACCCTTAGAAAAATGTCATGGCCAGTGGGGGGTGAAGGGATGCAATCAGAGAGGACCAGGGAGTTGACAGAGATGCTGAGACAAAAAAAGGGATACACAAAAGACCTGAACAGCTCAAGAGGTAAATAATCACAGGCCAAGGCAGCGCAATGCTGGGAAATTCAGCTGGGATGCTTACCCGTAATTTTCCCGTTGGCTTCCAAGGGAGGCTGCCAGCTCACAATGACAGCACGTGGCTTCCCTTCTCGAGTAATGACTGTCAGATCCTTGGGAGCAGAGGTCGGGGCTGTGAGATGAGACAGGGAGAAAGCCTTTGTCATTGAAAGAAAACAGACATTTGTGGAACTTTTAATCATGATGCTGACACTCCGAATCCATCATGAAGTGTAGCATGTTTATTTTGCCATTTACAATTTCTTTCAAGGGTTTGAAACAAAAATAGAAACATTAATGATTTCCCACAGAAGCTAAGTGACTTCCAAAGGTGAGACTATAAAGAGGGGAAAAGCAGAACCAGCATTTTCAAGTGGCCTCTACACTAACTGTGAAGACCATTATGCAAACAAAGGAATCCATACACACTCAGTGAGATTCATAGCTACATATCTCCAAGACACAAAATTCTGTAACAACTGTTGAATTTATAACTGAAATGTCAAGTAATTATGTATTGCCTTAAACGGCACAGAAATGAGTAAATCTCAGGTTAAAACATCATGCTTAAGTAAATATTATTGTTATATGCCATCAAGTCAGTTCTGACTCATAACGACCCTGTATAGGGTTTCTGAGAAGCAGCTGTGAGTTTGAACTGCTAACCTTATAGTTAGCAGTCCAGTGATTATCCTACAGCACCTCACCAGGACTCCTGGGTAAATGTTAGATCTTATTTAAAGAAGAAGTCAAAGAAATAGTTTTGAAAAATACAAGGAATCCACAGGGGCCTTCGTATCATCCTGGCATAAAACCTGTCCTTCTTAAAGCTCCTTTTTACACAGTGTGTTCCATGAAAATTTAAATATGCCTTAAACTCCTGGGTTCTTCCTCATTTGCTTGTGTGATTCTTCTATACTGGAAGCTATGTCACCAGCATTTCAAAGACCATCATGGTCCCCCATGATGGACAGGTGTCAGCAGAGTTCCAAGACTGAGACTGACCAGGAAGAAGGCTTAATATTAGCCAATGAAAACTCTATGGATCATAAGAGAATATTGTCCGATATAGTGCTAGAAGAGGAGCCCCTAGTTTTTAATAAACTACACAGGGCCACAAGAATGGACTCAAATACCAATGATTACCAAGACGGTACAGAATGTAGCAATGTTTCATTCTGCTGTACATGGGTTGCCATGAGTCAGAGACAACTTGACAACTATGAACAATATGACATGAGGCTAGCTTTCCTTCTAGGCAGCTCACAAGGCCCCAAGTGCATTATCTGTAGTCTCTTTTTGTTACTTTTAGTTTGAAATAGGCAGGTGGGTTCTCTGGTTGGGTTCTGGATGAAGTTTTCTTATCTCCATGTAGGAATGCTTGCCTTACACAAAATAAATAGAACTTCATCTTATTTCCAAACTTACCCTCATTCTCTCCACTCCCTGATTCTTCTGTTGGTCTAATGTGCAGAATCTGGGCATTATCAACATTCTACTTCCAATTTTGTTTTTTATAGAATTTCACATATGGGGCTAATAATAGGAGATAACTAATCATTCCAATTTATCAGACCATTTTATTTTCAAAACCACTAAGATCCCAGGTTAGTAAAAGTGGCACATAATTGTAATTAAAAATTTCAAACACCAAAATGCAAAAACAAAAAAAAACAAACAAAATCGAAACAAGAAGGAGGAAAAGTAGGAGAAAGAGAAGGGTGGAAGAACAGAAGAAGGATGAAGAAAAGATAAAGGGCAGTAAATACATTTAGGTCAAGTATAATCTCTCCCTCAGTAAAGAGACCACATATTTCATTGTTAACGATGTGGATGAAGATTCTAGCTTGGAGACCTCTGGCAAGAAAAGCAAATTTGATATAGTAAGATAACAGATTTAAATAAGAGTTATTTTCATCAAGATATAATTCAAAATATTTTCTAGGTTAGACAGCAAGATAAGATATAGTTACCAATTTACTTAGATAGTGGTTACGAATCAGGCTGTGAACCTTAAGATCAGCAGTTCAAAACTACCAGCTGTTCCGTGGGAGAAAAGATGAAGCTTTCTGCTCCCGTAAAGATTTACAGCCTCGGAAACCCTGTACAGGGTCGCTATGGGTCGGAATCGACTCGACAGCACACAACAACAACATGGTGTTGTGGGACAATGCACTGGACTGAAAGGTCAGCTTGAATCATAAGTTTGCTGGTTCAAATTCACCAACTGCTCCTTGGAAATCCTATATAAGATTGCTATGAGTTGGAAACAATTTGAGGGCACTTAACAATTGTAAGGAACATAATCAAGATTTTTGTTATTGAAATCTGTCTTTTTAACAAGTCAGAAGTTTGTTTTCATTTAACTATGCAAAAATTCATTTAGAAAAAGAATTTACTTAGAAAACAGTCAAATGATTAGATTGCTTCACTGAATCTGTTGTAGTATTCAGAACGGTAAAACAGCTCTTAGACTTTGTTGTTGTTGTTGTTATGTGCTATTCAGTCAGTTCAGATTCATACCCACCGAATGTACAACAAAGCAAAATGCTGACTCTCCAGTGACAGACTCACGATTCCTGGTATGTTTGAGGCCATTTTACAGTCACTGTGTGTCAGGGCACTGAGTGACTCAGAAGGACTCCATATACGGTGGTAGGGGTGGTGGTTAGGTGCCGTGGAGTCGGTTCTGACTCTTAGCAACCCTGTACAGGGTTTCCGAAGCTGTAAATCTTCACGGGAGCAGAAAGCCTCATCTTTCTTCTGCAGAACCGCTGGTAGTTTTGAACTTTGACCTTTAGCAGACTGACTCATAACCACTATGATAACATAGCTCCTTCCACATACATGAGGGGACTAAAAATACCATGGCTTAGATTGTTGTTGTTGTTAAATGCTGTGCAGTCAGGTCTGAGGAGCAACTGATGAGTTTGAACTGCTGACCTTGTGATTCAAACTGACCTTGCAGTCCAGTGCTTATCCTGCAGAGCCACAGCTGGACTCCATGACTTAGATTAAAACTACATTAATTCTCAAAGTGACATCTTTGCATTTTAAGATTTTAAAGAGGTCTTTTGGAACAGATTTGTCCAATGCAATATGGCATCTTTTTTTTTTTTTTTTTTGAATGCTGTTTCTATGGATTTTGATTGTGGATACAAGTAAACTAAAATCCTTGACAACTTCAATATTTTCTTAAAACATTAAAGATTGTGTCATTAAAACAAACACAAAATACAACTAAATAAGCATTCAACTGCAAGGTCAGTTTGAACTGCAAACTCACCAGCTGCTCCTCAGAAACCCTAAACAGGTTATGGCTAGGAACCAACCCGATGGCACTTAACAACAAGAATAAAAAATCTAATCCTGGTGTTATGAAAATTCTTTTTCCTTAAGTCATGTGAATACTAGTAATGGAAAGGCTTTTATTGGAATTTATGTCTTACATTTTTTATCATATGAACTGCACACTATTTCTTAATATTTGAAAGAAATGTACTCTTAATGAAACCAGTTATCCGTATGAAGTGGAGCAGAATGTCTCTGGCCTGCTCCTTTCCAGTCTCTAGAATGATGCATGTGGTGATCTGTTAGAAAAACACATCATTTAAACCCCTGGGTTTAAATTACTTCAATGACGAGCCATCATCTTCGAATTGAAGGTAAATACTTAAATACGAGGAGGCTTCCAAAAGTTTGTGTAAAAATTCTCTGAGAAGATAATAGAATTTTTCTACAACCTGTCTGAAATCCCCTCAGACAAAACAAGTACCAGGCCTTCCAAGATCTAGGCACTACTTTCTTTTACCACATCATCTCTCCTTGTTGTCCCATGAAGACTGTGTTCTAGACACCATAACGCTTTAAGCATCTCTTGAACATATCTCTCAGACACCGGCTTGTGTGTTTTGCTCAGGCTGTTCTTGCCCTTTGGAAAGCCTTGGAATGGGGGAGTGATGAGCCATCTAGGACCAAACATCACTTCATTTGTGAAACCTTCTCCAAACAAAAATATTGCTGGTGTTAAGTGCCGTCGAGTTGGTTTTGACCTGTAGCGACCTTGCATATAGTTTCCAAGAAGCAGATGGTGAACTTGAACCACTGACCTTGCGGTTCAGACTGACTTTTTAGTCCAGAGCATTAACCCACAGTACCATACCATGACTCACCCAGACAAAATTAGACATTTTAATCTATTTGCTCTGATTTTATCTTCTCTATAATTCTGTGATTAAACTTTATTGTTCCTTTAGGTATTCTTTTGTGTTTCTAAAATATATATTTTTCTTTTTCACTGTATTATAATTCTGTTAAAGATCCAGCCTGTATCTGTCTCACTTCCTTTTATATCAAGGGCTGACACCAGTACTTCCCACTTATCATAGAAAAAGTTTGTAATTAGCATCTTAGTCCACTATAGAAAGCATTGCCTGGTAGTTTCTCTGGCTTGGAAATATTTTTTTCCTACATTTGAATACCATCAAAAGTGTATGTATGGAAGGTAGGACTCATGATCTGGGAGATGTCAGCCATGAAAACTAGTAGGTGTTTGTTGCTTGGACTGTTCGGTATTGCACATCTCTTCCTTCTTTTAGAGAGGCACTCAGCTTTTGCCTTTGGAGAACAAGCTTCTCTCTGTTTTATGTGGGCGTGGTATGAGCATCGATTGAGAATTTTATGCTGTTCGCACCACTGTCTCTCAAGTTGTGTGACCAACTGACCCAAGCAATGCCAATCTGTTTCCTCTCCTGGAAAACTGAATATTGATATAAGGAAGGAAAAGTATTACACTAGCAGAACTTTAGACGGTATTTCATTAGCTCCTGATCTCTAGATCCCGGGAGGAATGGTGGTTCCTGTCTCTTCCCAAAGCCTGCTATTTGAAATTTTCAATTTTTTAAAGCCACTCAGTGTATTCCCAGTTATTTTTCTGTTATTTACATTTACCAGAATACAGTGAAAGGTTGGTCACATAAACATACACAATGAAATGTATTTCAAGAATTTGTCAACCACTGTCATTTTTATCATGAGCAATTTCGGCACAAGGGCATAGCAATCAGCATCCCCCAACAGCCTTTACATTATTGCAGAATTAGAAGCAAACCCTGCAAGTTATTTCATTCACTTTATTTCCTTCTCACAGTTATAAAAATCTCCAGACACTTGTGAATTACTTCTTGCTTCTCATCATCACCCAGGGATCTCATCCACATGCTATTTACACCTTTGTCTGGATCATTATCCGATTTGACAGTCACCCTTCCTACTAACTGCATTTCAAGTTAATATCTTTTTGCCAGCAATGGGTCTCACCACTGGTGTTACTATAAGGCTAGAAAGTTGATGAGAAATCAATAGGGTGCATTTATCAAGTCAGGTGATGGTGTGCACTTAAAGCTTAATAAAGGGGAAACAAATGAATTTGCTTGCATGAAGGGAAACTTATTATGCATTAGGAGACAATTAGTACTCTTCTTTCACTCAGGGAAGACCAAATATCTTACATTTAATTCCTTTCGTCTCCTTTTAAATAATAATAAAAATAATGGAAACGTTTTTCTTCTCCAAATAGCAGGTAACTCAATCAGCTGTTGTTATTCTTCCTAAGAAGCTGTGAATAGTGGCTTTCAGGACAGGATTCTGGGAGGAAGAATCCATCTATGCAAAGCATTGAACATAGAAAATTAAGATGTTACCATTAATTCAGGTCAACTAAAAAACTTATTATAGAAATAATCACTCACAAAATGTAGAAATATACACAATATACTCTCTACTAGTTAGGTATTAAGTGCTGTTGTTGTTTTTTGTTAGCTGCCATCAAGTTGGTTCCAACTCATAGTGACTCTGTTTAGGGTCTTAAAGGCTTCAAATCACTACGGGAGCAGAAAGTCTCCTTTTTCGCCTGTGGGGTGTCTGGTGGATTCGAACTACTGGCCTTGAGGTTAGCAGTCCAATATGTAACCCACTACACTAATGTGGTTACGAATCAGACTGCTTACTTCAAGGTCGGCAGTTCAAAACTACCAGCTGTTCCGAGGGAGAAAGACGAGGCTTTCTGCTCTGGTAAAGATTTGCAGCTTCAGAAACCCTGTGCTGGATCACTATGAGTCAGAACCGACCTCATGGTACTTAACAACAACAACACACAACAGTGAACTGGAATAAAGATAAGAACTAAAATGCCATCGGACACATCTGGGTAAAACTCAACTTACCTGGAGAGAACTTCATTACATAGAGTGTTTGGTTTTCTTTAATTTGAGAATGTGTTGTTTGGTTTACCTCAAATATGATAAAACCAATTAAGAAGCAATGTTTAACCCTACAGTCTTTAGAAAATGCATCTCTCTGAACTATTAATGTCAAGGAGTCCACATTCCTGCTAAGGTTATAAACTCTGCATTTATGATCTATGGTAAATGTGATTGGTAAAATTTACAATGAATTTTATCACCCTAGATCTAACCAATTCCAAATTACATAACAATGTTCCATTGTATTGCCTGATTTCCATTGAGTGAACAAGACCACCTAGGATCCTATTTCCATATTCAGCTGAAGGTATTTAGGACCAACACTTATTAGAATATAGTTGTAATGCAATGTTTTCTTTTGCATCTAATTTCTTTAAAAATTGAAAATATCTACCATGAATATTGAAGTACTGGTGTGGCACTGCAGGTTAATGCGGTGGACTGCAAGTCAGTTTGAACTGAAAGGTTCAAGGTCACCAACGGTTCCTCAAAATCCCTATACAGGGATGCCATGAGCCAGAACGGACTCAAGGCACTTAACAACAACAGCAACTGTCACCGATGTTGCTCAAAAGTAACTGCTTTAGATAATGTCTTAATTGGCTAGTGCTGCTATAACAAAAAAAACCCACATGTGGGTGGCTACAAAGAACAGAAATTTGTGTTTTCACAATTCTGACAGCCAGAAGTTGAAACCAAACTCTTGGCTATGCTAATTCTTTCTGTGGGCCTCTCTCCTAATTTCTGGTGTCTGCTAGGAGCCCTTGGCATTCCTGGCCTTGTAGGTATTTATCTGTCCCTGGCAGGCCTTCCTTCTGTGTGTGACTTTGTGTTTATTCTGCTCTTTTCATAACTCAGAAGTTGTTAGGCTCAAGACCTACCTTACCCTGGATTGATCTCATGAACATAAGAAAACCCTGTTTTCAAACAGGATCACACCTATAGGTATAGCGACCAGGATGGTAATAATGATCATGAGGGCACACAATTCAATTCATAACAGAGTTCAATAAATTGACTTCCACCTTTGCTTAAATGTATAAAAAGATGATTTATAATCAGGTCACACTAGTTAACACTTCAAATAAGCTACTACTTAAATTGATAGTGTAAGGAGCTCTAATAGTGTAGTGGTTACGAATCGGGCTGCAAGCCGCAAGGTCAGCAGTTTGAAACTACCAGCTGTTCCGTGGAAGAAAGATGAGGTTTTCTGCTCCCATAAAGATTTACAGCCTCGGAAACCCTGTACAGGGTCGCTATACGTCAGAACCGACTCCATGGCACATGGCTCATAACAACAATTGGTAGTGTGATCAGGTGATGTAGTCCACCAGGTGATGATTTTCTGCTTTTCTAGAGTGGAAAGAACAATTGTATGTATGAAATGTTGAAGTGCTAAGAACTACAAAAATTAAGGTGTCCTGGTGGCGCAATGATTAAGCACTCAGCTAATCAAAAGACCATCCATTTGAAGTTACCACCTGGCTTCATAGGAAAATTATGTGGACGTTTGCTTACATAAAGAGTCTTGTGATGTGCAGTGGAGTTGGTTCCGACTCACAGCAACCCTGAGGCTGTAAAATCTTTATGGGGCCAGAAAGCTTCATCTTTTCTCCCATGGAACAGCTGGTAGTTTTGAACTGCTGACCTTGCGGTTAACTGCCCGATTTGTAACCACTATGCTACCAGCCTTGGAAACCCTATGGAGCAGTTCTACTGTGTCATATAGGATCACTAAGTCGGACTTACTTACAAGTCCATAGCCATGGACTTGGTTTTGGGGTTTTGGTAAGGGGTAGTTAAGGCATCATTGTGTGCATATGCTCCAACTTCAGAGACCCAAGGAAACACCACTGGAAAGCTGAACTTCCAAACTCGTGCTTCTTCACATACCTGCTTCATACGTGGTGGCATGTGCAGTCATGCTCCATGTGCTTGATCTTCTGTTTTTTGTCACCATGACTGAGAACTCATACATTGTGTTGGGTTTGAGGCCGGTTGCTGTATAACTCAGCGCTGTTGTGTCTTCTGACTATATCAGTGGGAAAAACAAAGAGGCAAAAATGAACTCTTATCAACTTGGGCATGCATGACAAGTCTAAAGACTACCAAGACTATCACAATACTCTTTATTGGATTATTTTACTCCATCAAAAAGGGATCTAGCTCCAAAGAGCAGAAAGATGAGGCCACACTTCCTTTATGTCAACTGCTTTGGGTGA
Source organism: Chrysochloris asiatica (assembly GCF_000296735.1). Classification (NCBI taxonomy): domain Eukaryota; kingdom Metazoa; phylum Chordata; class Mammalia; order Afrosoricida; family Chrysochloridae; genus Chrysochloris; species Chrysochloris asiatica. Next base: position 5,384,916 of record NW_006408539.1, on the reverse strand, counting down.
CTGTGAACCCAAAATGTAGATTAGAATTATTATTTTTACTCTCTTTGGTAACAAAGTTAATTTATTAGATTTCTACAAAACGCATTTCATGTTAAACACATTTAAATGTGGTCACTGGAGCAATTAATCAGGAAAGGAATGACAAATTTGAGAAATACCACATAATTACATTGGTGTGCAAAAATAATGCTGATATGAATTAGAGTCTTCTGTATCTATTCTTTGTCTTTTAAACAACAAGGTAAGGGAGTTTGGGTAGTAAATTATATATCTTTGCTTATTCAAAAGATCAAAATGGCTCTAAAGGCAAAACACAGGGTCTTCTATGTTAATGGATATTGTCCATATGATTGGGTTATGTTCAGACAATTTACGCCTTTTTACAATATCCATTTATGCTTGGTATTTAGATCTTGATATTCTTCCAGAGTTAAATATCTATTTTCACTGTTCTATTTATTTCTTGTGGTAAAATATCGATCCATGTCTATAAAATCAAGGAGCGCTCACTTGCTTCTCTAAGTCATAGTCATTGTCTTCCTCACCCTTCCATTGTACTTGTTGTCGAGTCAGCGCTGACTCATAGGAACCCTATAAAGGGTTTCTGAGGAGCAGCGGGTGCATTTGATCTGCCAACTTGTGGTTAGCAGTTCAATACCTATCCTACAGCACCACAGCAGCACTCATTCTACTTTGTTGCTGTTAAATGTCATCGAGTTGGTTCTAGTTCATAGAGGCCCTGTATAGGGTTTTTGAGGAGTTCCTGGTGAGTTTGAACTACCAATCCTATAGTTTAAACCAACCTTACGGTCCAGTGTTTATCCTACAGCACCATACCAGGCCTCATTCTAGTATAATATGTTCTTTTTATTCTACTATGAATCCTTCTTAGGCTATATCTCTGAATATACTACAGTTCATTATAACATCAAATAAATATTTAACTGTGCTAATAATGTCATGATGATGAGCCCATTTATCCTATTAAAGTGATTACCTCATAAACATCTATGAGAAGTTCTTAAACATAGCTGTATATATGTGTGTCCTAGATAAATGTAAGAATGCTTTGTATAGTCAGGAAGAAGGAACTCCATCAAGTAAACACAAAAGGGGATGGGCAGCTAGTCTTTGAAATGCTGATATATAATTTTCAATTTTGCCCTTCCCCAATATCATGAGCACCATTCTTGATGCCTTAGAAAGGGGAATAGACTGGGAAATGATGCAAAGAGAGATGTTTCAAGTAAGGAAGTAAAACCACCCTCAATAAGACCAGTCTCTTTGAGTACAGATCGCACTGACTCAGGGGAGGTCACTAAGCAGTACCAACTTTGTGTACATTCTTGAATGATGCACATGCTGTCTTTAAATGCTAGGAATTGATTGCGTTTTCTCTGGAACTTCATGGAAAGTTTCCACATGGCATAAATCAAGCTTAGAGATATTTTAGAAGATCATGATCCATTATTTTCATGAGCATAAGATACTCAGATAGGACCTCTCTGACTATTAATTTTATTATTTGCAAAATGGGTATTACTATAGTATTGACCTCACAGCATTATTCAAGGAGTAAATTAAGTCTAGGGAAATACAGTGGCTGGCTCAGAGTAAGCATTGAATAAGTGTTACTTGTAATGTTCATATCTTGTTCCACACTCTGTTCATTTTAGGCATGTGTGTAATTGCTCACTGAGTTAAAAGCAACTTGATGGCTAAGACTGAGTCTTGTACAACTTTGTATACTGTGCAACTCATGCTGTATCTGGTCAATACTAATCAATAGTAGAAAGTAAATGCCTTTTGGATGGAAAAAATGTATAACATCAAGTGATTATACAATTTAGAAGCAAAGGTAGCATAGAAAAATATCCTTTTTCTTATGAAAAAAATCAATGCAGGGTTTTGGGAAATGAAAATGTGAGTGTCTGGATTGTGCTTGCAATGGGACTAGATGAAGAGGAAGGTACTGCTGTATAGAAATCACTGGAGAAAAAGGAGAGTGAGCAAAAATTGAAAGATGGATATAGCATTTCAAAGGCTAGATGCCTTTATGTTTTATTTTTATAGAATTCCATCTTCCTTATTATACAAAGTCATGATTCTGCATACCAGGTCATCTGAGTTCCATCTACTTGAATGGGGACATTTGTCAAGTCTTGTAACCTACCTCCATTTTTGTAAGGATGCACAATGCGCCATCTTGCTATTACTTTTACAATGGGTGTGACTACCCATGACATATCGTTGAGAGAAATTACTTTGAGAAAGTTAAGTGGCATGACAAGATGCAGCAAGCAAAATCAATTTACTAAGCAACATTGCACATCATGCATACATTCCCCCACTAGTCTTGGGTATGGCTTCTTCTTTCATAAAGATGAAGTAATATATGTATGGCAATGGTTGAAAAGGACACAATGTAAAACCAAAGATGTATTACTATTATTTGTAAAATGCAAATCTGTTTTTTTTTTTCTTTCTAGAGGATCAGATACGTTCTTGTTTTATCCTTGATTTCTGTCCTACAAAACTCTTGTCAACTAAACCTTCATCTTCCCAGGGTCTGGCTGTAGAGTATGTGCATGTGTGAAAAGACTGACAGAGTGTTATAAATTGAAAGACTTACATCAAGGAATACCATGGAAAGAGGATTAGTTTAAATTATTTTTTCTTTCTTTCTTTTTTTTTTTTTTTTCTACTCCCACACTTGAAATCATTAGATAAATAGCCACTCCTTACAGTGCATGGTTTTTGTGTTGGATCTCACTTTATAGACACTCTCTGTGAGACTCAATAATTCCATGTCTGCTGCATTAACTATTAAACTAAAATAATTTGCCTCCAGAAATTTTGAAACTTAGACGATTTGGCAAAGAACAATCATTGTCCTTCAGAACATTTCACATTCTGGCAAAACAGCCATGGCCATTCTGTGAAATAAATGTATCTCTAAAGTACAGTAATTATGAGCATATAATTTTTAAAGTGGACAACATCATCTTTCTAAAGTAAACTGAGACTGAGTAATATATCTATATAAGTCGGAAATGACTTGATGGCACTTAACAACAACAACAACAACATATGTATATATATATATGCATACGTAGAGAGAGGGAGGGAGAGAAAGAGAGATTTCTTTTTTGATGTTCTCATACATTTCACGGGTTGACTCCTCTGATAATATTATCTTTATTTATATTTTTGCTGAGTTTTAAATCTAATACCATAAAGACATGGATAAGGTGCTTCTGTTGCTATTGTTATGTGCCGTGGAGTAGGTTCCGACTCATAGCAACCCTGTACAGGGTTTCTGAGGCTGTAAATCTTTACAGGAGTAGAAAGCCTCATCTTTCTCCTGTGGGACAACTGGTAGTTTCGAACTGCCGACCTTAATGTTCGCAGCCCGATTTTCAACCACTACGCTACTAGAGATCTTATATCAGTGATACTATTTTAACTTGCCTGGAGAATTTTCCCAAATACCTGTCCTAGCAAGGCAGCAATACCAAAGAAAACTATTCTTAAATGATTTGAATTAAAATTGATTTATGATGAAATCTGAATTTTATGCAGTTTCAAAGTTGAAAGGAACTAGAAGCCAATCCAGCAAGACTACAGGAAGAAGAGGATTACTTAGATAATGATCGTGGGATTTTGCTGTATCACCTGGGTCTTTGCCATCAGAAATTTCCAAAGTATATTTCATTTTCCCAAGTCATTACTGGCTCGAGGCTGGATAAAGCAAATGGTGGTTCAGTGGAAAGAATATTAGCTAAAGTATTCGAAGATGCTAATCATACCTGTAAGGGACCCATTAGTGTCAAAGAAGTAGGGGAGAAGGAGACTAAAGAAGCTACAATGACAGGGTTGAATGCTCTGATTTATTGGCCAAATAATGTTTATAATACTATTTTCAAAGCTCCCTTTTCACCACAATCATCATTTAATTAAGCTTTGTGCTTTAAATGTTTTATATATTATCTCACTTGAAAAGCATACTTTTTTCAAGTTTATCTATGGATTTTAATGTATGTCTCATTACAACATTATAAGTAATATGTTATATAATGATCACCGTGTTTTCTTTCAAAATAAATTGTCTTTATAATCTAGCACAGTTGCAAGTATATTATAATTACTTCTTGAATATATAATTTTTGTCTACAGTATATATTATCTGTATTTATTAAAATTGTATCCAGCTTAGGAGGTGACACAATTGTCCTAGTATGTAACTGTTTTAGACTTACTAAGGATGAAGGACAGGACCTCAAATATTTACCCCTAAGGGGCCTGGTGTGGTACTGTAGGATAAACACTGGACTCTAACTGCCAAGTCAATGGTTGAAACCCCCAGCAAACAGCTCCATGGAAACCCTGTACAGAGTCACTAGGAGTCTGAGCTGAATGGATGGCACTTAACAAGACAACAAGGAGATCTTACAGGAGCTCTGGTGGTGTCATGGGTAAACACTTGGCTGCTAACCAAAAAATGACTGGTTTCACTGCACCAGTGACTGCTCCTATAACATAATGAGGGCAGGTTATCCTCTGGGGCGGTTGTACTCCACCTTATAGGCTCTCTATGAGTTGGATCAACTCAGCTGCATACAACAGCAATAAGATCTTGGGAATGTGGTTAGATGACAGTGATGGGGACAGGAATGAAGGGTCTAATTTAGGTGAGTTATAGGAGAGTGTGGATTGTGGGTTTTCTTTAAAAATGACGGTGTTTCAAGGCTAAACAAAGAAGTCGATAAGAATGACATAGAGAGCTTTCTAAAGGTGTTATAAAGATTTTAACAAATTATCTTAAAGTTTTCTGTTCCCAGACACGTTGTCTTTGCAACATGGATCTCTGTGACATTAAGAGAGTTGCCTTTGACGTCTATCTAGAGTCCAAATAAAAAAAACACAAAAAAACACAAAAAACAACAACAGATACCACAATCTATCCAGACAATCACTGTGGAGTAGTCCTGCTATTTTCAGGGGAAAATGACATCCCTTTGTACAGAATCAACTTATTTATACAAAACCAGCATCTGGTGGAATTCAAATAACAGTTGCAGCTCATGATGTTTTTCTTCCTTGCCTTAGAATTGTTTCCTAAGACACAATTATTCTTGTGCTAATTTTAGATATTGAGTTATTAAAATGCTTTGTTTTTGCATTTAGTGTCACTGTAGCAAAATGACTCATGACAGTCTGGGACATATTTAAAGCAACGTATTCAACAAATGACAGTTCATTTTAAATTGCATACTATCAATGAGAAGTTCACCTTGTATTTTGCACTTGCAGAAAAGCTGGTCCTCCATCGGACAGTGTAAAGTCGCACCTCAGATGTTTTTTGATTCTTAGGGACAGAGTTATCTGCCCAGCTGACCCTCACGGCATCATGGGTTAGAGCCACAGCCTGGACACCTACTGGTGGGAGCATGGGGGTGGAGATATCTGGGACCGAGGTGGGGAAATCATCAAGCAAAGGATAATAATCAACTGGGTCAGTGGGATCTGGGTTCAAAACCCACCAAATGAAACAAACAAATAAATACGCAAAGAAAAGCCAAAAAATAAATATCAGTGGTAACACATCACAATGAGTTAAATGCATGGCAATAATGATGAAAGGGAACATGAGGAGAACAGAAAAAAAATGCAATTAATTCAATCGGAAAACACATTAGGAACAATATTTCTATACTGTAAAAGTAATTGAATATTTTCTATAATTCACTCATGACCTTGGAGTGATGTTTATCAATTTGGCTTTCACCTCTACTTGTACATAAATCCATTTCTTAGAATATTATATATTGTTTCATAAAACATCTAGCAAAGCCTTCATCAGTTTTAAACAAATAAGTCAAAATACCAACAATAACAACAACAACAAAAGCCTACAGTGGTATCTGATGAATTCCTCCTGTAAAGAAATAAATACCTATTTGCTAAGTATTTTTGCTTCTTTTTCTCTGTCTTGCTTTGGTTTGCCTAATGCCTTCATAGCTCACTCATATATGTGCATAAATATTTGTTAGACAAGAAACAAGCAATAAAGAAGAAAGCACACTGAGGTCCATGCCAACCTGTGTATGGTTGTATTTCTACTAAATCAAAGTGACAGGGTCTACAGGGATCATATGTTTGATGATTAGTTTAAGGTACTATCTGGTGGGGCAGGTTTTCTTAGCTGGGAATCCTCAGAGAAAGTACAGAAGTGTCTAATGTTACCTACATCCACACAGAGCTATTTGTAAGATTGAGTCTCTTAAGGCATTCCTGTATTTCTTACTCTAAAATTTCATGTTTGGTGGTGAAACCTTATATTATTGGCCCAGGAGATCAATGAGATTTGCATGCTTTGATCCATCACATAATCAGAATCTGCATAATGACATGTGTCTTGTTCACAAAATTCTTGAAGTAATTTTTAGGCTGGGGTATCAGAATCAGAGATGCACATTTTATAACCACAGTAATAGTTAGATTTGTGGTATTTTATTTCATACTTAAAGACTTGTAAAATTTTAAACTCTACCTGTCTAGTAGGTAATGTGCATTGTCACTAACAGATCAGAAGCTGTGACCACACAGCTGTGCAAACAATGACATTTTGGGAGGCAGGACCTACTACAATGCCATGTGTCTACAGTCATGTACAGTCAGGGTTTATTTATGATTTTAAACGGCCAACTTCAAAGCAGAGGGGCTGCTGGCAGGTTTGGATGATTACTTCACTTTGTCCGCTGCATTTCAAATGCCTGTCACCTATTCATCACTCTGTTTTCCAATGAATTATTTAATAGTTTACTGGGCTGTGGTCTTTGGAGCAAAAAATGAAACCCCAAAACAAAAACAGAACAAAGAAAAGGAAAATAAAGAGAGTGAGAGAGGAAAGAGAGAGGAAGACAAATGTGTGTTTAAAATTTAATGATGGCTTCCCAGCTTCCCTATCTTCCTTGATGTCTCTTTTTATTAAGATTCTTTTAAACCCAAATGGATTTATGAAATGATGAAGGGGGCACAGCAGACACTGCTGCCTCCACAAGAATCCCAAATCATCTGTCAGTTTGGTGGATCAATGGAAGATAGTTTTGCCAAACTAAAGCAGATACTATCTCACTTGACTCATTTCTATTCCTAGGTGACTTTCCAAGAAGACTGCTCCACACGGGAAGAGAATTGTAAATTAGTGAGTTAGGCACCCCTGCTGCTGCAGTGGTTATGCACTGGGAGGCTCACTGAAAGCTCTCCATTTCCATCACACCAGCCAGGAGAATGATGTAGCAGTCTGCTTCCGGAGAGGAAAGACTTAGAAAGATGGGGCACCTCTACCCTTTACTGTAGGCTCACTATTGGATTTGGATTTGACTCCATGGCAATGGTGGTTTGATGTTTTTGTTTCTTTTTAATTCATGGGTTACATTATTTTCTTCTTTTTACTCTAATCTAGTTTTCTTGATAAATGTACTTTAACTTTACCGTCTCTCACAGCTACCATTTATAAAGTTTTGAAAAATAAAGTTTCTACTTCAACCAGTGGTAATGTTCAATCCTGCTCCTTCTTGGATTGTAGGGTAGCCTGTTTTACATGACTACTTCTTTCTCTCTTTTTCTGGTTTTGAAGTCAGTTCCAGAACACTTCCTCAAATTTCAAACAATGTTGTTTGCTGGTTTCATGTATGGACTGAATTCAAAAATTTACCTTGGCCAATTGTCTTCTGTCTATTTGATGGCATCATTTGCTAAACACAAGACTAACATTATTTTCACTACTTCCTCAAGAGCTGTACTGTCTTGCCACTAGTGACATAGACTATTTAAATTAAAATAAAATTTTAGTAGCTCTATTGTACCAGCTCTGGTAGCGTAGTGGTTACAAATTGGGCTGCTAACCTCAAGGCCGGCAGTTCGAAACTACCAGCGGTTCCATGGGACGAAGATGAGGCTTTCTATTCCTGTAAAGATTTACAGCCTCGGAAACCCTGTGCAGGGTCACTATGAGTCAGAACCGACTCCACGGTACTTAACAACAACACCATTGTACCAGCTAATTCCAAGTGTTCTATGGAATCCACTTGAAGGTAATGGATTTGGTTTGGGTTTGGGTATGGCTACACAGGAGTCTTGGTGTGGCGGTGTGGGTTAATGAACTACACTGCAAGGTTGGTTTGAACTGCAAGGTTGGCAGTTCAAGCTCACCAGCCACTCCTCGAAAACCCTATACAGGGTTGCTATGGGTTGGAACCTACTTGACGGCACTTAACAGCAAAAGCAACAACACAGGCCTGGTGCTGACTACATTGTACAGTGCAGATATACAATATTTTAAAACATCAAAGCAGAGCACTCCTGTCGACAGGTCTGCTCTAAAATTACACGTACGCTATATACATTGCTAAGGAGCTCTGATAGCGTAGTGGTTATGAATCGGGCTGTGAACCTCAAGGTCAGCAGTTCGAAACTACCAGCTGCTCTGCACGAGAAAGATGAGGCTTTCTGCTCCCGTAAAGATTTACAGCCTCGGAAACCCTGTACAGGGCCGCTATGGGTCGGAACCGACTCGGCGATACTTAACAACAACAACTTATACATTGCTAGTTGTCTTTCTCTCAGGCGAAAAAGGAGTCAATGAATGAAAAGAATTCCTTTTCTGCTAACAAACGTTTTGCATTTGCTCTTCTCCCCGCCACCCCCCCATCCTGGGTGCCTTATTTGCTATGGATTTTCAGTGTTTATGTTCAAAAGAGTAAAGCAGAACAAAACAAAAAAACAAAAGTAATTTTTTTTAAAAAAAAGCAAAGACCAGATACAGCCTCACAGTCTCAATGTGTGTTTTGGTAAGAACACACACATGTTCAATTGACATACTAAAATTCACAAATAATTATGTAAGCTTACATTTGTATTTTAGTTCATTAGAGCACTGATAAGGCATTTGAGAATAAACAAATATAAACAGTGTACTTCATTATTCTCCTGACCCTCTCCCCTTCCAAAGTATCAAAATGAGGTACTCGCTAAACAACTAGAAATGGATGTCTTTACAGGAACAGTGGAAGTCTTAACCCACTGGTGCTGGTGAAACTTTGAGCAACTCACATGCTGATATGCTCAGTCTGAGATAGGGCTTCAGACCACATCAGCATCTATGAACACATGGGTGTGGAAAACACCAGAGTCCAAGGCTGACTGTAGCTCAATGCATTTATTGCCTCTGAGACAGCTTCTTTATTTACTTCATGCTGACCTGTTTCCAAAAATACTTTGCCCCTGAGAATACTCTGCAGAAATTCAGAAACAGAGAGTGTCTTCCATGTGGCATGACAACATATATACTGATGGTGTTTTCTCTTGAAACCTCAACCTCGATTTCTGTTTATCCCTCCTTTGTTCTCCAAGACTTATGGAAGCAAAATATAATTTGGCCACATCTGGTCAGAGTGTGTTTTTAGAGTGTTTTTTTTTTTTTTCTTTTCCAAGTCTAGTTTTATTCATTTCTATCTAATTTCTTATTGGATTTCAAGTTGTTGCCTCGTACAATTTCCAACTTTGGGCATTATTTCTCAACTTCATTAGGACAAGTCATATCACGAAATAAGAATGGCATGTGGAAAACCTCATGCTAGGAAATGCTATATCCTAGATTAAAGAATCACATTAAATGCTAAGGGAAAGAAGTTGATGCTGTCTTAAATAGTTCTTTCTGAGCAACATACCTTTAGCTTATTTGAATTTCCCTACTACCACCTCTACTATTACTAACTTCCGTTCAAATACTTATCTTCATTTGTCACCTTCCTTATGGGCTTTATTTTTGGTAATTGAGTAAGTTAAAAAATAGTCTGATCATAGAATCATTTTGTGTGACCTAATCACAAACTCAAAGTCACCATCTTTTATCATAGGCAGGAAAGGGATGTCTTACTAAATAAAATTTATGGGAATTGCTGGTACAGCCAAAGCAATCCACCATCTTTCAATTAACCTTATTGCTGGTGGAGCAAGAGAAAAAGGGGAAGTGAAAATCCCAGACATCCACCCATCACATTACCTCATATTTTCCATCCTGGGCCTCTATTTGCCTCATATATCTGTATTTAGAGAGAACATGTTTGAGAGTAAATATTCTCTAGAGTAATGTTTCTTACCCTTTTGAGGGAGTCACAAGTCCCTTTGATAACCCAATGAAAGCTATACACTCTCTCCATAGATAAATGTATATATTGACATGTCTCCAAAATTTGCTAGACCCACTTTAGACAGATCATAGACCTCAAAATCAATGACCAAAGATTCAGGTAGAATCTAGAATAAGAACTTCACTTTATAAGAATATCTGGTTAGAATCAATAAAGCCCTGGTTTACTATGGAAAGCAACAACTAAATACATATAATTGCATTCTCAAGATAGTTTGCTTTTGAAGTTTGAAGCTAGTGAGACTCTTGGTACCTTTTCATCCTCTCTGGTTCACACTGTCTCCATGAGAAGAAAACAGCTGATAAGTTAAATGAGATGTGAGGGTTGTAGATTTCAGGAGAGGAAAGGGCAAAATAAACTTTAAATAAAAGAGATGGAACCCTTACATTTCACTTTCAAATTTCAGACATAAGTCTGGGTGAGGGACTGGTCATGTGAATTTCTGGTAACCCTAAACAGTCCCACAAAGGTGTTACTTAGTGTATTTTGAAGTAAGATCAGTCTTCCAAATAAATAATCTCCATAGATAGCTTGAGTCTCATTCTCTTATTTATCCATTTCTCAGTTCTCTGAGCCCTTTTTCTTTCATGTACTGCCTGTAGGAACAGCCTAACTCAACAGAAATTTTCTAGTGGTGATGAGTCCTTAAACCACTTAATCATTTCATGCTCAAAGTTTTTGGGCATTGGTGGGAGACTCAGCTCTGGAAAGCCACTTGTGTGGCTCAGCCTAGCCCAAAGCGGCCTCCAAAGAGTCGTTTCATCTTTGCTAGCTTAGCTAGAAGGACCCTCTGCAGAGAAACGAGTGTCTAATTGAACATTTGGCAGTCTTGGTGCAGGCATCCTCATATCTACATATAATTGCTGTGAAACTAACTGCTCAAAAGTGTGAAGTTCCTAGAAGGGGAGAGACGTAGACACCTATATTCTTTCAGTGCATGCATTCCTGCCATTTCATCTTGAAAAAACAAAGCAGGCAAGGATTTCAGGACATGACATTATTCATATATAGTTTTGCTTTCCTTCTTTTGTTGTTGGTTTATTTTGCTTTATTTTATGTTTCCACCGTAACTCAAATTCATGGATGACCTTATTACAAGTGGGTAGACAATCTGGGCTCACCTGTGATGGATCTTGTGGTTGCACTTTCATAAAGAGGGACGCCTTCCCCTGCATTGTTAAAAGCTTTCAGGGAGATGACATAATGAGAACTTGACTCTAGAGAAAGAGCAGAAACAAAATGCATACTCTGATTTATTCTGTACTGACATACTCGTGATAAACATTTTCCTGAAAACAAATCTAATATCATCTATTAAGGAAGCTGTTGTAAAAAAGTGAGTTGTTTTCTGGGAAAACGGTGGCAATGATAGCAGTATAACTAATTTTTGATCTTCCTGAATCCCTGCAAGAAAGAAACGAGGGAACAAAGAGAAAAAACAAAAGTATATGGACAACATTTATAACAAAACTAGGTAAGGTAGTATGCCCTCAACCCATACAAAACAAATAGGTGTGAAAACCCATCAACAGCTTTAGGGCCTGCATGGAAACAGCATCTGTGTAAGGGAACAAGAACTCCCTAAAAAAACAGGGATCTCTGGGAAGAGAAACAGACCAGTTGGAGAGAGTAAATATAAATACTAAAAACTGACTTGTAAAGTCGCCTGTCCAAGAGAGAGTCAATGCTAGGGAGAAACCACTGGGAGTACATTTAACATTTGAGAAGGAGAGAGCAGTAAAAATGAAGGGAAGAGTAAGTCCAGTTAAAGGGAGAAAAGAGACAGGAAAATGCAGGCAGCAAACTGCCATTGCTTTTAGTATAAATCAGGTTTAGAAAAATTTTCCTGTGAAGGATCCAGGGTTTGCAGACTACCTGGCCTCTGTCATGTATTCATCTGTGTTTGTTTGTTTACAATTCTTTAAAATATAAAAACACTCTTATCTCAGTTGGCCCATACAAAAACAGGACCTGAATCAAACGTGATCAGTAGGACTTAGTTTGTTGAACCCTGCCTGGTCCAGTGAAAACAACAGAAGAAGGAACTCTGTTAGAAAATCTGTTGAGCTTCTAAGAAAAGCTATTTGAAGTTAAATAACAGAAAGTCACTGAGGTTATATATCTTACAAAATTAAAAAGGAAGATAAAAAGAATAATATCCTTATAGATAAGTATACAAGAAGAATACATTTTTAAATAGGTCAAAAATACACAAGAAAACCACATCGAAACTACAATGTACTAGTTCAAAATGAGCTAACCAACGTGACAAGAATGCAAGGATATGAGTACTATATAACAAATAAATACAAAAATGAGGTGAATAATTGAAGAAAAATTAGATATAAATTTTAAGATACCTTCAGAAAATTTTAATTTATTTTGATATTAATGATGTTGGTGGTAGTAGTGTTCCATGTGCAGTGGGTTCCGACTCACAATGACACCTTTATAGGGTTTCTGAGGCTGTGCATCTTTACGGGAGCAGAAAGCCTCATCTTTCTCTCAAGGAACCACTGGTAGTTTCGAACTGCTGACCTTGACGTTAGCAGCCCGACTCATATCCACTATGCTGCCAGAGCTCCTTGATATTAATGATGATTTTGTATAATTTGCACATTCTGTTGAAACATTTATCTTTGGAATGGTTTCAAAAGTGAATCTCTTCGAGTTGATTGGCCAAGTAACTGTCTTCCAAATTCCTTGGAATAAACAAGTGGACACGTGAGTATTGCATCTGCTTGTTGAAACATCTCAACTGGTATTCCATCAATGGCTTCAGGGCAGCTTGGACTTCTTCCTTCAGTAACATCATTTCTTCATCATATTTTATCTCCTGAAATGCATGAATGATGACCAACTATAGGGGTGGGGTACAATGACGGTGTAGTCTTTCCATTTTCTTTTGATGTGGTGTTGAGAGTCCATTTGTGGTCACTGTAGGATAAAGACTGAATAAGACAGGAAGGGTAAACAGCTAACAGGTGATTTGCTTTTTCATAGAAGAAGCAAAGTAAAAATAATGAAAATTTGCAAAAAAAATTATTTTTGGACCTCGCTGTGCTTTGTTTTAGCAAAACTCACATTGCTGTTGCTGCTACTAAGCATTATCAGCTCATAGTGACCCTGTAGAGGATTTCTGAGGAGTGGATGGTGCGTTTGAACCACCAAGATTGTGGTTAGCAGTCCTGTGCTTATCCTACAGCACACACCAGGGTTCCATTGTGCCTGTGTTGTTACATACCATCCAGTCAGTTTAGATTCACAGTAACTCTACAAAGGGTTTCCAAGGCTTTACATATTTGTAGGCGCAGAAAGCCTCATCTTTTTCTGGCAGAGTGTCTAGTGGGTTCAAACTGTTGACTTTCTAGTTTGCAGTCCCATGCTTACCCTACAGGGCTCCATTTTGTCCACAGAATTCATCAAAATTTCAATTTGAGGCTAGAATTTTTTTCATCAGCAGTCTCAGCTTTTAAAATGCTGAGAGAGTTCTCTCTTTTTCATTTTCTAACTTTAGGTCTTTGCACATTTCATTATAATGTTTTATTTTGTGTTCCCAGCCACCCTTTTAAATATTTTAATCAGATGTTCTACTTCACTATTTTTCTCCTTTGCTTTATCTTGTATATGAAAAAAAGAACAAGTTTTAGAGTTTCTTCTGACATCCATTTTGGTCTTTTCTTTCTTTCCTGTCTTTTATTTTGCTTTCTTCATGTATGATGGCCTTGATGTCATTCCACAATTTATCTTGCCTTCTGTCTTCAGGGTTCAATGAGTCAAATGTATTTCTGAAGTGGTATCAGGATTCAAGTGGAACATACCAAAGGTTGTACTTTGACTCTTGTTGACTTGTTTTAATTTTTCTGAGCTTTACCTTCAACTGACATGAGCAAATGATAAACTATTCTGCACTCAGTCCTTGGCCTTGTTCTGACTGATGATACGGAGCTTCTCTATTTTTATTTTACCCACCACTCATCTGTCAGTCTGTCATACTGTGTTGGCTTATGTGTTGTTGTGATGCTGGTAGCTATGACACCTGTATTTTCAATATCTTCACCAGGCTATACAGGTTTCAGGGAGATGTGGACTACTTCTGAACAGCTAACTACTGAATACTTATAAATAGCAGCAGAACATTTTCAGATATTGTGCCATAAGATGAGCCTATCAGAATGAACACCACTCAAAATATGACTAGGGAAGAGCTGCCTCCTCAAAGTAGAGTGGACCATAATGCTGTGAATGGAGCAAAGTTTTGGGGGCCCAAGACAAAATGAAACTAAATAGCTGTAAATAGTCACAAATAATCATAACACGGAATGCATGAAGTATAAATCCAGGAAAATTTAAGGGGAATTCATAAATATCAATATCCTAGGAATTAGTGAGCTGAAATGGACTGGTATTGACCATTGTCTGTATCAGACAATCATATGGCTTGCTATAATGAGAACAACACAATTGAAGAGGAATGGTGTCACATTCATTGTTAAACAGAGCATTCAAGATCTATCTTGAAGTACAATGCTATCTGGTATAGGATAATATCTATACTCCCACAAACTGAAGAGGAATAGTGTCACATTCATCATCAAAAATAGCATATCAAGATCTATATTGACAATACTGTCTGTGATTGGATAGTATCCATACTCCTATAATGAAGAACAGACAATAACATTATTATTCAAATTTATGCACTAACCACTAAAGTCAGAGATGACTAAAGTGAAGAGTTCTACCAACTTCTTCAGTATGAAATTGACTAAACATGTAATCAAGATGTATTGGCAATTACCGGTGATTAGAATGCAAAAGTTGACAACAAAAAGTAAGGATTCCTAGTTGAAAATTATGGTCTTGGTGATAGAAACAATGATCAACATTCTATAACAGAATTTTGCAAGACCAAAGACTTATTCCTTGTAAATATCTTTTTCAACAACATAAATGGCAACTCTACATACCTGGTCAAGCTTTGGTTGTGTAGTGGGGTATGTCTTGGGTTAAGCACAAGATCAGTAGTTTGAATCTACTAGCTGTTCTGCAGGATGAAGATGAGGTGTTCTGATCTCATAAAGATTTACAGCCTCAGAAAGCCTATACAGGGTTTCTATGAGTCAGAACCTACAATGGCACATAACCACCACCACCACCATACACCTGGACATCACCAAATAGAATGCAAAGTACTCAAATTAACTACATTTTCCAGAAGAAGTAG
Source organism: Chrysochloris asiatica (assembly GCF_000296735.1). Taxonomy (NCBI): domain Eukaryota; kingdom Metazoa; phylum Chordata; class Mammalia; order Afrosoricida; family Chrysochloridae; genus Chrysochloris; species Chrysochloris asiatica. The sequence continues at coordinate 5,369,472 of NW_006408539.1, read as the reverse complement.
CTAATATCCTTAGCCAAAACAAGGTCAGATCATAATTTTTTTTATAGGCAAGTTCATGCTAAAGCTTAAGAAAATTAAAACAAACCCACCAGAGGCAAAATATGACCTTAAATATCTTTCACCTGAATTCAGAGATCATATCAATAGCAGGTATGATGCATTAGACACTAATGACCAAAGACCAGAAAAATTGTGGGATGACACATCGAAAACAATACAGGAATAAAGCAAAAGGTCATTACAAAGACAGAAAAGACAAAAATGGATGCCAGATGAGACCCTGAAACTTTTTCTTGAGAGTATGGAATATAAAACAACTAGAAGTAATGAAGAAATAAAAGAGTTGAAAAGAAAAATTTAAAGGGCAGCTTGAGAAGAAAAAGCCAAGTATTATAACAAAATGTGCAAAGACTTGGAGTTAGAACACCAAAAGGGAAGAACACATTCAGTATTTCTCAAGCAGAAAGAATTGATGAAAAAATTCAAGACTCAACTGTTGATATTGAAGGACTTTAAGTATAACTGTGAATTAATGTGCTGGACTGCAAGTTGGCTTGAACTGCAAGGTCAGCAGTTCAAGGTCACCAGCTGCTCCTTGGAAACCCCACACAGGGTCGCTATGGGTCGGAACTTACTCAATGGTACTTAACAACAATAGGTAAAATATTAAATAATGCACAAAACATCAAAAGAAGATGGAAGGAATACAGTCACTGGACCAAAAAAGAGCTGGTTGCTACTCAGCCATTTCAAGAGGTAGCATATGATCACGAACTGATGGTACCGAAGGAGGAAGTCCATGCTGCCCTGAAGGAATTGATATTTAAATGTTTGCACAAACTGATGTACCACTCATGTGTTCACTTGTCTATGCCAACCTAGCTAACCGATTGGAAAGCGATCCATATTTGTGCACATTCCAAGGAAAACTGACCTAACACATGCAGAAATCATTGAACAGATCATTAATATCACATGCTAGCAATTTTGCTGATGACAGTTCAAAAATGTTTGCAGTAGTCCTGCCAGAAATTCAGGGTTGATTAGGAAGAGGACTTAGAACTAGGGCTATTATTGCTGATGTCAGATGGATCTTGGGTAAAAGAAGAAAGATATCTACATGTGTTTTGTTGGCTCTGCAAAGATATTCAACTGTGTGGATCATAAGAAACTACGGATAACATTGAAAATAATGGGTGTTCCAGGGCACTGAATTTTGCTCATGGGAAGCATACACATAGATAAAGAGGCAATCGTCCGACCAGAAAAAGGTGCTACTTAATTGTTTCAAGTCTGGAATAGTATGTGCTATGGTTGTATTTTTTCACCATATGTATTCAGTCTGTATTCTGTGCAAATAATCCAAGAAAATGGATTATATTAAGAAGAACATTTAAAACCTGAGATAAGCAGATGACACAAACTTTCTTGCTGAAAGTACAGAAGACTTGAAATACTCACTGGTAAATTTCAAAGATTACAACCTTTAGTCTTCACCTCAAAGTAAAGAGAATAAAATTCCTCACAACTGGACCAATACTTAGCATCATAATAAATGGAGAAAATATTGAAGTTGCCAAAGACTTCTTTTTGCTTGGATCGACAAACAACACTCATGGAAGCAGCAGTCAAAAAATCAAAGAAATATTACATTAGGCAAATCTGCTACCAAAGACCTTTCTCAAGTATTCAAGAAGAAACATGTCAGTTTAAAGACTAAGGAGTATCTGACCTAAGCTATGGCATTTTCAATAGCTTCATATGCATGTGAAAGTTGGATAATGAAAAAGGAAGACTGGAGAAAAATCATTGCATTTGAATTATGATATTGATGAATATCTGGAAGAACCATGGGGTATCAGGAGAAAAAACAAATCTGTCTTAGAAGAAGTACAGGTAGAATATTCCTTAAAATCAAAGGTAGTGAAGCATCGCCTGTTGTTGTTTTGACATTTTCTTAAGAGGCCTCAATTCCTGAAGAAGGATGTCATGCTTGGTAAAGTGGAGGATCAGCAAAAAAAAAGAGGAAGACCTCCAACTGAATGGACTCGCACAACGGCGGGAGCAGTGGGCTCAAACATGTGAAGGTGGCACAGAGCAGGCCAGTGTCTTGTTCTGTTGTGCACAGGGTCACTGTGAGTGCAACTGTTTCAACAGCACCTAACAACAACAATCTTTTCTTTCCACAGATGCAATCAATTTGATTCATGTGTATTCCATATGGTTTGGTTCCCTGTATAGTTATTGTCTATTTGTTGAAAAAAGCTATTTCCAATGAAGTGCTCTTGTAGAATCTTATCACTGTTCCCATCACGAAGGTCTTATTTTTCAATTACTTATCCTTCTTCTATCCTTCTTTGTTTTCCACTTTCACATTGCACTGCAGTTTGATCAACTTCAGACTGCAGAAGATGGTGAAAATGTTAAAAGTCTTCATGGCTAGCATTCGTAGTTGTGGCATAAGTTTGAGTAATAAGTATGTTAACTGGTCTTTCTTGTAGTGTTGAACTTGAGGATAGGTCTTGAAATGTCTTTCTTGATGATAAATACAGCACCATTCCTCTTCAGTTTGTCATCATCCCTGGCATAGTAGATCCTGTGATTGGGTGATTCAGCATAGTGAATATACCAGTCCATTTCAGCTCTGGCCCAGCATATTCATCTTTACACATTCTGTTTGATTTTTGACTATTTCTAATTTTCCTACATTCATACTTTGCACATTTCTTATTCTGATAGCTAGTCGATGTTTGAAGTCATTTCTTCTCATTTTGAGTGGTGCCACATTAATAAATGAAGATCTTGGAAGTTTTAATCTATTCACACCATTAAGGCAGATTCTATTCTGAGAAGGAAGCTCTTTTTTCCCCAGTTAAATTTCAGTGTCTTCCAACCTCAAGGGCTCATGTTCCAGCACTATGTCTGACAGTATTCAACTGCTATTTCCAAAGTCTTCATTGACCAATTATTTTAGATGTAGACCCACAAGCCCTTCTACCTAGCATTAGTCTGGGAGTTCTGCTGAAACCTGTCCCACAAGACGTCCATGCTAGTCTTTCAAATACCAGTGGCAGAATTTCCAATACCTCAGCAACACTCAAGCCACCACAGAATGACAAATTTACAGACGAGTGATAGACAATACAAATATTACCCCGTTATACCTGCTTAACTCTTGGGCAGAAAATGATATTTCTTTGATTCCCTTTTATATTATGAGGAAAGGGTCAATTTCATGGGCATGGAGAGAAGAGGATGCTGTAAATATAAATGGGGAACGTCAGATGATCGGTTTTTCCCTAACATAAGAAGAGTGTCATTTACTAGCACACCATAAGAGGGCAATGTGGAGCTATTTTCCTGCACAGGCTCAGCGCTCTTAAACTTTAAAAGCAGTAAATTCACAAAAGAATTGCCTGGAATTGCTACCTCTGTAGAAGCACCAAAAGGAGCTCTGGTGGCGCAGAGGTTAAGCACTCAGCTGCTAACTGAAAGGTTTAAATTCACCAGCCACTCCATGGAAGAAAGATGATGCTGTCTACTTCTACAAAGATTACAATCCTGGAAACTCTATAGGGCAGTAGACTACAGCCTGGGAAACCCTACGTGGTAGTTCTACTCATTTTGTAAATTCACGGTGTGTAAGCATTAACTTGACACAATGGGTTTTAATATTATTATAATGAATTAATTATTAATTATGGTCAGACCCCATTGTTCAAGAATTCATTTAATGGCGTTTATGACAGTAAATCTTATTCTTTGTATTTGTTATAATATTGTCAGGAGTTCTAGTGTGGTACTGTAGGATAAGCACTGGACTGCTAAATGTAGGGCTGGTGTTTCAACATCACCAGCCGCTCCTTGGATACCCTATACAGGGTCACTATGGGTTGCCACTGACTCCATGGTACTTAACAACAACAACAACAGAATATTGTGAATATACACATTTGAAGATTTACCAGTTATCTCTGAAAATTAAAGTGCAGTGATATTTTCTCATTTGATTTCTTGTGGCTGAACCATCCTGAAATCAGACAGATTCTGTTGGATTTTATGACTAGCCAGATTGATTCCTCAGAAGTTAAATTTCGGACCACATTTCATTATTGTTTGACTGACCTTGTAAAATACATCAGTTAGGAATAAGTTTGAGACTGAAGAAATACTTAATAACTCTTTCAGCATCCAAAATAGATGGCGCCACGCGATCATCTTCTCTGGGAAATGGCAATTGTTGCACATGTATTGAGTGTAGAGGTTGCAAAAGATGAGAAATAGATAATGTGGAGAAGCCAGGGGTCTCCTTGACCAGAGACTTTGTAGAAGAGAAGCCATTTTTCTCAGAACTTTTGCTGTAGCTTGCCTGAAGGTTGGAGGTACTGTGGGCTGTTGCTGATGAAGCGAGTCATGTGATCCAGAGAAGTCTCCTCAGGGACTTGACCAAGATGCCTTACTTAGTAATGGAAGCCAGTGGGAAGAACATCATTATTTCTAATTAATATTTTGTGGGAATTCAATGCCAGTGACATATGTCAGATTGACAGCCTGCCGTCCTTTATGCATTACAGATTATGCTCTTCACAGAGTGGTCCTGTCCATGCCAAGTACTGGTCAAGGCCCAGGATCCATGTCCCTACATCTTTTGCCCTCTCTGTTAGCACTGCCAACAAGTCAATTAGAGAAAATTAGAGTGGTAGCTGTTTTCATGATGCAGACACCTGCTTACTGCAGTGAACCTGGCTACCACTTGCACAGAGAACAGGGCACTGGATCATTGTCAGATGGCAAATATTACTGGACACCTTTGACCTCACTGGACAGGCATTATTTAATTAAGTGTAAAGGGTGAAGAGCAAACACAGCTGATTGCATTGATCTTTTAAAAGGATGAACAATTCATATTCCAGAAAGATGCAATTTATATAATACGTTCAGTTCAATTCCACTTTGTTGCCTAGACTTCTTTGCAAATTTAATTAATAGATAATCTAACAAGCACCCCTATAATGATTTCTTTCTTCTAGGAATATTGTTCAGGGAAGGGGCCAGAATATACCAGGATTTGCCATAAACAAGGTTTATAGGAACAGATAGATACTCAGCTATTCACTGAAAGAAATTGTTTGAATCCAGAGGGGAAAAAATTAAGTTATTTAAATTTTTTATCTAATAACATCTCTCACTAGGGTTAAAAAAACAAACAAACAAACAAACAAAAAACACTTTAAAATGAATGACTCAGTGTTTAGTAAGTAGATGGTGTTTGATAAGTATTTGCTGAACTGATGAACGCTAAGACACAGTAAGGCAAAATTATCTAGTAAAGGTCAGATAGCAAAAACCTCTATTCAACATGAACACAGAACTTAGATTTCTTGATCCTAAATTGCATATTCTTACACTTGTAGTTCATGCAAAATCAATCTCAAAGGATTGAGAACCAATTCCCCCTCTCAAATGCATATTCACATTCAATTCATCATCTATTCATTTGTTCATCCACTCACCAATTATCATTGAAAGGATTTTGTGTGCAAGGCATGATAATATGCTTTCTAGGCTATATAAGGATTTAAAAATCTTATTTGTTCTTGTAAATCTTCTAACAAATAAGCTTTGTTAGAAGTAAAATAAGTTAATAAATAATTGGAAGCAAAGTGCTATGAAATCAAAGAGGTTTTGTGGCGAAGATGAAATTTGTTCTGAATTTTTGGGTGAATAGAGATTTAAGAAAAACAGAGGACTAGAGAAATGCAAGAGAACACCAAGTTATAGTAGATGTAGGCTCATGTTTGTTAGTATAAAAACTTGAAAATGACAACACCGACAACTAGTACTTCTTCCTTCATTCCTAGTTATTACAATTGCTGTATGCCTAATTAGGAGCATTGTTAATCACCTCTTTTCCATGATTTTATTTAGTCCTTACCTAAACCTGATGTCTGGTATATAGCAGTTACTCAACAAGTGTTTATTGAATGAATGAATGATTATTCCCCTAAGTTAGTGGTAGAGTGCCTAACTCAGAAGTTCAACTTCTTACCTTCTATACTATTTGCCTTAAAATCAACAAAAGGCGGTGAACTGAAGACCATTTTAAGCAAGTTTAGAACTGTGCTTTTAGGAAATTAATTAGATAAAACTATCTAGTCCAGAAAATATGGAAAAGATATGGGACGTGGGCACAGTTAAAGAGGTTATTATTATTATTATTCAGGTAAAGATCAGAAGGGCCTGAATGGGGCTGGTATGATAAGAATAAAGAACAAAAGACAGATTTGAGCAACATGATTTATAGATATATTTGGGAAGAAAATATAGAGAGGGAAAATCAAGAAAGAATTCTAAATATTGAATCTGGCAAAGATGGAATTGTTGATGAGACAAGAACATCAAGAAGTGAGAGAAGACATTTCTGCATCTGTCATGCTTGATATATGAAGGAAAGGACATCATAGATAAAAATGACTGCCTTCCCTAGTCTCTAGTCTAGGTGAAAAAACTGTATGTAATTAACTTACGGAATGGTGAACTGTTTCTTGGAGTCCTGAAAAAGCAAAGCATCTCCTTGACCTACTCTTTCAAATTATTTCTTTCTCTTATATATATATTTTTTAAGTCCATACTGACTTGGATCATGACAAAATATAGATAAAATTTCAAAGAATGGATATTCCAGACACTTGAGTACATGAAGAACCTATACATAGACCAAGAGGCAATTGTTCAAGAAGAACAAGGGGATATTGAGTGCTTTAAAAGCAGGAAAGGTGTGTGCCAGGGTTGTATCCTTTCATCATACTTATTATCTATATGCTTAGCAAACAATCTGAGACACTGGATTATATGAAGAAGAACATGGCATAAGGATTGAAGGAAGACTCATTAACAACCTTCAACATGCAGATGATACAACCTTGCTTGCTGAAAGCCAAGACAACTTGAAATACTTACTGATGAAGATAAGAGATTACATCCTTCAGTATGGATTACACCTCAAGGTAAAGAAAAGAAAACAAAACAAAACCCACAACAAAACTTACAGCTGTACCAGTAAATAACATCATGGTAAATGGAGAAAAGATTGAAGTTCTCAAAGATTTAATTTTGCTTGGACCCACTATCAACACACAAGGAAGCAGCAGTCAAGAAATCAAACGACGTATTGCCATTAGGTACATCTGCTACAAAGACTTATTTAAACTGCTGAAGAGCAAAGACATCAGTAACACGACTAAAGTGCACCTAATCCAAGCCTTGTTATTTTCAATGACCTCAAATGCATGTGAAAGTTGGACCATGAATAAGCAAGACTATAGGAGAATTGATGCATCTGAGTTTTGGTGTTAGAGTATCATATTGAAAGTACCATAGATTGCCAGAAGAACAAGCAAATCTGTGATGGAAGAAGTGCAGGCAGAATGCTACTTAGAAGTCAGGATGGCAAGACTTCATCTCATACTTCGGACATGTTATCAGGAAGGACAACTCTTTGGAGAGGGCATCATTCTTGGTAAAGTGGAAGGTCAATGACAAAATGGAAGACCCCCCAGGGAGATGGACTGATATAGTGGCAACAGCTTTGAGTTCAAACATAACAATTGTGAGAATGGCTCGTGACTGGGCAGTGTTTCTGTTGTACATAGGTTTGCTATATTGCTGTTGTTGTTGTTAAGTACTGTCAAGTCGGTTCCGACTTATTGTGGCCCTGTATAGCGTTTCCAAGGAGCAGCTGGTGAGCTTGCCATTCAAACCAACTTTGAAGTCCATTGCATTAACCTGCAACACCACACAAGGGTTGCTATGAGTCAGAATCAATTCAACAACACCTACCAACTTAATAAACTAGATGTTTGGGGATTCATTAGAATGAAAATAATCTGCTTAGAGTTTTGGGATCAAACTTTGTGAATGAGTCTATACCAAATTTACCTATCATCTTCCCTCATTTGATTAAAAAATAAATTTCCATCCATGATCTCTACAATGTAACAGGGTAGCTAGGCAGCAATGATGATTGGTAATTTAGAAATAGAGAGATTCAGACCCAGTCATAATTGTCTCAGGCTCTGTGAGAAGTCACATGTAGGAGTTGATGGTTTTGTATGTCTGAAATGGTCTAGGAGGTCTTGGCTTTTCTCTGGTCAATTGTAAAGAGCAGCCTTCATATAAAAGCGAACAAACATTCTTTTTCTGCATAACCATCTCATGTCTCAATAAGAAATGCAGCTACTGTCAATTTAATTCATTAGAACAAATAAGTTGTTACTTTAAGTTTAAAAAGAGAAAAAGTTTTACTACCTAGCACCAAGAACAAACATTAATGTGAAATGTGCTTGTTATGACTTGAAATGTGCCCCCCCCCCCATTTATTTGTAAACTTGGCTAGACCATGATTCTCAGTATGATACAATTATCATATCTTTTGTGGCCTGATTTCATGATCCTATGTGTCATAAATTGTAACCACTGTGATGTTAATGAGGTAGGATTCTTGGCAGTAATGTTAATGAGACAGGGTGGAATTTACAGAATTGTGTTATATTTTGCGTCAATATGTTTTGAGATAAAAGGGAATAAAGAAGTCAGGAAAGGTCAGAGGGACCAACTACAATCAAGAAAAAATGAGCTGGGAGTGGAGTGCATCCTATAAGGCCAGGCTCCCTGTGCTGGGAACCTCCTAGACTCAGGGGAAGATTGATGCCAAGTTACATGGAGATTTCGAAGAGATTGCAGTCTCACATGCTGAAAGGACACAAAGATCTTCTTCCTAAATTGTGAACCAATAGAGAAACAAAGACTTCCTAGAGCTAGTGCCCTGAATTTGGACTTCTAGACTCCTAAACTATGAGAAAATAAATTACTGATTCTTAAAGCCATCCACTTGTGATATGTCTATTATAGCAGCACAAGAGAATAAAGACCAGAAACTAAAGAAGAAAGCCTATCTTTTTCCCTTTTACAAATGTTTGCCATCACTTCTGCTCACACTTCTTTGCTCCTTTTTCTTTCTTCTTTACTCTCCTGATACATTTCCTTAGGTTTTGGGGAGAGGGGAAGGGAAACAGGAAATAGTAGGGCAGAGATAAACACAGAAAGTGACGAAATGAGAAAGCATAATAATGATATGACTAGAAAGGGCTAAGGAAGCCTAAGGAAAGAGATAAGATGTTAATACTGGAGTTCTGGTTTACCAAGAGCTTACTTTACCCCAGACACCAACCTTGACATCTCTTACTTACGGTTATTTTCACAGTAACCCAAGAGGAGTGCACTTTGATTTTCTCCATTTCACAGACGAGAAAGCACAGGCTTAGTGAATGGCCCTCTTGATATTGTTAGGTGCTATATGTATACTGGAGACCTGGTGTGGTGCTGTGGGTTAATGTGCCAGACTTCAAAGCCATTTGAACTGCAAGGTCGGTGGCTCAAGCTCACCAGCTGCTCCTTGGAAACTCTATATAGGGTTGCTATGGGTTGGAATCGACTCGACTTGAATATATATATGTATATATATATATAACCAATTCATTTTACTCTATAAGACAAAGTAAAACTATTCCATAAGGTTTCCTAGACTGTAATCTTTATGAGAACAGATTGTCAGGGATTTTCTCCCATGGAGATGCTGTTGGGTTCAACCTTTACCTTTTGATTAGCAGCCAAGGGGTTAACAATGACACCTCCAGGGCACTTTTGCCAACCAGTGGATTTTGACTCATAGAGACCACACAGGACAGAGGAGGGCAGCTCCATGGGGTTTCTCAGACTGTGAGTATTGACAGAAGCTGACACCTCGGCTTCCTCCCACAGAGTGGCTGGTGGTTCAAACTCTAGGCCAGTGCTTAATCTAGTGTGTCACCAGGACTCCAGAGGGATAATACTGTTGTTAAGTACCATTGTCGATTCAGACTCATAGCAACCGTGTATTGGATTTCCAGGGGGTGGCTGGTGGGTTTGAACCATCGACCTTGTGTTTAGCAGTTCAGTGCTTATCCTACAGCACCACAACTGGAGTCCTTATTACATGGCTACTCTAGTCAGGTCAACTCTATTTGAGAGTCCACCTGCGGTCACTGCTGGATAAAGACTTAATAAGACGGGAAGGGTAAACGGCTTCCAGATGATTTGCATCTTCAGAGATGAGGAAAAGTAAAAATAATGAAAATATACAAAAAAATAGTTTTTGGACTTTACTATGCTTTGTTTCAGCAAAATCTAAATAACTTTTGTTGCTTTTTAGTAACGGACATTAACATCATGCAATACAATTGAGTGTTTCCCAACATCATGACTTCGTCTCTCATACTATCAGGAAGGACCAGTCCCTGGAGAAAGACATCATACATGGTCAAGTGGAGGGTCAGTGAAAATAAGGGAGAGTACCACTAAGAGGGATAAGCACAGTAGCAGCAATTGTGAGGATGGCACAGAACGCGGTGGCACTTTGTTCTATTGTATAAAGGGTCGCTATGGGTTAGACCAGACTAGACAGCACCTAACAACAACAACAGCAATATCATGGTATCCTAGCATATCTCAGTGATTATTTCATACTTTGATTTTGTCTTTACATTGTCAAAGACTGTGTGTGCATGCATGTATGTGTATGAATGTGTGTGTGTTCAGGTATTTGTATGAATGTGTGTGCATACAGGTGCTTGTATGATTGTGTGTGCGTGCAGGTGTTTGTATGAATGTGTGTGTGTGCATATGTGTGACAAATTGTAGCCTGCTCAATTTGTCAGCTTCTGCTTTTGCTGCTCAGGTCTCTGTCTTTATCTGGGCAATGAATGACTTTTGCTATCTAAATTTTTATTTTTAAATAGCCAGTATGCCTGGTAGCATACTCAGACACACAAGCAACCTGTAGTCTTTATGCATACATATGTACATTTACTGTAATCTTCATTTTTACTTTAAAACTGTTGCTTCTGCTTTCTTCATTATCCTCCTACAACCTCCCATTTAAGGTACCCACTGAGCACTATAAAATAAACCACTACGTGCTCAACAACAGTGTTGTTCTATAGTGCTTTCTTCAGTAATGGGAATGTTCCATAGCTGTGCTGTCCAATATGGTAGCCACTAGCCACCTGTGACTACTGAACACTTGAATACAAGTACTATGAATAAAGAACTGTTGTTTTTTCTTTTATACATTATACTTAATTTTACTTGATTTTAATTTAAATAGCCATATAGTGTTTTCAGGTTGGAGAGAGCATCTATATAGCTCTGTTTACTTTCCCTTTCATGGTATTCTAGTCGTTACTAAGGTCTTGGAGACAATGCCAAAGGCATATGGAAAAGATACAATGTGAAAAGTTCCTGCTTCAATTTCTACATCTTCCCCCTACAATCATGAAGATTTCCCCGCTACAATCATGAAGGATCTCACTACCAAGACATGCAAAGATTTAATAGCCTGGGTTGAAGTTGAATTTAATAGGTTGCATACTTCTACCAGACTCTTGGTGTAGCACTGTAGGATCAGCACTGGACTGTACATCATAGGATGGCAGTTCAAACCCACCAGCTGCTCCTCAGAAATCCTATACTGGATCACTATGAGTTGGAACTGATTTGATCTATGGCACTTAACAATAACAACAAAATACTTTTATCAGAGTCTTGGTGTGTCACTGTAGGATAAGCACTGGACCATAAAACTAGTTTGACTGATTTAACAGCACTTAAGTACAACTACAACTATGCTTAGATCCTACCTGACTAAAACAAAAACAATGCATTGCTCCATGTCTGATTCAATATGTTCCACATCCAAATTAATTTCTCTCCTCATGGAAATAAGATTGCCTTGATTGATGAAACCTTCAAACACTCAGAGTTTTAGTTCTGTGCTCTAAAACTTGGATTTGTTGCTCATTCGAATATGTACTTAACTCAGGAAAATACAACTAGATGGAAAATAACTTTGTTAATAATGAAAAGGAGTACTAAATTAATGATAATTCTAAGGTAGCTATAAAATTGAACTCATTTTTAACTTCATGCTTTAATAAAACATGAAAAAAATGAAGTTAGAATAATTAGGTAAGAATAAAGCCCTGGTAAAAATAATAACTGCTAATGATAAATGGTACAGGAATACAGCATTAGGGCATTTGATCATAAACAAATTTAGCTCCTGGCCCACATTTTTTGGAAAACCAACTTGTGTTTCAGTTACATTCGTACACTCTGCTAAGGGAAAGTGGGTGAAAGAGGGAAAGAAAATAACCAGACGAAACAAATTGTACGTCAAATGAGCTCAACCAAGTGTCTTCCAAATGCTGGCATTATTAGTAATATTTATGGCAAAAAAATTAATGTAAAAATTACATGAAAGCCAGTGAAACCAGATGCAAAAAAAGACTTCTGGGTCCCAGTAAAATATACTGAATTGTCACATTACTTTGCTATATTTGTGTTTCTTAGAGAATTTTATATATGATTGTGTTAATCGACCTGGATAATAATTCAGCTAGATTTTGTGAAAATTCTGCTAAAAGACTGTAAAAAATGAAAACAATAAATAGCAACCTCCTGAGATGGGGAGAGACAAATATGTGGTTAACATGGGCTTTTCTTGGCATCTGATTTAGTTAGACTGGGAAGAGAGTAAGTAGCCAGAGGATAACATTTGGAGACACCAGCTCAAAAGGGGCTGTCAACCTAGAAACTTGCAAGAGTTGTGATTTCACTTCTAAAAGGTCCCTAGCTTTTAGGGGAGGTGGGGATGATGAGGGGAATTAAAGGGGGAAGGATCATTCAGCAATTAAGGTTGATACTCAGAGGACAGAGTTTTTCTGGGCCACATTTTTCCCTAAAGAGATGTGAGAGTTCAAGGGTTCCAGGCAATAGCATTATACATACCTGGATTAGAAAAGAATATATACTTAAAGATATATATTCTTGAAAAATGTATTAACTTCTCTAAGTTTTATATTTCTTTTCTTAATCTGTAGATTTGAATTGCACTACTTTAAGGTATATAGTGTTGCTATAATATTTTTAAATAGCCAGACTCTGTGTAAATATTTAACAAATAGAAATTTATTATTATGACCCATATTAATCTGAGACAAAAGATGTTACTTCTCATTACTATTTACTATAGATGTAAAGTTTTGTTACTCTCTTTTTTAGGGTGCCAACTCTCCTCGATGCTTACTCTGTCTTCTAGTAATGGTTGTTGCTGTGTGCCTTCAAATGGGTTCCGACACATAGCAAACCTGTGGAAGGTTTCAGAGGCTGTAAATCTTTATGAGACAAGAAAACCTCATCTTTCTCCCATTAAGTGGCTGGTGGATTCAAACTGCTGACCTAGAGGCTAGCAGCCCAAGGCCTAACCATGACTCTGGGATTAACTGTGACCAAAACCCCTTTTCCTTCACCATTTCCATGCCTACAAAAGAACACTGAGAATGACTTTGCATACAACATTTCACAGATTACTAAAGAGACTCCTGGTGTGGTGCTGCCGGATGATACTGGAATGTAAACCACAAGGTCAGCAATTCAAATCCATCAGCTGTTCTTTGGAAACCCTATACAAGGTTGCTATGAGTCAGAACTGATTCAACAGCACTTAACAGTAACAACAACAAAGGGAACACAAGTGTGCTTTCAACTAGTTACAGACTCTTCAACACTTAACAGTCTTGCTCCTGTTTAAAAATGTACACTGGTGTTCCACTTCTGACCAGATGGGTTTACCCTGAAATAACTGATAAGGCAGTAGATGTGTCTGGTGTTTGCTTCTGGCTATTTTGAGTACATCACTTAAGAGAAAAACAAAAACCTAAACTCACAAGTACAGCGATGATCTCCCCCTTTTTACACTTTTTTAAAAGAATCAGAAACATTGCTTTATAATCGGGTTGCTCATAGTATTTATAAGGTTTGAGTCAACCACTTTTTGTTATTTTGTTACAGTCAAATCCACCAATATTTTCCCCCTCATATCAATAAAGGACTTCAAAAGAATATATTGCAATTTCTAAAAGATTTTCCCAACAAGGGTTTTTGAAAGATACTATAGATAGCAATGGTCGCTATGGGTCGGAATCCACTCGATGGCACATAACAACAATAAACAGCAATGTCGCTGGGTGCAGTTACTCTCACTCATTTATAGTGGTGGTTATGTGCCATGGAGTTGATTCTGACTCATAGCATCCTTGTAAAGGGTTTCCAAGGAGCAGCTGGTGATCTTGAATCGCCGGATCTTGAAGTTCAAAGATTTTGTAGTCTGACGCATTAGCCTACTGCGCCACACCAGGACTCCACACGTTACTATGGTGATGCTGGTGGTGGTGTGCTGTGCAGTCAGTTCGGACTCATAGCGACCCTGCATAAGGTTTCCGAGGCTATAAATCTTTATGGGAGCAGAAAGTCTCATCTTTTTCTTGTGGAATCGCTGGTAGTTTTGAACTGCTGACCTTGAGATTATCAGCTCCTTTACTATAATTGTACAAGCATGTGTCACACTGCATTCACGTGTGCTTACTACAAAACTAGGTTTTTCATGAGTCATTTTCACTTCAGCCCCTTGTGTTTAGTTCTTCCTATGTTCCAGAAAAGATCATGCTCAATTCTGGAAAATTAATTCCAATGTATATGAATGATTTTATTTAAAAAACAAATTCTAGACTTTGTCAAATATCAAAACTACCTGGGTGCTCTGAAGACTAATGAAAGAAAAAAATAGGATCAAAATGTGCTAAAGAGTCCACTATTCATATAGAGTACTTTAATTGTTTTGTTGTTGTTCAATAGTTCTATTTTATTGAGTATCATGTGAAATAAGAGGGTTATCAACAGAGTAAGATTATTTTTTCCCTTTTTAATTGTAAGCAATTTTCCCTGCACTGTAATTATCATAAGGTGATTTGATTCAATGTAAAAATAATAAAGTAGGAAAATGTAATCACAGAGAGGTATTTAAAAAATTCAGTGGTAGTCTTAAAGATGTATCAAAATCGAATTTTCAGGAATGAATGTTAACACAGGATGTCCTAACTAGGACTGAAGGCATCAACTATGCTGCCATCTGTATTTGTCAACAACACATTGTTAGTAAAGGCCAAACATCTATGATGAAAAATGGCATTTTAGAAGTGAGCAATCCAATGATGCTCATGTGCATTTGTCAATCTTAGAACGTGACTTCCATCTCTAGGTCCACTTCCTTGTCATCTCCCAACTAGGGAGAAAAGGAAAGAGGCCTGAGGGTTCACATGGACATGAATTTTTTGAGGGGCAAGGGCTGATGTTGATGTCATCGCACTGACTTACCATATTGCCCAGACTTAGTCATACAGCTATCCATATCTTTAAAGGTGGTCATTGCATGCTGTTTGAGATGGGTGGCTATATGTCTTAATAAAACTCAGGGTTATGTTGTTATTGTTAATCGCTGTCAAGTAGATTCCAATTCATAGCCACCTTGTACATGGTTTCCCAAGCTGTAAATCTTTGTAGGATTAGAAAACCTCATCTTTCACCCTTTGAGAAGCTGGTGGATTTGAACCACCGACCTTGAAGTTTGCAATCTCCAGTGCTTATTCTACAGTGCCCCAATGTTCCCTAAAATGCAGGATTGGTGTTGTTTGGTGCCATTGAGTCAGTTCTGACTCATAGCAACCCTATGCACAATAGAACAAAACACTGCCTGGTGTGCACCATTGTCACAACTGTTATGCATGAGCCCATTGCTGCTGCCACTGTGCCAGTCAGTCTTTTTGGGGGCTGTTATTATTGTTAAGTGCCTGTGAGTTGGTTCCAACTTCTAGGGACCCTATACAGGGTTTCTGAGGAGCAGCTGGGGAGTTTGAACAACCAACCTTCCTACTCAAATTGACCTTGAGGTCGAGTGCTTATCCTACATGTCATACCAGTTGTTGTTGTGAAGTGCCATCGAGTCAATTCTGACCCATAGCGACCCTATATAGGGTTTCCGAGGAGCAGCTGGTGAGCTTGAACCACCAACACTAGTTGCTGTTGTTAAATGCCACCGAGTCGGTTCTGACCCATAGCGACCCTCTAGAGGGTTTCCAAGGAGTGACTGGTGAGCTCGAACCACCAACCTTGCAGTTAAAACTGACTTTGCAGTCTAACGCATTAACCCTCAGCGCTAGACTGGAGTTGGGTGTATATTAGCTGTTTTGTAGAAAATTAAAAGAGAATTGAGGGAGAGTTCTTTCCAGCAGAGAATAAGAAAATTACCAGGATGTTCAAAGTAGTGGTGATGGTACATGCTTTCCCCTTTAATGCATATACCAGAGAGAGATGAATGGTCTTGTCATCATTTTACCTACTCCCAGACATACAGTAGTACCTGACAGACAGTAAGTATTTAGAAACTATTTGTTGCATCAAAATATAACTGGGTAAATAAAGAAATCTAAAGGTAAAATAGTGATGCTCAAGAAAATTAAATACTCTCAAGGTCAAACAGCTTGTAGCTGGTGGAGTCGGTATCACCCCAGGTGTATTTCAAGTTCTCCTAAGTGGCTCTCCTATAGAAAAGTTCCTGTAATGATACTTGTACAAGCCATCTGCTTTACAGAAGCTCTTCTTCTGCAAACCTGAATATAAAATCAGTAATGGCTCCAGCTTTGTCAGCGAAGGATTTGTTGTATTTCTTTTGTGGAATGTGAATGATATTCATGTTGGTCTCATAAATTTCCTGAGCAATCACCCACTGTTCACTCTCGGTCTTTCTGATGTCAAAGAAGTCAGTGGTTGACTGATTCTCCAATGAATTATTCTAACAAGAAAGCTTATTTCCAATGGGGTGAATTTTTGCTTATGATTATAAATTGTGAAGTTAACACCAGATTAATGTTTTAACAAAAGCTCAATACTAGTACACTCACACATTCCTGGTCTCATCCTTTACCCATCAGCTATAATGATTTCTGAACAGATCCCATCAAAAACCATTAAATCTGGTAATGAACTAACTGGGCTCCCATCCATGGGTTTAAGTATTAATGCTCAGTCAGAAAATGAAACGTTTGCTACTCTTTTCTATCAATGAAGGTAGAAATCAGAGAGCGTTTATTGAATATTTAACATAAGATGTTATGATGAGAATCTACACAAAGCTATCTTGTTTCAGGTACTGTGCATGTATATGTGAATGAATGAATGATTGTGTGTATGTGTGTGTACACACCTGTGAGTTCATATGTGTGTGTATATGAGAGGCATTTTTAAAGTGTCCAAAATATACATCTAACATTTGTAATTTAGAAGTTAAGCAATATGTGTGGGTAACTAAGGTAGTAAAAAAGAAAATTTTGGCATTATTTATGCAAATATATAAAAGAGGGTGGAGGAAACCATTGAAACAAATTAAAAAAATATTTTCTCCCAAATCACGACCTCTTTTTTTCAAAAAAAAACTGTAATTATGTAAAAAATTTAATAAGAATTTATTATTTGTTAGGCGCCATCGAGTCGGTTCCAGCTCATAGCAACCCTATGTCCAACAACCACTGACCAGTCCTGCAACACTTCACAATTGTTATTAAATTTGAGATCATTGCTCCTGCCTCTGTGTCAATCCATCACATTGGTGGTCTTCCTCTTTTTTGCTGACTCTTTGCTTTACCAAGCATGATGTCCTTCTCCAGAGACTGGTCCCTCCTGATCACATGTCCAAACTTTGAGAGAATAATTCTTGTTATTCTGACCTCAAAGGCACATTCTGACTGTACTTCTTCCAACACAGATTTGTTTTTTCTTCTGGCATTCCATGGTACTTTTAATAGTCTTCAACACCATAATTCAAACGCATCAATTCTTCTCTTATTTTGTTTATTCACTATTGAACTTTCACATGCTTATGAAGCAATTGAAAATACCAAGGCTTCTGAAACCAACTTGAATTTATGGCAGATATCTGTCAATGAACTGTTAACAATCATTTTTAAATAATCTTAAGTGAAAAGTTACTCACATGAGAGATTAATGGCATTGTTTGATGATTTTCACATTCTATTGGGTCACCTTTCTTTGGAATTGTCACACATATGGATCTCTTCCAATCAGTTGGCAAGGTAACTGGCTTCCAAATTTCTTGGCATAGATGAGTGAGTGCGTCCAGTGCTTCATCAGTCTGTTCAAAGATTTCAGTTTGTATTCCATCAACACCTTAGTTGTTGTCAATGTCTTCCACATAGAGTGGACTTGTTCATTCAATACCATCAGTTCTTGATCATATGCTACACCTTGAAATGGCTGCACATCAAACATTTCTTTTTGGTACAGAGCTTCTGTGTATCTCTTCTATCTTCTATTGATGCTTTCTGCACTATTTAATATTTTGCCCACAGAATTCTTCAACAATGCAAGTTGAAGCTTGAATTTTTTATTCAGTTCTCTCAGCTTGACAAATGCTGAGTATGTGGCTCCTTTTGGGTTTTCTAACTTTAAGTCTTTGCACATTTAATTATAATGCTTGACTTTGTCTTCTTGAGCTATGCTTTGAAAATTTCTGTTCAACTCTTTTACCTCCTTATTTCTTGGTTCCATTCACTTTAACTTTTCTACACTCAAGCAAGTTGTATTTGACATCTAAATAGGCTTTTATTTCTTCCCCATCTTTTAGATGTTCTTTTGTTTTCTTCCTGTATGATGTTGATGTTGTTGTCATCCCACAACTCTTCTGGTCTTCGGTCACTAGTGTCTAATGCATCAAATCAGGTCCTAAGATTGTTTATAAGTTCAGGTGGGATATAGTCAAGGTCATATTTTGGCTCTCACGGGCTTTCTTTAATTTTCTTCAGCTTCAGCATGAATTTGCACACGAGCAACCAATGGTCTGCTCCACAATCTGTCCCTGGCCTTGTTTTGACTGATGATATTGAACTTCTCCTCCATCTCAGCCCACACAGGTAGACAATCTGATTCCTGTGTATTTCATCTGGTGAGGTCCATGTGTATAGTCACCTTTCAAGTTGTTTAAAAATTTTAATTGCAACGAATAATTCAATGGTCTAGCAAAATTCTATCATGATATTGCCAGCAACATGTCTATAACTAAGGCCATATTTTCTAGCTACTGGTCCTTTCTCTTTGTTTCCAAACTTCACAGTCCAATCACCAGTAATTATCAGTGCACCTTGATTGCAAGTTTCATCAATTTCAGACTGAAAAAGTTGGTAGAATTCTTCAATTTCATCATCACTGACTTTAGAGGTGGTGCATAAATTTGAATAATAGTGGGATTAACTGTTTTCCCTTATAGGCATATGGATGTTATCCTATCACAGACAGCATGGTATTTCAAGATAGATCTTGAAATGTTCTTTTTGGCGATGATTGTGACACTATTTCTCTGCAATTTGTCATTCCCGGCATAGTAAACCATATGACTGTCTGATGTGAAAGGGCCAAAATTAGAACATTTCAGCTCACTAATGCCTATGATAATGATCTTTATGCATTCCATTTCATTTTTGACAAATTCCAATTTTCCTATATTCATATTTCATACATCCTATATTCTGATTATTAACGGATGTTTGCAGCTGGTTTTCTTCATTTTGTGTTGTGCCCCATCAGCAAATGAAGCTCCCAAAAGCTTTAATTCATTCACATACACGGTTAGTTGTACTTTGAAGAGTCCTCCCCAGTGGTTTTTCGAGTGCCCTTCCAACCTAAGGTGCTCATCATTTGGCATTATATCGGACAATATTCTCCTGCTATTTGTAATGTTTTCAATTTCTGATAGTCTATCTGACAGTGTTCTGCTGCTAGCCATAAGATTTTTAGTGGCTAAAGATTCAGATGTAGTCTGCCTCTCCTTCTTTCTAGTTTGTCTCTGTCAGTCTGTTCACCATGGGTGAGCCTATTGGTATTTAAAATACCAGTGCGGTAGCTTCCAGAATCACAGCAACATGCAAGACAACACATATGACATACTGACAGAGGAGTGGTAGAATAAAAGTTTGAACTTTTAAATCCCCCAGATTGCTATACATTTAATGTGGCAGACATTCTTAATGTCCTCCCTCTGTCCTGGCTCCATTTTTCCCTCAATAATAGAATCCATGAGTATTTTATTAGGACCCCTGGTGGTGCAGTGGCTAAGTACTCAGCTGCTTACTGCAAAGTCAGTCCTTTGAACCTAAAGATGTGTCTGCCTGCCTCAGAAACTCCAGTTTGTCAGTCTGCCTCAGAAACTCCAGGCAGTTCTAATCTGAACTGTAGAGTTGCTATGTGTCAGAATTGACTTGAAAGCAAAAATCTGAGTTTTGTTTTTCTGTTTCTTTTTTTTTCAGTTTTGGAGTATTTGATGGCCCAATACCTATGTAGAATTAGAAGTATATTCCCAGCCTACTTTGCAGTTATGCCTCCCTGAGAAAATAGGGATGATTTCTCTTTAATGTTGAAAGAAGAAGAAGAAAAAAATCTTAATGAAAATATATGTCAAGTAGCTTAGTATATTTTACATTATTTGGTTTCCCTAGCAATCTCAAGAAATTTAGACATGTGGACACTGCCACGTGGAGCAGCTTTTTTAGTTTGCCAGTAATCTCTCAGCTCATAAAACAGAAGAATCATAATTTAAGTCTTTGACTGTAAGTCCAATGTTCTTTCTATTCATTCATAATTGGTAATATTCTTTCTTTCTTTCTTTTTTTTTTTTGGTGTTTCAGAGTCTTCATTAATATTGTTTGTTAATTTTTTTGGAATCATTTCCAGAGACTGGTTTTAACAACAGAAGCAAAAACAACAATAGCAATACAAAACAATAAAAGCAAAAAAAAAAAAAAAAAAAAAATCCAAAAAAACCCAAAACCCACCATTTTTCCACTTTATGTATTTGTCTTGTTAGTCTCCAATTAACTTAATAGTAATTAATTAAATATAATTAATAGTAATACAAAGGATAGTCAAAAAGTATTGATGCTAGGGTTATAGCTTGTAGATGCTTTAGTTTGTTCCAAACAAAATATGTTTTAACATGTCTCTGCTCTCAGTGATGACTGAAGACAAGTTCTTTCAATAATTCACTTGTCTTAATCTCATTATAGTGCCTTCAAAGCAACAATAAAAATGGTCAAATTTAAAAAATGGCTTCTGAGGGCATCTGCTGGACCAGTTGAATCCAAAGAAGGGAGGTCAATTCCAATGGTTATGAAGACTTTTTTTTTCAATTCCAAAGGGATAATATCTTGTGTGGATATTATGAGGAAGTTTTAAGAAAATTGCACTGGTGAGAAAAATCCAGGAAAGTTGTGCCAAGGAAATTTTCCTTCATGACAATACACTTGCTAATTTTTCAACTATATTAACTGTCATTCTACAAGAACTTTATTGGGAAACCTTACCCATTCACATTACAGCCTTGATCTTGCCCCTTCAGATGTCTTCTTACTCCCCAAACACAAAAATCATTTAAAAGGAGTAAAATTTGAGTCCCTTGAGGATGCAAAAAAAGTCATTAGATGTGGTATAAATCAAAGTGCAGAATTCTTTGGGAGGGTTGGTGTTCTTGGTGTTAGATGTCATCTAGCCAGTTCAGACTCTGAGGGACCCTATGCAAATACAGCAAAACACTGCCCCATGGTGCAGCATCCTCACAATTGGTATATTTTACATCATTTCTGATGCTGTGACAATCCACCTAATTGGCAGTCTTTGTCTTTTTTTGCTGACCCTCCAAGTCTGATATATTCTCCAGGAACTGGTCCCTCCTGACATGCTCAAAGTACATGTGTCGTTGTCTCATAATCCTTTCTCATAAGCAGCATTCTGGTTGTATATCTTCAAAGCAGATTTATTTTCCTTGTATTTCATGGTATTTTCAATTTTCTTCTAAAACACAATAACCCAAATGCATTGATTCTTCTAAAGTCTTCCTTATTTGTTGTCCAACTTTCACATGCATGTGAATATCATTTCTCTCTTTAGGCATTTGATTGAATTTCTGAATTACACCATTAAACTCCAACCACACTAGTACTTCAATAACTCTATCTAATTAGCTGAATAGACTTATCCAGATAATTCTATTTTGTTGCTGTTATAATGTTAATGACCTCAAACAATTTATTTATCATGATCTTTGCACCTTTAATATGCATGGAGCCATAGGATAAGCACTGGACTGCAAACTGCAAGGCTGACAATTCAAACAAATCAGCCTCTCATTGGAAACACTCTACAGGTTCACTGTGAGTCAGAACTGACTTGGAGGTAACATCATCATCATCAACAACGATAAATATATATCTTAAGAAGTCCTTGTAACACAGCAGGTTAAACATAGGGATGCTAATTTCAAGGTCAGTAGTTCAAATGCACCAGCCTCTACCTGAGAGGAAGGTGAGGCTTTCTGCTCTTATAAAGACTTGCAATCTTGTAAACCCTAAGGAGCAATTCTACCCTGATCAGTAGAGTCACTATATGGCAGAATTGACTCAGCGGCAGTGGTTTTAGCTTTAATACGTATCTTAGGGGTAGTTTGAATCTTCAGCCCCTTGGAACGCTTATGGAGACGTTCTACTGTCCCTTCAAGTTCACTATGAATTGGAATTGACGTAAGAGCACTGGGATTGGTTTGGGTTTAAATATGTATCTCATTGACAATAACAACCAAACCAAGCGTGCTCAGTGACTCTCAGGAAAGCCAAGTAAAACACTTGCTTAAATATGAAGTCACTTGTTTTTAGAGAAAAAGAAGAGATCTACTTATAGTTTATCTCATACATCATCATCACAAATATATCTATATGCATTTCTATTATGGGTAACTCTGTTGTGGATAGCTATATTGGTGGACTGGTGAGGTCCATGTGTATATTGTGTTTTATGATGTTTAAGGAAGTTATTTGAATGAACAAGTCACTGGACTTGCAAAATTCTATCATATGATCTCCAGCATCATTTCTATCACCAAGGCCATAATTTCCAAAGACTGGTCCTTCCTCTTTGTTTCCAACCTTTGCATTCCAATCAACAGTAATTATCAATACATCTTGACTGTATATTTGATCAATTTCAGATTGAAAATTTGGTAGAATTTTTCAATTTCATCAAATTGGCTTTAGTGGCTGGTGGGTAAATTAGAATCATAATTGTATTAACTGGTCTTCCTTATAGGCATATGGTTATTGTTCTATCAATGACAGCATTGTACTTCAAACTAGATCTTGATTTTTTTTGATGTTTTATTTTTTGATGATGAATGTGATATCATTCTTCTTCAATTTGTCATTCCTAACTTAGCTTCAAAATGACCAATTCTAGTCTATTTCAGCTCACTAATACTGAGGATATCAATGTTTATGTGCTCCATTTCATTTTTTGACAACTTCCAATTTTCCTAGATTCATACTTTGTACATTCCATATTCTGATTATTAATGGATGATTACAGCTGTTTCTCCCCATTTTGAGTTGTGCCCCATCAGCAAATAAAGATACAAAAAGCTTTATTTCAGTCTTGTCATCAGCCACAACTCTACTTTGAGGAGGCAGCTCATCCTGTCCTGTTTTGAGTGCCTTTTAGATTGAGGGGCTCATCTGCTGGCATTATTTCTGACAATCTTCTGGTGTTCAGTATTCACTATACTGTTGCTGACAGTGTTCCAGTGTTATGTATCAGGTTTTCAGTGATTAAATGCTAGTAAGAAATACACTTTTCCTTCATTCTAGTTTGGAAGCTCATTCACCACAGTCTGTCAGTTTGCCGTAATGTGTGGCTTGTGTGTTTCTATGATTCTAGAAGCTATGCCACCAGTATTTCAAATACCAGCAGGGTCACCCATGGGGGACAGGTTTCAGATGAACAGTAAACAGAGAATCTCTTTTAAGAATTAATATGATGATCAAATGAGGCAATATAAATAGATAGAACTTAGAACATAATAAGTGCTCAATAAATGCTATTCATTGCCATTATTACTAATCCTTGTATGGCACTGTATGATAAGCACTGGATTTCTAACCTTGAAGTTGGAAATCAACCAACCAGTCACTTTTTCAAAACCCTATACTGGAGTCTTGGTGTGTGACACTGTGCATTAGTGCTCCAGACTGCAAAGCTGTTTGAACTGCAAGGTCGGCGGTTCAAGCTCACGAGTGGCTCCTCGGAAAGCCTATACAGGGTCACTATGGGTCGGAACAAACACAATGGCACTTAACAGCAACGTACTGGGTCACTATGGGTTGGCGCTGACTCAACGGCACTTAACAACAAATTGACATTATTATGGGCCATGCAAGCATTCTGTCATTTGTAAATGTCCATATTAAACAAGGTTTCTAGATGTTTAGTATGTAGCAGCATAATCAATGCTATCTTTCTATTTCATTCAAAGCTGTGAGTTCCCCCAGCCTTCCTTTTCAAGGCCAAATAATAAAATATAGGTCAAAATATAAAACTATATACTCTTCATATAGAGAATGTTGTAAATGTTTATGAGATAGTTAGTTTAGACAAGTCAAAAAACAAACTTAAACCAGATTTTGTTTTCTGAAGATGCATGGTACGTGTTTCAAAAATAGCATCATCCTCTACCACATTGAATGCTTTATCCTCTCACACTTCTTGTGAGGGCCAAGAAGGCTTGCTGTGCTTGTCTGACAGATTTGGGAAACTAGAACAGAGAGTCTACATAACTAGACTAACAACAAAAATATCATCCCAATGCACATACCGGCACTCTGGAATTTCAAAATGCTTTCTCATGCTTCTCAGACAAGTAACATGCCAAGAGAAAAAATGGAAGCTTTCCTCATGCCATTAGTGATATGGATTACTGAAATCTCTCTCTCTAGGTTCCATTTAACAACCACCAGGTTTTTGCTTTGTCTATGTCATCAGTAGAACACAAGCAACAATTGTGGTCAAAATAACAGCCCATACATTTTCTCCCCAAATTAAAATAATAAAAGATGATAGATGAGACTTGACCAAAAGCAAAGAAAAAACAGTTGAGAATTGAAACTTGACTCAGTAAAATGTGTTAACTATTAGAAGAGGATGCTGAAGGAATGGGGTCAACTGTAAAGATAAAAGTGCTATTTCTCTGGCCCAATGCTACATTCTGTCCATACGTACAGTTTTCTCCAGTAATTTTATAGCATTCTCGGATTTCTGCTCAGAAATGACTAATTAGCCTTGTGAGTTATATTACCATAAAGATAAATCATTTACTTTTTTTCTTGTGAGTGTAAATCCTGGATCTGCATTTTTTTTTTGTTTTTTTTCAGACAAAATTTGATTTGTTTGCATTAAATGTGTTTTGCTCTTAACAACAACAAAAGACACCCTAGGCAGTATTTATTGTACTCTAGCCAAGTTTGTTTTCTGCCTCTTGGGGAAAAACAAAAGTCTTGTGATATAGTAAATGTTTATGGGGATGAATTAAAAATTGGTACTGAGTTTTTAATTTGCTTCTGGACACTAAAACAAGATATATGGTTTACCACCCAGAAGAACCCAATTCCTTGAGTTAATTGAGACCACATTCACTTTGACTAAGAAGTTATAACCACCTCAGTCATTTAATTTCACAACTGAGAATCTTCTCACATGACTGTTTTCTATAACTGCACTGCTTTCTTTTGTAATTAATATTTCCTTGTTATGTTGAGTTCTTTTTTACTTGCCATTTGGAAAAAAAAAAAAAATTAAGTACAGGACACTTGGTTCAAAAATGTAAAAAGCAAACAAAAAAATAATTTAGAAGATGGTGAGAAATACAAATAAGATTGCTTTTTAAGACTGTCTACAAAATCCAACCATGTGGTGGCTAAATGCAACAGTAATGCATTCTCTTACTTCTGAAGGGGAGAAGCCTATCTATCAAGGTGTTATTGTTGTTTAGTGCCATTGAGTTGGTTTTAACTCTTAGTGAACCTGTTTATGGTTTCCAGGGAGCCGCTGGTGGATTTGAACCCTGACCTTGAAGTTCAAACTGACTTGGTGGTACAAGTGCTTATTGTACAGTGCTACACCAGGACTCTAATATCGAGGTGTTGTTGTTGTTGTTGTTAAGTACCCATAGCGACCCTGAACAGGGTTTCCAAGGCTTTAAATCTTTACGGGAACAGAAAACCTCATCATTCTCCTGTGGAGCAGCTGGTAGTTTCGAACTGCTGACCTTGTGGTTCACAGCCCGATTCATAACCACTACGCTACCAGTAGGCAGAGTCATATTCCTTCTTGAGGTTACATGGGAGAATCATTTCTTGTGTTCTTGAGCTTTTAAGTGACTGTTAGCATTCCTGGAGGCTACATTACTACAATCTCTGTCTCTGTCTTCACACAACTTCATAGTTTTTCCAGTATTTCTCTTCTGTATGTCTCTTGTAAAAACACTTGTCATTGGATTCTGGGCCTACACAGAAAATCCAAGATGATCTTATAAGATGTTGTTGTCGTTGTTAAGTGCCATTGAGTCAGTTCCAACCCATAGTGACCCTGTGTAGAGTTTCCAAGGAGCTTGAACTGGAGAGCTAGAATTGCCAACCTTGTGGTTCAGACTGACTTTGCAGTCCAGTGTATAGAGATCTTTAAATTAATTATATTTGAAAAATCCTTTTTCCAACTGTTGTTGTTGTTGACTGATGTTCGTTCTCTTTGACTTATAGCGACCCTTTTTTGAGGAGCAGCTGGTGAATTTGAACTGTCAACCTTGCAGTTTAAACAGACCTTGCGGTCCAGGGCATTATACCACAATGCCACAATAAGGCCACATTTATAGGTTCTGGGTATTAAGACAAAAGCATATGTTACTGGGGCCCCCCATTCATACCACTGCATTAGTGCTGTGGCGCTGTGGGTAGGATAAGCACTAGACTGATCATTGCAAGGATAGTGGTACAAATCCACCATTCACTCCTCAGAAACTGAGTCCAAACAGACTCAATGGCACTTACAAACAATCCAAATCACTACATTTTTAAAGTATGCATGCAGAAAAATCACTAATTTCTAAAATGTCACTTCCCTGCTAATTGTAAAGAAGGCTATGTTGACACTCACTTAAATGCTTGTAGGAGAAGATGATGTTTTGGCTCCGAGCACAAAGACTTCTCGGAAATAATCTATGGTACCACTAAATTTACTTAATCTCCTCTTATAAATGAAGTACGAGTGCTGGTAGCATTGTAGGATCAACACTGGCCTGCTAAGCACAAGGTGGGCAGTACAAACTCACACCTGCTACCTGCAGGAGGAATATTAGGCTTTCTGCTCCTGTAACATTTTACTGCCTATCCAGGGTTGCTATGAGTCTGAACCAACTCAACAACCACAAAAAAATAACCTACCACCACCATCACCAATAAATGAAGTGAATTACACAATGAAGTTTAAGGGTGCTAAAGACTGATATTGTAGTTATGTTCTTACCTCTTATTTGCATATATTAATATTCAATGGAATAATAGAAACACAACCAGACTTGCTATTTCTAAAAAATGATTTATAATACAAACTGCTATTTCTGAATGATATAGACACATTTGTTATCATTCCAATGAGATAATAAAATGCTTAGCTTAGGAAAGATCATTATTAATGAGTGAGTAAAATCTGAAATGGTATGCGAGTGAGTCAAAAATTATCTGCGTTCTGGCTGTAGGATTTATTTTAAGCAACCTTTAGAAAAGACAAATACATTATTTTTTGACATAATCACTTTGCTTTTCAATATACTTTGTCCATCTGCCAACAACTTTTCATATTCCCTTATTAAAAATTGTTTTAGGCTGAGGTGCGAGCCAAGAACGCATGCCTGTCTTCACGTCTTCATCAGAAGTGAGTTTTATTCTTGAAGGGCTGCTTTCAGGAGACCAAACAGGTGAAAATCTGATGGAGCAAGATCAGGACTATAGGGAGGATGTTTTAACACCTCAAAATGAAGTTTTGCAGAGTGTCAATAGTGTGGGCAGAGGTGTGCAGATGTGCATTGTCAGGCAAGATCACAAGGCCCTTAGATAGCAATCCTCTGCATTTAATATGAAGTTTAGGCTTCAGCTCTTCAGTGAACATCTCACTGTAATGAGCACTGTTGATTGTTGAACCTTTTTCCTGATGTTCCAATACTGGTCATTGAGAATCACAGAAAACTGTAAGCGTCAATTTCCCAGCTGTTTGTTGACTTTTTAACTTTTTCTTGGTTGGCATGTTTTCATTCCATACTCTGCTATTTACTCTCAGGATCGTAGTGATGAATTCATGTCTTGACACCAGTAGCTATTTTTTAAAGAAACTTTTACCTTCCTTTGCGTATCAGTTTAAATTTTGTTTGCAGATGTTCAAATGCTTCTGTTTATACTTGTCTGTGAGTTGTTTTGGTACCTATCTTGCACAAAGTTTTCCAAGCCCAAATCTGTCATGGATTATTTCAAAGGCAGAGTCATGGCTGATTTGCAAGTGATTTGCCATAAAATTCACTGTTACTCGTCTATCGATAGAATCATTTCACATTCACACTCAGTGTTGTCATCAGCCTTGGATATGGATGGACATTTTAATATAATAAGAGTGTGGATAATTTTTGACTCACCCTCATATAATCATTCCAATTATGCTTAAAATATTTTTTATGATTTTACTATGCACAACTAATAGTCCTCTCAAAATAGTTGAGTTATATAAATAAATTGCATATATACATATGAACATATTAGATATTCCATTTAATTAACTGATTAATATGTCTCAGAATAGACATTGATAAAAATACATGACAAATGTTCTTAATTTGTCACATTTTTCTGTACCATCTCACAACTCACAGATGTCTGATTTCCCTCATTTCTGCAAAGAATTACTAATTATTAAAAGGGATGCACACACACACGTACAATGCAGAACTTTACCTGGAAAGCAGAAAACTCTTAGATGTATTACCTAACACAAAGATTGACTCCTTTTTTTTAAGAGCAGCTTTCTCTAAAATCTTACCTATGTAAATCTAAACGATCTAAATTTTAACTATTTGTCCTAAACCTGCCCCATTCCAATTACCCTCAAGACAACGAAATACCCAAGCACAGTTCTAAGATGAGGAAAAGAGTCCCTGCCATCATGAGACATTTGGCTACAAAGAGGACTATTATGCAGAGGAAGACCAAATAGATGACAGAATAAACCAGTAGAACTCCTGGTACGTCTTATATGAAACTGCACTCATAATTAAATTTGTTTGTCCTTGAGACCATAAACTTGACTGGAATGTTCAGTCTTATACATACCACTTTACTTCTCTTCCTCTGAGAAAGATTTCTACCCATCCTTGAGGTAAAATACTTAAGCCAGTAATTTTTCAACAACTTTTCTAACATCATCATATCCAAGTAAATTTTCAAATGATTACTGCAATTATTGTTCTTGTAAAAAGCTGTGAAGCCCATCTATGTATTTCAGGAAACAGTTCCATTTTTATCAAACAAGACTGACTGTAAAGGCCTAGAAACCAGAGCGTACATATTAAGTTTATAGAATAAATAATACCCTAAACATTATATCTCATATTTAACAATCATTCAGTATATAATTTTTATGTAATAATTTTGACAATAAATGATAAGCCATGTGATCTTTAATGTACGAGCTGCCAAAGTAAATGTAAAGATTTTTTTTCTAATAAAGTAAATGTTTGAAATACAAAATAAAAATTACCTATTTAGTATTTTAACCAATGTCAATTAATTAAATAGTCAAAAGTATATTAAAATGAAATTGTGCCTTAAGCAATAATGCATTATATTATATTAATTTACCTATATTTGTAAGATGGAAGCATTTAAACCTACTAAGGTAACTTTCAAAAAGATTCAAAGTGCTATAAAATCAAGAATAGTGAGGAGAGATACTGTTTTTTGATTTATCATAAGGTCCACATCCTATTTATAATATAGAAATTAGAAAAGTAGTATGAATGGATAGAATTAATAAGGAATAAAGATACATATGCTATGCAAATTATGTCTGAGATAAACAGTAGACAATCATATGCTCCTTTAGAAACTCCTTAATAGAGCCCACATATTAAAAATGTCATAATAAAGTTGTATAATCAAAAACTTGCTGATGTTAACTTGAGAATAAACAAGGGCTCCCTGAGTATTTTTAAACAGTAAAGTTACAAAATAACAACAATAACAACAAGGTACGTTGATTTCCTTCTAGAATGGCTTCAAAAGCAGAGTATATGTGAATGATCAAAGCTCCATTCTCATCGCCCAGTTTTAAACACAGCGATCAGTATTATTTCACTATACATAAATATTCTGAATAAGACAGGTGAGTGTAAGAAGGGAGTAAATCAATGCCACTCCTTCATTTTCCATGCCATTACATGACTTACTTAAGTAGGTTTTAGTGATCAAGCTTTTCAAACTTCAGATCAAAAATCATTTCACAATGCCTCTTTCACTCTGCTTCAGATAATACCGAGCAGGATTTCATTAAGGAACACCAATAATGTACATCATTCTAAAATAATAAAATGTTTTCTACATAGTACTTACTCAATTTTTATTCATGTATGTCAACTATACTACAGACTTCTAAAGTGCAGGGATTTTTCTGATTTAAAATGTTTGCATGTCATAAACTCAAAACATCTATATTCCATGCACGAAGAAATGTTTTTGATGGGGGTGGGGGTGGTGATGAATCTAACATTGTAATTTACATTGAATTCACTGAACTTAGAATGCACTCTGGGAGTTGCAAATGTTCATTTCTCTTTAGGGTAAGAGACCTATTTCTAAGAGCACTCAAGTTAATTTATTCTCCCAAAATACTATATGACAGTTAGGATTCATTCTTGATGAGATTTATGACAGGAAACCAGGAAACAGATATCATAAAGTTTGATATTTTTGGTACTTTTGAAGAGCTGAACTTTCTAACATACAGAAATAATGAAATGTTTAATTTCATAATTGCTTATGAATGGACATCTACTGATGTGGCGCCTTAGGATAAATGCCGGACTGGAAGGTTGGTTTGAACCACAAGATCAGCAGTTCAAACTCAGCAGGTGGGAAACCTTATACTGGGTCACGATGAGACAGAGTTGACTCTTTGGCATTTAACAACAAACGACAACACACCTAATAAAAGTGGAATAACATAAACTGGATTTACCCTCCTGCCTGAATAAACTTAAAACAATTTTTAAACAGCAAAGAAGGATTTTGGAAACAACAGTTTTTAGACTTTAGATATCCGGTGCACAAAACTAGCAGTTTTTGACAGAAGTGAGCCCTTTGATTGCTGGGTTTGCCCCAGTTTACTGGCTAGAGGGAGTTTCCACACTGCAGCAGAGGAAGGGGGAACCCAGGACGAACCCAGCATTCTCCCTGAATTGTGGACAGTTTTGGGAGTCTGGGGCCAAAGTGTTTCAGAAAGGTGTCCACAGAATGAGAGCTCCAGGGATTTGCAGAAGCCTTCCTGAAGCTTTCACCTGACTACTGATCAGTCAGTGTCTTGTGAGGAAATTACTCAAGGCTCAAAGGGAAACCATTCAAAAGGAACAGAAGAGAAAGTCTTTGGTGTCCACTGAGGGCCAGGAATAAGCACCTTTTTTGCCAAAAGTAAAGGAAAACTGTATAATTCACAGCCATTTGGGTAGAATATGAAAATTAGTGCCTCAGTTTTGGAAAAATTTGTTGTTGTTATTGTTAACTGTCATCAAGTCAGTTCTGACCCATAGCTACCCTGTATAGGGTTTCTGAGTTTTTCTAAGTAATTTAACTTCATTGTAGAACAAAGCTCAAGAAAATTTATAAAGCTGAAAAAAAAATTTAGCACTCAACAGGTAAAATTCATAATGTCTAGAAACATACAAATATTACCAGATTAAAAAAGTAAAAAGGGCAGAAATCTATAGCTCATAATGGGGGTGGGGGGTGGGGGAAGAAATCAATAAACAGAAACAGGCCCAGAAAAGGTATATATAAAGGATTTTGTAATCATGGGTATTGAAACAATTCTAGCCATAGTCCATATATTCAAGAAGATAGATAAAACATTGAACTTGTTAACTAGAAATATTAAAGATGCTGACAAGAGCAAATTACATTTCTAGAGACATAAATTACAGTGTCTCAATTGAAAGATAGAATAGTTGTCATTAAGAACGGATTGTTGTTGTTGTTAAGTGATACACTGCCTATAAATAAATAAAAAAAAAATCTAATGACTTTGATATTGTTGTTGTCTTTAAATGCCCTTGCGTAGGTTCCGAGTCATAGGGACCCTGTACAAGGTTTAAAAGGAGAGGCTGGTGAGTTTGATTAGGTTCAAACTGGCCTTGCAGTCCAGAGTTTATCCTACAGTGCCACACCAGAACTCCAACCTTAAGATAGAGCTATAGAAACTATGCAAAATGAATACAAAGAGAAGAAAAATAGCTGTGTGGGAAAAAAATATTCAACAGCATGAGTGAGCTGTTTGTGAGTGTAAAGTGGCTTTACATATTGTAATCAGCATCCCCAGTCAAGAAGAGAGTGCAGCAGACAGAAAACCTATTCCAGAAATAATGACTCAAAGTTTTCCAAGCTTGGTGCAACCTACAAACCCCAAGAAAAAACAAAAGAAAACAAACTTTTTAAACTCCACCAAAAGCCATCATAATCAGGTTGCTTAAAGCTAGTGACAAATGAAAAAATACCTAGTAACTACAGAAAAAATAAATATTATTTGCAGAGATTTAAAAGCATGATTTCAGTATACTCACTGAATACAATAGAAGATAAAAGATAATGGAGCCACTTCATTAGAATATTGGGGAAAAATGATAAATCTATGGTTCCATATCAAGTGTAGATGTACGCAAAAGCAAAGGCCAAATGAAAACTTTTCTCAGATAAAAATCTGAAAAAAATTCAACACCAACAGACATGCATGACAGGAAACTTCGTGTGGGAAGAAAAGTGGATCCGCACAATGAAATGAAGAGCATCAACATTCGCAACTTTTTTTTTTTTTTTTTAATCTACCTCTGTTATTAAAATAAGGAGCCCTGGTAGCGTAGTGGCTATACATTGGGCTGCTAACCTCAAGGTCGGCAGTTCGAAACTACCAGCTGTTCCGTGGGAGAAAGCTGAGGCTTTCTGCTCCCATAAAGATTTACAGCCTCGGAAACCCTGTGCAGAGTCATTATGAGTCAGAACTGACTCTACAGTACTTAACAACAATAATAAACATTATAAAAATGGAGTCCTGGGTGGTGCTGTGGGTTAATAAGCTGGACTTCAGTCTGCTTGAACCAGGAGGCCTGCAGTTCAAGCTCACCAACTGCTCCTAGGAAATCCTATACAGGGTCGCTGTGGGTTGGAACCCGACTTAACAATAACAACAATTATCAAAATAGAAGTAGATTAAAATGTTTTTTCTTTTTTCTAACTTTTAAAAGATAATCACTTATTAAAGATACTAACATATATTGGGAAGTGGCATAGTATTTATTGAAGGTAAATAATGGTAAAGACTCTAAACTCTGAAGCAAATACTAAAAAGAAAAAAAAAAAAAAAGCAAACACTTTAAATCCTGAAATTGTCAGGTTGAATTTTAAAAACAAGACCTAACTATGTTCTGTGTACAAGTAATTTGCTTTTAATGCACAGACATAAATAGTTTAAAAAGAAGAGCATGGAAAAAGCATATGGGAACCTACACTAAGCAAAAGCAAAAGACTGAAGTGGATATAATAATAATAATAATAAATTCCAAAATTATAAAATGGTCATTTTTCAAATGATATAACAATCCTAAATAACTATGTACATGATGATATGGCTTCAAAATACATGAAACAGAAACTGAGAGAATGAGAAACAATGACAACAACCACATACATCCACAGGGAGAGTTGCTTGGTAAAACAAAATGACCAGACACCTGTTTTTCTGTCATTCCCTTCAAGTCAACCCTGAATCCAGTATAAAGGATAATAATCCTTAAACCTCCATCATTAACTTCTGAGATTCCTCCTTGAAGCTATGACTTTTAATTGACCAGGAATTAAAAACACTGTGTTGCATTATTGTGCTGCAGAATTGAAGGAGTTTAATTTTGGTGGAACTCCTTGTTTTTTGTTTCTTTGTTTGTTCTTTTATTATTATTATTATTATTATTATTATGTAGGAAGCTGAACTTTCCCGATGTAGTGTGTTTTAGCTGCATGTCCTATAAGGCTTGGATTTAATCCCAGTCTCCTCCATAGATACTAAAAAGTCAGGTCTTTATTGTTTATGATGATATTTATCTACCTAAGTGGCTTAATGTAAACTTTGGCTTTTTTCATTAAAAGAATTAAGTGTGACTCGCCCTGTTTGCATTCCTTCTTTAGCTGTCTTCCCTCATTTATAAAATTGGGATGACACCTGCCACTAACATAATGGAGAGGTGAAGGAATATATTGGAATTTGTGGAACACTTAGAAAAAAATGCACTGAGTGGCTGTCTGTAGACACTAACTGACATGGGAAATTAAGGATGACATCTGGATTGTTCTGACCCAAATAAAACATTTTCTTGAAAAATACAGAAGATGGAGAAAATGTTGTTGATTGCTCGTATGCTTGAATTTAATGTAGGTAGGATGAGAGACCCACGTAATCCTTTATCTTATCAGATTTGTTTTATAAACACCAATACAATTTATAAAATATAAGGCAAAGGTTTTGAAAATAGAAGAATAAGAGGGGAGATGTGGAGATTTAAAATAGAATGTTTATGTTGTCTACTCTGGTAAAAAGATCTTTTCTCCCCTTGTTCAATCATTCACCTTTCATAATGGATCCTCCTAAACAGCCTTAGAAATATGCCAGGTGTCCAACACTACATCTGTGTTGTATTTCAGGGAAGAGAATGTGGGAAAGAGTAACAAACAGAATGGTATGTATTATTAATGAATCACCTTGAGGCTGTACTTAAAGATTGCTTGA
The DNA here is from genome assembly GCF_000296735.1 of Chrysochloris asiatica. NCBI lineage: Eukaryota > Metazoa > Chordata > Mammalia > Afrosoricida > Chrysochloridae > Chrysochloris > Chrysochloris asiatica. Next base: position 5,334,519 of record NW_006408539.1, on the reverse strand, counting down.
AAATATATACAAGTTTAGAGTTCTGGTGTGGCGCTGTGGGGCAAAGCACTGGACTGCAAGGTCAGTTTGAACCACAAAGTTGGTGGTTCAAATTCAACAGCTGCTCCTTGGAAATCCTATACATGTTCGCTATGAG
>NW_006408539.1:5331839-5332783 GCF_000296735.1 Chrysochloris asiatica | reverse complement strand
GGAAACCCTGTGCAGGGTCACTAAGAGAAGGAACTGCCTCCACGGTACTTATCAACAACATGGGCAACTAGTGTTCATGTAGAATGAATCTAACTCTCCCTCTCAGGATTCCCTGATCAGTATTCCATGATAGTTGAAACCAGGAGTTTATGTTTGGTCTTTAACACTGAACTGAATGCCACTCTGCCACTTAGCTATGTTTACTCATACTAATTTTAGTAAATGAATATTTTATATATTATTGTTGGTTTTCACTCATAAAACTGACTCTATGGCACTTAACAACAGCAACAAATAGACTTTCTAAGGAGTGGATGGTAGGATTGAACCACCAACCTTGCCGCTAGTAGTTCAGTGCTGATCTAACAGTGATACACCACGACTGATGCTTTACATAATTTCATACATTTCATGAATTATCTGAGTCTAAAACCTAGGAATCCTCAATTATTACAGAATTTTTGTTTGATATAATGTTGTTGTTAAGCGCCGCCGAGTCAATTCTGACCCATAGTGACCCTGTGTAGGGTTTCCAAGGCGTGAATGGTGAGCTTCAAGCGCCGAGTTTGCGTTTCAAACTGACTTTGCAGTACAATGCATTAACCCATAGCGCCACACTATAGCAATGCCGCATTTGTATGGGCCAAAAGCTCTGGTAGTGTAGTGGTTACGAGTCAGGCTGCTAACCTCAAGGTTAGCAGTTTGAAACTACCAGTCGTTCCATGGGAAACGATGACGTTTCTGCTTCCATAGAGATTTGTTGTTGTTATGTGCCGTGGAGTCGGTGCCTACTCATAGCGACCCTGTATAGGGTTTCCGAGGCTTTAAATCTTTATGGGAGCAGAAAGCCTCACCTTTCGCCCACGGAACAGGTAGTAGTTATGAACTGTTGACCCTGAGGTTAGCAGCCCGATTCGTAACCACTACGCTATCAGCTTTACAGC
>NW_006408539.1:5324324-5330602 GCF_000296735.1 Chrysochloris asiatica | reverse complement strand
GATAAGCACTTGACTACCAACCATGAGGTCGGTAGCTGAAACCCACCAACCACTCCTTGGAAACCCTATGCATTGGAACCAAATCGAAGGCACTTAACAACAACAACAACAAAAACTTTAATTACAAGTGTATGTTTTATCAGAAGTCTAATAAAAAATTGCTCTTCAAATTAAAATGATATATTTCAGAATAATTTTTGGTTCTAAAATATTTTGTCAGTTTAACTACGGTCAGGGGTGACAAATATAATTTAAATGGTAAATGTATTCTCTAGCAACAATGCTTATTCTTTCAAGAATTTCCATTTTGGAAGTTTTTAAATGGATATTTTAAAGGTAGTGTGAGATTACGTTATGATGGTGAGCTTCTTCCACATACCCATCCCAGATTGTTGTAATCAGAAACTCTAAATAAAATAGAAAAAAAATAAAGATGTGATATGAGGCATATACAGAGGTAAGTAGACTGTGGAATTATTTCAAAACTTGGAAAAGTGGGAAAAAAGTTCTTCCCCCTCACCCTGTTATTTATTCTTTCTTTTCTTTTCTTTTTGTTGTTTTGCTTTCTAAGAAAAAACCAAAAATTTGAAAAGCACTTTAGAAGAGCCAGCTAGAACACAAACAGAGAGCCTGCTATCTTTCTGGACAGAGAAACTACTGGAAATTGCTGGGAAGTCAAATAGTTTGTTGGAAGTCCACAGATGAAACCTGAATGAGAACCTCCACAGGTCTCATCCCAACCACTAGTTCAAAAGAACAGAACAAAATCCTAAGACACTAAAGAAAGACTGAATTATTGCTTAGAGAGAAAAATAAAATGGATCTTATATTCTGAATCTTGTTGATTTTCTCCTAAAACCAAAACATCAACAGTTTTTCAAAGGATTATAAGAGAATGTGTATTCCACATTATTCAATTTCATAATGTTCAGAATACAACTCAACATCATTCAAATAATAAAAATCAGGTAAATGTGATCCTTTCTCAGTAGAAAAGACAATTGGCAGGTACCAGCCCCAAGATGACAGAGACATTGTGCCACTGTAGGATCAGCACTGGACTGTGAACCACAAGGTCAACAGTTCAAAGCCACAGCTGCTCCTTGGAAACGCTATACGGGGTCACTATGAGTCGGAATCAGTTCAAATCAAATCAAATCAAAACACTTAACCAAACAACAATGACATTAAAATAGCTTTTATAACAATGTTCTGAGAGATGAAGCAAACTACATTTGAATGAAAGATTGAAAACCTCAACTGAAAAGTAGAAAATTTACAGCTTAAAGGCAGACAACAGATAAAGAAATGTACTTGATAGGCTTAACAATAGAACTGAGATGAGAGAGGAAGTGAGCAATGCGCAAAGAATTTGTTTCTGGTGTTGTTAAGTGCCTGTTAAGTGTTCTGACTCATATCGACCCTGTAGAGGGTTTTAAGACTGCAGGAACAAATAGGTCTCATCTTTCTCCTGCGGAGTAATTGGTGGATTTGAACTGCTGACCTTGTGGTCTCCAGTCCAGTGCTTATACTAAAGAGCCACCATACTCCCTAACCATGATAGTAGAATACTATAATCATTCAGGAGCAAGAAAAGGGACAAAATTGTTTTAAAAAACAACAAAGAACAATCTCAGGAACTTATGTAATAGAATTAAATGGTGTAGAATATATGTCCATTCACTCCTCACCTATAGATCATCTTATTACCCAACATTTCACATTCATGAAAACAGTAAAATATATCTATCACCCAACTATTTTGCACATTAATAACAAACAAGGTGCAAAGCAAGTAATGCTGACCCTGAGAGTATGTTTATTTGTCACCTTGGCTGGTTTTGTAATGATGTAGTCATCCTCTGTTTTGTGATTGATGGGGTCATTGTCCATTTTGCATAATGCTGACTTTCACATAATGATCTGATATTTGGAACTTAACAATGTCAATAAATAAGTTGTTGTTGATATAATAAGTGATGTTGTTATTGCCATCGAGTCGGTTCTGATCCATAGCAACCCTGTATAGGGTTTCTAAGGAGCAGCTGGTGAGCTTGAACCACCAACTTTGCAGTTCAAATGGCTTTGTCGTCTGGCGCATTAACCCACAGCGCCACACCAGGAGTGGGTGTAATTAGTATGTCAGAAAGAAAGGCCAAAAAAATATTGAAGAAAATATGGGTGAAAGTAAAAAATTTACAGATTCGAGAATTATGAAAAAAAACCCAGAGAGATAAATTCACAGGAAATGTTGCCTACTATATTATAATAAAATTTCTAAAATCCAAAGATATTTAAAATTCTTAAAAGTGCTCAGAAAAAAAAAGCCATATTACTATAAAACCAACATTTTGAATGACTATTAGGATTTCCTCAGGAAGCATGGAGTACAGAATACAGTGAAATAACATTTTAAATGGAAAAAAGTCTGCCAATGAGGAAGTCTATAAGCAATGAAAATATCTTCAGTACTGAAAGCAAAATGAAGATATTTTCAGATAAAGGAAGTATAAGAAAATGTGTTGCTAGTATACTTACACTACAAAGAAATACTTAAGAAAATGTTTCAAACTGAAAGGAAAATAATATTAAAGGGGAACTTCAGGTATGAATGAAAAACATCAGAAACAATCTATGATGGAAATTCAAAATAGGTTTAGAAAAATAGAAAAAAAGATAATGTTATATTTTGTTTTTTTTTACATAAGCTTTCTGAAATCCTCTCATATATCTGGGTAAATGTAAATTTTTTTTTTTCTTCAGTTCTTTAAAATATGACCATTGAAGGTAAAAACTGTAATACAGAATGACTGAAATTTCAATGCCTGTATGTATAATACAAATGACAATTACAACATTTAAGATGGCAGAGATGATAAAGATATCTGTGTGGTTGTAAGTTTCTATATTTCACATAATGGGCACAATATTAACTCTAAAATAAGCTGTCAACAGTTAGATATGTGGTGATTTCTAGAATAATCACTAAGAGCAAGACATGGCAAACTATGGTTGGACCTCTATTATTCCTGTGGTCCATGCACTAATAAGTTTTGATTGTTTGACAAATCCAAAGAATTGGTTGTAGAACATATATAAATGATACGGACTTTCATTTGTTGATTCTACAGAAAAGTTTTATTTGAAGATATCTATCTATATTTTTATTAACTTTTAATTGTCTAAGAAATCTGATTATAAGGTAGAGATTTTCAAAGTACATGTGCTTTCAAGACACAGCTATATACTGACTATAAAGGAGAATGTAAAAACAACAATATATTTAGACTGGAAGTAAATGAAAAGAAAAAGTTTGACCATGTAAACTGGAAAAATACGAGTGGAATAGCTGTATTAACAAACTTGAAGAAAACGAGTATTGTCAGACATAGAGACAGTCATTAAAATAGAACAGATGATTTACCAAAATAACAAAACAAATATAAATATCTATTAGGTTAAAAACAGACCCTCAAAAGAAAATGAAGCAAAAAGACAGAATTAAAGGTGATTCAAGTTGTCAACTTTTCAGTTAGCACAAAATTACCATAAAAATATAGCAGTATTCTTTTATACTAAAAGTAAACAATTAGAAAAAAATATTTTTAAACCTTTGATTAAAATAGTTGCCAAAATATACAATTTAGCAATCAATCTAACAAATTAATCCAACCCTGCATTGAAAGCTATAAAGCACTGCTGAGACAAATTCACCACTTTGGTACATGTCAGCTATATGAATCAACTTTAAAATGTTATCAAATGGTACACTTTATATGTGTACGTGTTAGTATTATATAGAAATAATAATTTTTAAAAGATAGATTGATAGAGATAGAGACTGAATGCTTTAAAAAATGGATTGGGCTTCACATTAAGTTTGATTTCATATCTTACAGAAAGCCTCAATTTAGAAGGAATAAAATGTTAAATAATAAACACCCAATCATGCAAACATTTCATAAAGTAGCTCACTAATTGTGACTTGGCCCAGGGCTGGGCAGTGTTTTATTCTGTTGTGAATAGGGCCTCTATGAGTCGGTACCAAATCAATGGCACCTAACAACAACAAAAATACTAGGCATTTTTTTCTTTTAAATCAGATTATATTATATATCAATCAAAATGTTCTTGCATTTCTGAAGCAGTTCACAGTGTCTAGTGTCTAAGTAATGAATTATTATATCTAAGAAAGGAAATGCTGATTAGAAGGTCTGGTCTCATCATTATATTAGCCAATTACAAACAATGCAAATTATTAACTACATATCCCGTGTTGTAAGTTTCCCTAGCTTTTGAAATCATGTCAGAGAGAGGATTTTGTTTTTTCTTGTCCAGTATCTGAGGAGATTTTCCATATTAATCTTCCAAACTCCTAAAGTCTGCTTGAATTGTAAACTCCCGGAGAGTTTCTTTGTAATGAAGAGCATCATTATCAAAGGACTTGGTGAAACGCAGCAGCTAATTTTCCTTCTTGACTTCATTCTGAGTTTGCACCATGCTCTCTTGCCGTCTGTACTGCTGTGGGAGTCTCTTTCCTTTGGTCTATGCATGGCATCAAGATCAACTGTCAGAGGCAGTATGTGCTGAATAATGGATACATGGGAGTCCCCTGATAGAGGTTTGATGGCCATCAAGTATTTGTGATTGCTTTTACATTCAAACTCAGGGACTAGCTGAAAGAATATCATTTCTAAATGTCATGCTAACTACAATTCTGGAGATTTATAGTACGGTGTGCCTATTATTAGTGTTTGAAGCAATTCTACAGAGAATAGGTCAGTGTTATATTCAACCTGCATTGAGAAAATCATCTCTTGCCATTACATTTTTGTTATTTAAATTCAAACCATGTATATATGAACATATACATAAATTTCAGGGGAAAAAACCCCCAGCAATCTCCTTATCAGATTGTAACTCACGTAAGAACAGTGTCCCTCATTGCAAATCATACAGTGTTAAATCAACAGGTAAAAATACAAATCTATAAAAAGTTAATTCTTTGCTGTCCTAGAAGATGGCATATATTTATTTTGTTTCCTCTACTAATGAGGTCATCTCTGTGGTAAATCAGCTATAAAGTGAATAATTGTACTTTTATACACATTGGCTGTTTCTGGAACAAACAAGACTCAATGAATACAGAAAAATAATAATAGCAGTACTGTATTCATTAAAGAAAGGTTGAGTTGAGCACACTAAGGAGACTTGGATTGGAGAGCAAGATGGGATATGTGTAGGAAGTGGTTTGATAAGTCCAACTCACTAGCTTGATTTGAAAATAAAATCACTTTGTTGTATGACAGGGCTTCAAAAAGTTCATAAGAAATTTCCATTATCTTCTAATTCCATTTTTCCGCAAACTTTTTGAATTCCTCCTTGGAACCACAATGGCTTATCTATGAGTGCTAAAGGGAATAGAAGAAAATGCTACTAGATAACTCAAGGTTAAAGAAAAGCTAACAGAATATTTTCCTAGGACAAAAAAGAAGATTAAAAAAAGTATTCATTTTCTGAAGGCAGAATTATAAGATTTGTGGGAGTCTGGTGGCTGCATAAGATAAGTACTGGTTTCATAAGTTCAAGCCCACTAGATGCTCCATGGGAGAAAGATGTGGATTTTTACTCCCATGAAGATTTAAAAGCCTCAGAAACCTTATACAGGGTCTCTATGAGTCAGAACCGAATTGAAGGCACTTTGACTATTACTGTTGTTGTTGTTGTGTGCTGTGGAGTCGGTTCTGACTCACAGCGACTATTACTAGCTCCTGGAATACCCTATACTGGGTCACTATGAGTTGAAACCAACTCAACAGCCCTTAACAAAACAAAAATGCTAGTATAAGATGGAATCCTGGTATGGCACTGTGGAATCAGCATTGGACTGCAAACCACAAGGTCAGGAGTTCTAACTTCCCAGCTGTTCCTAAGAAACCCTATACAGGGTCACTACGAGTCAGAAACAACTGACAACACTAAACCACAACACTACTAGAAGTAGTTGGCACTCCCATTTCAAGGAGGGCGTGGGGAGATCTAAGACCCTTTTTATACCTTTAGGTAACTACCAAGTACATACTTTAAAACACACACCACTCATCCGTTCCCACGGAGCAGCTAGAAGGCTAGAACCACTGACCTTGGGGTTCACAGTCCAGTGCTTATTATATGAAGTCACCACATTTAAATTAATCTTATAATTCTGACTAGAAGAAAATGAACAACTTTTTACATTGTATGTATAATATCCTGGTGTGGCGCTGTGGGCTAATGTA
>NW_006408539.1:5322041-5323417 GCF_000296735.1 Chrysochloris asiatica | reverse complement strand
ATGAGTGCTTCAGATTGGAAGGCATTCAAAATACAACTGTGGAAAACTGCTTCCCCAAAGTAGAGGTAACCATGAGGATGCTAATGAAGTTGGCAGTCGGGATCTTCATTGGCAGATGGAGCACAACTAAAAATGAGGAGAAACATTTGTAAACAACCATCAATAATCAGAACATGGAAGGTATGAAGTGTGAATCTAAGAAAATCGGAAGTTGTCAAAAATGAAATGGAACACATAAAGATCAATATCCTAGGCATTAGTGAGCTGAAATGGACTGGTATTGGCCATTTTGATTCTAACATTTATATGGTTTACTATGATGGGGATGACAAATTGAAGAGGAATGATGTCACATTAATCATCAAAAAGAACATTTCAAGGTCAATATTAAAGTATAATAATGTCTGTGAAAGGATAATACACATGTGCCTACATGAAAGACCATTTAATACCACTATTATTCAGATTTATGTACCAATCACTAAAGCTGATGATGACATTGAATTCTATGAAGTTCTTTAGTCTAAAGTTGATCAAACACGCAATCAAGATGTATTGATACTATGAACTTGACCTATACTTATGAATGTAGTAGCTCAAAATACCAACCTAGAGGGAAGGAGTCTTCAAATCAGGGATCAAACCTATCCCCTCTGTATACAGGGCTGATAGGGGCAGGTAACTTAGACATCAGTTACCTAAAATGGCCAGGGGTGGGAGTGGTGCTAAAAAGGCATGACATGGCTGGTTTACAAGTTTTCAAGAGGGAGTTTAGTTTCAGAATATGGAAGAAGGTAGAATCCCCAATGAATAGTTTTCCTACTATCTAGATGGGTCAGGTGAAATGAGATGGGGATGGGAGGGTTCATTGATTCAATAGTGAGTAGTTATTATCATACCTAATTGCAATTGTCACAAGTGTAAAGGTAGAGGTTATGAAACAAAAAAGGGGGGAGTAATTAATCTTGCATTCCAGTAACAGAGAACCCTAGGACCATCAAGAGAGAAAAGCATGAGCTGATGTGGGACTCTAGCCAGAGAAGCAGAGACACCAGAGATGGAGGCAGAGGCGATGGCATGGAGAGATAAAGCAACTGTGGACTCTAGATTCATGGAAAGAGAAAGGCTGTGTGTTGGCCGGCCAGGAGACTTGCTTCCAGAATATGCCCTGTGGTCTTCTAAATGATTAAAACAAAACAAAACAAAACAAAAAAAAACATGTACAGATAATTACTGGTGACTGGAATGCCAAAGTTTGAAAATATGGTCTTGGTGATAGAAGTGAAGCTTGAGATCGCATGATAGCATTTTAAAGGCTAGTGGTTTCTTCATTGTAAATACCTTTTCTGAACAACAAAAGAGATGACCATACACAT
>NW_006408539.1:5317778-5320092 GCF_000296735.1 Chrysochloris asiatica | reverse complement strand
TGCATTTTGAGTGCCTTCCAACCTGAGGGGCTCATTTTCCAGCACTATATCTAACAGTGTTTCTCTGTTAGTCATAAGATTTTCAGTGACTAAATGTTCGAAAGTTGTCACTCCTTCTTCCTAGTCTGTCTTTGTCTGGAAGCTCATCTGCAACCAGTCCACCATAGGTGATACTGCTTGTATTTTAAATACCTGTGGCATAGCTTCCAAAATCACAGCAACTGACAAGCCATCACAGTATGACAAACTGAAAGACAAGTGGTGGGACCTTGAACATATCACACATGAACTTAGAGATCATCTCAAGAAAAGGTTTGGTGAATTAGACAGTAATGACCCAAGACTAGAAGAGTTGTGTGATGACATTAAGAACTTCATATAGGAAGAGCCCTAAAGATCATTAAGATGACAGGAAAATGAAAAGACTAAAATGGATGTCAGAATGGACTTTGAAACTTGTTCTCTAGCTCAGAGATGCTACAGCAAATGGAAGAAATGAGAGGGTAAAAATATTGAACACAAGATGTCAAAGGGCATCTAAAGAAGACAATGTCAAGTATTATAATTAAATGTTCAAAGACCTGGAGTTAGAAAAACAGTAGGGAAGACTGTGTGGATCATGACAAGCTATGGGCAACATTGTGGATAAAGAGTATTCCAGAACACTTAATGTTCCTAATGAAGAACCTGTTTGACGACTGGGAAGAAATTGTTCAAATGGAACAAAGAAACACCAAATGGTTTAAAATTAGGATAGGTGTGTGCCAGGGTTGTATTCTTTCACCATACTTATTCCATCTGTAAACTGAGCATATAATCCAAGAAGCTGGATTATATGAAGCAGAATATGTTATCAGGATTAGAGAAGACTCATTAACAACCATCTAAATGACAGCATTTAACAACAACAAATATGCAGATGATGCAACCTTGCTTGCTGTAAGAGGAGGATTTAAATTACTTTAGATCAAAGACCACATCCTTCAGTATGGTTGCACCTCAATGTAATGAAAACAAAAGGCATCACCACTGAAACAATAAATAAATCATAATAAAAGAAGATTGAAGTTGTCAAAGACTTCATTTTGCTTGGATCCAATATCAACACTCATGGCAGCAACAGACAAGAAATCCATCAACATATTACACAAGAGAAATCCATTGCATAAGATCTCTTTAAAGTGTTCAAGGGTAATGATGTCGGTTTGAAGACAGACTAAGCTGCATTTGAATCAAGCCATGTTGTTTTCAATGACTTCACATGCATTTGAACGTTGAATAATGAAGAAGGAAAACTGTAAGAGAATTGATGCATTTGAGTTATGGTGGTGGAGAAGAATATTAAAAGTGCCATGGACTGCCAGAGAAACAAATACATCTGTGTTAGAAGAAGTATAATCAGAACGCTTAGAAGCCAGATTTTGTCTCTCTTACTTCAGACATATTATCAAAAAGGATCATTCCCTGGCGAAGGACATCATGCTAGTTATAGTGGAGGGTCAGCCAAGAAGAGTAAGAAACCCAATGAGATGGATTGGCACAGTGACAGTAGCAATGGGCTCAAGCATAACAATGATTGTGAGGATGGTGCAGGACCCGGTAGTGTTTTGTTTTGTTGTGCATAAGTCACTATGATTCTAAATTGGCAGTGGACTGGGAAACACAATTTTGGTGATTAGAGCCCACTAGCTGCTGTATGGGAGAAAGATGAGGTTTTCTGCTTCTGCAAAGATTTAAAGCCTCAAAAAACCTTATAAAGAGTTGGTATGAGTCAAATACAACTCCATGACACTTAACTGCATCATGTGTCACCATAGGATAAGCACTCAATCTGAAGGTTAGATTGGATCACAAGGTCGGTGGTTCAAACTCATCAGCTGCTCCTTGGAAACCCTATACAGGGTCACTATGAATTGGAATCAACTGGATGGATGACATTTGACAACGAAAACAAGCATATATATACTTATTTATAGGCATGCAATGATTTCATAGGAAATTGAATGGACTGTGAACCAAAAGCTCAGTGGTTTTAGCACACCAGTCACTTTGCAGCGTGAAGATGAGGTTCTCTGCTCACTCAAAGATTTAAGAACCTCTGAAACCCTATAAAGGGTCGCTGTGAGTTGTAACAAACTCAGCACTTCATATATATATATATATATATATTGTTGTTGTTGTTGTTGTTAAGTGCTGTTGAGTCGGTTCCGACCCATAGCGACCCTGTACAGGGTTTTCGAGGGTGTAAATCTTTACGGGAGTAGAAAGCCTCATCTTTCTCCCACGGAGTGGCTGGTAGTTTCAAACCACTGAC
>NW_006408539.1:5309106-5317443 GCF_000296735.1 Chrysochloris asiatica | reverse complement strand
CGGATCAATTCATTAGGTGAAAATCAGTGTTATCTGAAAATGGAAGATGATCACAGCAGATCATACAGTGGAAGATGACTACATCATTGCACAGCTGCTAAACCACAATATTACAGAACTGCCAAATCACTGATTCCACAACTGCCAAATTATATCATTTCATCCCTGCCAAACCTCTGATGGTCATGGCCCAGATAAGTTGACACATAACTTTAATCACCACAATAGCATTAATTTCACCTTACAACTCAACTTTCATTACTGTAAAATCAAAACAAAAAATATTTCCCTTCAGTATGCCATATAATTGGACAGTAGATTTTTACTATTGTCATAAATGAGATATGAACATAATGAGATATTCAATAAGTGAGGAATTGGTGGATATTGATCTTTTTAAAGATTACATGTATGTTGCAAATTGAAATCATAATCCCTAAGAAAAATTTTCTAAGAAGAAAATAATTTAACATCAATAATTTATTCCTTTTAACAAAATTTAAAAAAAAATCACAGATACTCACCTAGTCTTTCAATGGAATAATATCTCTGCTTACTGTCCACACGAACTGTCTCTGCATAAGGGCTACCAACGCCGTAACCAATGATGTATCCTCGCACGACGATGTTTGGGTTCAGGGGCGGAGTCCAACTCATGATGATGCAGTTGGTCTGGGGCCTCACATGAAGAGAGCTTGGCTGGTCAGGGACCTGAGACTCTAAGATTCAAACAGAGTCATAGTAAGCATAGCTCCTAGTAGAATGTGCAGCATGCCAACACTTCCCATCTAAGGAAGACATAGTGTCATGGTCTTTGGATGCTCAAATGGCTCATCAGTTGTAGCCTAAGGCCCTACTAGTTTCAGCACGTGATATATTTTCCATGTTTTATTTTCCTTTAGAGACCTTCTTAAGTATAAAAGGACCCTAAATCCCTCCATAGGTACTGCTCCACCATGCATCTTTATACTAATAGTTTCTTCATGCCATTTATTTCTCTTTATCATATGATTCTTATTAGGTATCATTAATAAAAGGCAAAGTCAAGGCAGATGTAAGAAAAATGGAATGGGGAATGAAATGTCAAAAGCTGTCTTGCTCAAGGATTATTTACTCTGATCTCACTAAAAATGAAAATAAATGTTAACGATACTTCTTAAGAAATTATCTGTAGAAAAAATTTCAGCCATAATTTCCTCAGCATGATTAGGATGGTGCATGATCCATGATTTATTGCAACTGTGAAAAATGCATATATTATTTCAGCGGGGAAGACCGTGGTGTGTGGGTTAAAGCCCCACAGATTTGGTGCTGGGCAGATTTGGTTTAATTCCAGGTTCTTCTATTTGTTAGAAGTTTAAACTCATACAATTATTTAATTTATCTGTATTTCCCTTCTAATTCAATTAACAATCCAAATATTAAAAACTGATTAGAAATGTAAGCTCTGGAAGTTAGAAAGAGAATTGTGGGTGTGTACTAAATAACTCACTAGCTGTGCGTGAGCCTTACTTGTCTTCTCTAAGCCTCAGTTCCCTCTCCTGCAGAATGAGGATGATGCAATCATGAACAAATTCCAATTACTATGAGTGCTGTTGTGGTTAAGTGCTGCTCATCAGTTCTGACTCACAGCGACTCTGTGAGTTTTCCAACGACTGAATGGTGAATTTGAACCACTAACCACTAACCACTAACCTTGCAGTTCAACTGACCTTAAGACCCAGTGCTTATCCAACAGTGCCACACCAGGACTCCTGCATTATGAGTGGTACCTAGATTTTCAAATGATGTTATCAATTATGAAGGGAATGTGCATGCCACCCTGCTACAAATTTTCCTTTAAAAGATGTTGAATATTATAAGTCAATAAATTGACATTATTACTTTTGCATCATAATCACCCCTGTGATTACAGACCTAAAAGAAACATAATTTTCCTATTGTTATCCTATTAACAAGTATTTACAAAGCATCTGTTATGTTTGGAGTTTGCAACTAAATACTTCAACTGTTTTGGACACAATGGAGAATAACTACAGTGGACGACGGAACCTGCGCTCTTGACTAATATAGTCAAACAAGTAAAAAGGAGTTATAACATAACATAAACAATATTTTGATAGTTTACTACAGGCAGATGGAACTAATTTGTTGTAAATCCAGGAAGTCTTCTGGGAGGACAGGATGTAAGAAAAAATGTCAATTCAGACTTTAATAGTTGGGTATGTGCCTTGCATAGTGTCTCTTTACACTTTAATAGTGGGGTCTGTGTCTTGCACAGACTTTCACAATTACTAAGTAATTGAAAATGTTAGTGATCTGAATTTTATTCAAATTATTTTTGTTCATTAATCTTGTCCTGAGGAGAATCTCTGAAGGTAACACAGAACAAATTATTCAAAGGAATTTGATGGACAAAGGAAATTGATTCTACAGTACATTTTTCTCCCCAATGTAACAGCAAAAGCGGAAGGAAGTTCCTTCTCCAACTTTAGCCATCTTCAACATGCACACTTCTACCTTGAGTATTGGATGGGAGCATGCCTTTTTATTGAAATGTTTAAAGCAGCTACCAGATTACCAGCTTTTCTAGAGATGCTGCATCACTAGCATTTTCTAAGAAGGTTATTTTCTAAAAAGACACCTTTGTGAGCAAGTAGGGACAAGGTATTATTTGTCTGTCCCGAAGGAGCCTAGGATATAATATGCAAACACATCTTTAAAATAAAATTGAAGATGCAAACCATAACAACATAAACATAATGTTTGTAAAGTATTTCCCACTACAAACTCTAAGGAAAAGTAATAAAAGAGCTGAAAGGGAGGGATTAATGCTTTTCAACCCAATTGACACAGAAGGCTTGCCAGTATCCTAGGGGTGTAATGGGCTTTACAAGAAATTCTGTTTAGCACATTTGAAGCTTTTGCAATAACTACTGAAACAATATAACCTTCCAAGCCTTATATTTTAAAAATAACCTAGATAATGCTCAGTAAATTCTGCATTTACAACTTTAAAATAAAAATATGGAAGAACAATGATGAATGACAATATTCAACTTGTTGTTGTTAAGTGTCATTGACTCATAGCGATCCTGTGTAGGGTTTTCCAGGAGCAGCTGATGGGGCTGAATTGCCAACCTTGTGGTTCATGGTCCAGTGCTGATACTATAGTGCCACACCAGGAGTTTAATATGTAACATATTTTAGCATAAATTTAGTATTTTAGCGGTTTGTAGAACAATAACTATTCCCACATTTTTTTCCGCAGCAAAGCAGAGTGCAGATAGCCTGCATACTGGTTAAGTTAGTATACAAAGAACATTCACCAGTGTCTTAAGGGTGCTCTGGTAATGAGTGCACAAACTGGCCTTGAGGAAAATGAACTATTAGCACGCAAGACTCATCTATCTTTATCCATTCCTGCATAAAACTAGCTTTAGTCCTAAAACTAAACTTCAAAACAATTTTAAGATGAAAAAAAAAAAAAAAAAAAAAAAAGAGTTAATACATGAAAACCTAAATCACTTCTCCATCTAAATATCTAATGGGTATTTATTACCCATATGAGGTCATTGGGCAAGAAGGAAAGATGTCCACTGGTTTGGGGTCAACTTGGCTGGGTCTGGATTCTCAATGGTCCAGCAGTTAAGAAGTATAATTCCCCATGATGAGACCTAAAAGGATGTAATCCTCCATGATGTGATCAGACGTGATCAACCCTGATCTGATGTAATGATTCTGTATAGTAAATCCTCACTTCTATGATGCCAATGTGGTCAGATACAATCTAGATGATTAGGCTGTATCTTGAGTCAATACCTTTTGAGCTATAAAAGGAGAAAGTAGTGAGCAGAGAAGAGGGTCCCATGACCACCAAGAAAGAAGAATTGGGAATGGAATGAGTCCTTTGAGCTGGGGTCCTTGTGCTGTGAAGCACGTGGAACCAGAAGATTGATGCAAAAACACAGAATGCTGGGCCCACTGGTGCTGAAAAGAGACAAGTAACCTTTCTCCAGAGCTGGTACTCTGAATTTGGACTTTCAGCCTTCTAAACTGTGTGAGAAGACATTGATATTTGTTAATTCCATCTGCTTGTTGTATTTCTGTTATAGCAGCCACAGATAACTAAGATACCTACCAAGGCAGTAGTAGATGTAAACCATGGCTGTTGAGTCAATTCTGACTTGCAGTGACCCTGTGAGACAAAGTAGAACTGTCCCATGGGGGTTCCAAGGCTGCCAGGCTGTACTAATGCATACTGCTACATCTTTTTACTGCACATTGGCTGGTGGGTTTTAACTGCTGACCTTTTGCTTACAGCTGAGTGCTTTAACCACTGTGACACTAGGGATTCTCATATTAGACATAGACTATGCATAATATATGGCCTCATTATAAAAAAAATAACTGTTAAGGTAGCATTCATAATCCAGAATATTCCTTTCTTATCTACTCATTCACTTCTTAATGCAAAAACAAACGACAATTTCTCTTTTATACTACCTTTGTGAGTTTTCTCTAACACAGATGACCTTATAGGCTATGAGAGTGCTTATTACAGGAATGAACTATAAAGTATCGATTTAGAACATTTGCTATGGAAGTACAGGCATTCTCTTGTTTGGGGGCTGACACAGAAATTGGCTACTCTGAAATACATGAAGGTTTTACAAGTATCACTAGGGCAGTAACTACACAAAGAATACATGAGTATTAGGATAATTATTGATATAATCTGAAACCAAAA
This sequence comes from Chrysochloris asiatica, assembly GCF_000296735.1. Classification (NCBI taxonomy): domain Eukaryota; kingdom Metazoa; phylum Chordata; class Mammalia; order Afrosoricida; family Chrysochloridae; genus Chrysochloris; species Chrysochloris asiatica. The sequence continues at coordinate 5,312,693 of NW_006408539.1, read as the reverse complement.
ATACATTTTGCTTTAAATGTCCAAATTAATAGGGCCCAAAATATGAATTATCAAGATAATTAGGTCAACCATCATTCTTGATTATACTATGGCAATATGAATACTGTCTTGGTTTTATTTGACTCTCAAGACCATATATTATTCTTTGAGAGATGATTATAGGCTTCTACTAATGTTTTCAGTAATGTTCACACACAGTACAGTGGAAAATTATAAATCTCTATACATTTTAATAACTACTGTGCATCTCTGATATGCTACTTACCTTTCAAGTACTGGGGGTACATACTGAATAGGTTTTGGAGGAAAACTTGAAGTGGAGGCAAGAAAAAAATAATAAAAAAGGAAATCGTGAGACCTTGATAGATGCTGCGCTGAAGGGATAGAAACTGATTTGTCAGGAAGCTCAGGTGCGTTTTATGTTGAATGATCAAAACAAGGAAGTCAAGTAAACATTAGGGTGAAGAGCTTTGTTAGAGATAGGACAGTTATTGCAAAGACCTTGATAATGAATGAGCTTGGTATTTGGAGAAACCAAGGAAGTTCACTGTGACCGGAAAATAACGAATATGAAGGAAGTTTGGAGAGGAGACACAGAGAGACAGTAAGGATACTGTAAAAATATTTAAGCATCTCTCTGGTGGCTGTTGTGAAGATGAAATAAAGCAGATATTTAGGAGGCATAATCAATAGAACTATAGAGTGAATGTGAGCAAGGAAGTTTTTAAAAGAGGAGTTGTTATTTGGTGCCATCAAGTCAGTACCGACTCATAGCGAGCTTATTTATGCCCAACATAATTAAATGCTGCCCAGTCCTGGGTCAACCTCACAATCTTTTATGCTTGAGCCCATGTGACTACCACTGCACCACTCAGTCTCTTCTTCCTCTTCTTTGCTTCCCCTCCCCTTTACCAAGTGTGATGTCCTTCTTCAGGAACTGGACCCACCTGATAATATGTCAGAAGTATGAGACGAAGTATGGTCATCCTGGCTTCTAAGGAGAATTCTGGCTGCACTGCTTCTGACACAGATTAGTTGGTTCTTTGGCAGTCCATGGTACTTTTAATATTCTCCTTCAACACCATAACTCAAATGCATCAGTTATTCTATGGTCTTCTTTATTCACTGTACAACTTTCACATGTATATGAGGTTACTGAAAATACCATGGCTTGGGTCAGGCGCACCTTAATCCTCAAACTGACATCTTTGCTCTTGAATGCTTTAAAGAATTTTTGTGCAGCTGATTTGCCTAATACATCATTTGATTTCTTGACCACTGCTTCCATGTTCCACTGCTATTCGTGAGATTTTCAGTGACTGAATATTCGTAAGTAGTCCATCGCTCCTTCCACCTAGTCTGTTTAGTCTGGAAGCTCATCTGAAACCTGTCCACCTTGTGTGAACCTACTAGTATTTAAAAGACTGGTGGCATAGCTTTCCAAATTACAGCAATACACAAGCCAACACCGTACAATAAATGTGAACAAGGAGACGCATTCATAATTTGTTGACATGTGACTTGGAAAAGAGGGTAGAAGATGATGTACAAATATGAAATGAACTGAGGAAACTAAGTGAGCTCTCATAAGCTCATGTGTAATTTCAGGTGCCTATTCCTTATAGTTCTGTTCAAACAACTGCCTCTTGGTCCAGGTACAGAGTGTTTGAACAGAACATCGGGACACTGAAAGGTTTAAAAGTTTAAAATTAAGAAAGGTATGTGACAGGGTTGCATTTCTTCACCATACTTATTCAACCTGTATACTTAGCAAATAATCCGAAAAGCTGGGTTATATGAAGAAAAAGATGGCATCAGGATTGGAGGAAGACTCATTAACAACCTGCGATATGCAGATAATACAATCTTGCTTGCTGAAAGTGAAGAGGACTTAAAACATTTACTGATGAAGATCAAAGAGCATAGCCTTCGGTATGGATTATATCTCAACGTAAAGAAAACAAAACTCCTCACCACTGGACCAATAAACAACATTCTTATCAACAGAGAAAAGATTGAAGTTGTCAAAGACTTCATTCTTCTTGGCTCCACTATCAACACTCATGAAAGCAACAGTCAAGAAATCAAACAGTGTATTGCATTAGGAAAATCGGATGCACAAGACCTTTTTAGTGTTGAAGAACACAGTGATCGGCTTGAGGACTAAGATGCACCTGACCCATGCCATGGTATTTTCAATAACTACATATGCATGTGAAAGCTCCACGTTGAATAAGGAAGACCATAGAATTGACGCTTTTGAGTTATGGTGTTGGAGGAGAATATTGAAAGTGCCATGGGCTGCCAAAAGAACCAGCTGATCTGTGTTAGAAGAAGTGCAGCCAGAGTGCTCCATATAGGCCATACTTTGCCTCTCATACTTTGGACATAATGTCAGGACGGACCAGTCACTGGAGAAGGATATCATGTTTGGCAGTGTGGAGGGTCAGAGAAAAACAGGAAGACCCCCAGAGAGATGGATAGGCAAAATGGCAGCATCAATGGGCTCAAGCGTAGCACCAATTGTGAGGTTGGCCCAGGACCGGGTAGTGTTTCACTCTGTTGTGCACAGGGTCACTATGAGTTGGTACTGACTCGATGGCACCTAACAACAACAATAAGGTTTATGGTTCAAATTCACCCACTGCTCCTTGGAAACCCTACACAGGGTTGCTATGAGTGGGAACTGACTCTCTGGCACTTAACAACAACAACAACAACATTCCTCACACTAAAGAGTCTTGGTAGGATGTTGTTGTTGTTGTTAAGTGCCATCGAGCTTGGTAGGATAGTGGATTATAAATTGGGCTCCAAACTGCAAGGTCAGCATTTCGAATCTACCAGTCACTCTGAGGGAGAAAGATGAGGTTTTCTGTTCCCATAAAGATGCACAGCCTCCGAAACCTCATTCCTCATACAAAAGAGGCCTAGTGCTAGTGATGCTAGTGATGCTGTAGGATAAGGATTGGACTGCTAACTGAGAGGTCAGCTAACTAGCAGCTCCACAGGAGAAAATAGGACTGTCTTCTCCTGTAAGGATTTACAGCCCAGAAATGCTACATAGGAATCCCTGGTGGCACAGTGGGTTAACTGAAGATCAGTGGTTTGAACCTAGCAGTTGCTCAGCAAGAGAAAGAGGAGGCAGCCTGTGTTCATAAGATTTACAGCACTGAAAACCTTGTGGAGGAATTCTACTCTGTTCTACAGCGTTACTAGGACTTGGAACTACTCTACAGCAGTGGGTTTTTGGTTATTCTTCATACTTGTGGAGATGTCAGGAAAGCAGTCAGGGATGTAAATCTAGGGTTTTCATGAAAGGCTATCTCTGGAAATGTAGATGTGGAAGCCATCAGCAGCAGATAAATGGTATTTAAAATAATATGTGGGAGACTGTGTGTGAATCAATAAAATATAAATAAACTTGTTATTTCTTGGTTCACAATCCTTAAAGTCTTCCCATACCACATTGTAAGTCAGGTTCCTTTGTTGTTGTTGTCAGGTGCCATCGAGTGGGGACCGACTCATAGAGACCCCATGCACAGCAGAATGAAACAACGTCCAATCCTGGGCCAACCTCACTACCGCTG
>NW_006408539.1:5289189-5308923 GCF_000296735.1 Chrysochloris asiatica | reverse complement strand
AAGGAGCACTCTGGCTGCACTTCTTCCAAAACAGATCTATTGATTCTTTTGGCAGTCCATGGCACTTTTAGTATTCTTCTCCAACACCACAACTCAAAGGCATCAATTCTTCTACAATCTTCCTTATTCACTGTCCAGCTTTCGCATCCATATGAGGTTCCTTAAGATGGTATATAAAGTCATATATGGTCTCTCCTTCCTGCTCTCCCTCGCAGCTCTGTTGTTGTCTCTGGCCACGCTTCCCTTGATCACCTCACTCCAGTTTCTATCACACAAATGGGCACTTTGTTTTGCCTCAGACATGTGAGCATACTCTGGCCCCGGCACACTGGCACTGATTGTTCTCTCTGGAGTCCTGGTATGGCACTACAGGATAAGAATTGGACCACAAGTCTGTTTGATCTACAAGGTCAGTGATTTAAACTCACCAGCTGCTTCTCAGAAACCTTATACAGGGTCACTATGAGTCAGAACTGATTCGACAACACTTAACAACAATTGCTCAAGAAGCTCTCCCTAGATATGACTTCCTCTTTTACTTCCTTCAGGTTGTATTATATCATTCCCAACTGCAGCCTTCTGTGTCTATCACTAAAAATAGCAATCTTTCCTTCATCTCTTTTTAAAAAACCAACATTGGAAACCAAGAACTGTTCAAGGTGAAAACCTGTCAAAGAAGGAAAACTCAATTATTTTTCACTAATAGAGAGTAATAGAAAAATGGAAAGACTACCTTTTCGTAAAAGGCATAAAAATGAGACCCAGAATATTGAGGCAAGCCTGTGGGGTTCCAACTCTCTCATGCTTCAGGACACCTTCCCCTTCTCCCACTACCACCCACTGTGTTACCTACTCAACAAAATTACTTCCTTATTCTTTCTCTAATTCCCATCCACACCTTTGCTAACTCAATCACCTAGAACAGTATCTACCAAAAAGTCCTCCAAATTATGAGCTTAAAATATACAACTTCTATAAAGTTCAATGCAACTGTCACTACATAACAGTCATTATATGATTAATAATTAACTTTCTCCACAAGACATATTTTTTTTCAGAAAAAGAAAATAGCAAAATATAGGAAGGAAATAAAATGCCATGGGTCACTGAGTAAAGGAATATCTCAGCAGATGTTACACATCATGGATTTTTCTTCAACAAGCAAATATAGAATATAGGAAGGAAATAAAATAAAAGTCGTTGCTATTGTGTCATAAAGTTGGTTCTAACTTATAGCAACCCTGTTTCTAGGAGTGACTGGTGGGTTTGAACCACTAACCTTTCAGTTAGCAGCCCAGTGCTTACCCTACAGCACCACACCAAGACTCCAAGATGAAAGTGCAGGTATTGAAACTGTGTTCTAACAGCAACCATTAATATTTGTCTGTACCAGTCTCTTCAACTAAAAACCATCACTGCAAGGTCTGCTGCCAGTAGTATAAGGAAGATTGGACCTCTGACAAATACTCACCTGTCTCTTCTCTATTAGTGTGGTGCATTTATGGGCCATTTTGTTCGAGCTTTGTTCCAATCTTAATAGCCTCTATTTCTTTACAGTGAATTACGTCAGACAATTGATATACCTATACTCTGTCTTTTCAGGCAGATGAATACATACTTCTTATTGTTAAGTGCTGTCAAGCTGGATGAGACTCATAGCTATTCTATGTACATGTGGGCTTCAAAAAGTTTGTGGAAAAATAGAATTGAAAGATAGTGGAATATCTTCATGAACTCTGTGAAGCCCGCTCATGTAACAAAAGGAAGCACTGCTCAGTCCTGCCCACTCCTGTACCATCCTTCCAATTACTTCCTATGCTTGAGACAATCATTAGAGCCACTGTGTCAATCCAAATCAATAAAGGTCTTCTTTTTCACTGACCCGCATCTTTACCAAGTATGATGCCCTTCTCCAAGGACTGGCTCCTCTTAATAACATGTCCAAAGTACGTGAGGCAGTTTTACCATTCTCACTTCTAAGCAGCATTCTAGTTGTACTTCTTCTAAGAAGGAATTATTTGTTCTTCTAGTAGCCCATGGCTTTTCAATGTTCTTTGCCAGCCCCATCATCCAAATGCATCAATTCTTTTTCAGTCTTCCTGATTCACTGTCCGTTTTTCTCATGGCAGAACTCCTGGTAATTTCGAACTGCTGACCATGAGATCAGCAGCCTGATTCATAACCACTATGCTACCAGAGCTGTTTCATGGATATAAAGCAATTGAAAATATCATGGCTTGGGTCAGGTGTTAAAAAGATTGCTGTTTACTATTCAAAAATGTCTTTTGCAGCAAATATGCCTAGATGTAATATGCCATTTGATTTCTTGACTGCTGTTTCCATGGGCATTGATTGGAGATCCAATTAAAATTAAATCCTTGGCAACTGCAATCTTTTCTCCATTTATCATTATGTTTCTTACTGTGAGGATTCTTGTTTCCTTTTTGCTGAGGTATAAGTCACACTGAATGCAGTGGTCTTTGATCTGTTCATCTGTAAGTGCTTCTAGCTCTCTTAACTTTCAGCAAGCAAGGTTATGTCACCTGCTTTTGCAGATTGTTAATGAGTCTTCCTCTAATCCTGACGTTATGCTTTTCTGTGCACAGTACAGCTTCTTGGAATATCTTCTTAGCATACAGATTGAATGAACATGATAAAGGATACTATCCTGAAAGACATATTTCTGGATTTTAAGCCATGTAGTGTTCTCTTGTTCAGCCTGAACAACTGTCAGTTGGTCTCTACAGGTTTTGCATGAGCACAATGACATGTTCTGGAATTGCCATCTTTTAAAATATTATCCATGATTTCTTGTGATACACACAAATGATTTTGTGTAGTCAATAAAGCACAGGTAAACATCTTTCTGGTGTTTTCTGCTTTTAGCTAAGATGTAATTTACATCAGAAATAATTTTTATCATTCGGTGTGCCCTTTGGAATCTGCCTTGAGTTTCCGGCAAGCTGTTTGGATTACTACTGAAACAATTTTTAAATTATGTTCAGCATAATATTATTTGGGTGTGATATTCATGGTACTGTTAAATAATTTCCATATCCAGCTGGATCATTTTTCTTCAGAAAAAGCACTTCTATGGCTCTCTTCAAGTCAGGTGACCAGGTAACTGTCTTCAAAATTTGTTGGTATAGATTAGTGAGCACTTTCAGCATTGCATACATTTGTTGAAATATCTCAATTGATAATCTATCAATTCCTAGACCTTGCTTTTCACAGTATCTTCAGTGCGACTTGGATTTCTTCCATCAACGCAATCGGTCCTTGATCATCCACTACCTCCTGAAATGACTGAACAATGACCAGTTCCATCTGGTAGTTTATTCCTTTTGTCATTTTCTTAGGCTTCCTGCATCATTCAATATTTTCTCCAAAGAATCCTTCAAGTATTGCAACTTGAGCCTTGGATTTTTCTTCAGTTCTTTCAGCTTGAGAAATGCTGCCCAGATATTCTCTTTTGGTTTTCTAACTCCAGGTCTTCACACATTTTATTTTAATTTTACTTTGTCTTTTTGAACCATCCTTTCAAATTTTCTGTTCAGCTGTTTTACTTCATCATTACTTCTATTCACTTTATCTATTCCACATTCAAAAGCAAGTTTTGCAGTCTTTCCTGGCATCCATTTTCATCTTTTCTTTCTTTCCTGTCTTATTAGTGACCTTTTCTTATACGGTATCTTTGAAGTCAGCCCACAACTCTTCTGGTCTTTGGTCCTTAGTATTTAATTAATCAAATTCTTGAGATAGTTTCTAAAATCAGGTGGTACATGCTTAAAGTAATTAAACAAGTTTAACATATATACCTAGATGTGAGTGTTTATCAATTTATGAAATATTTTATGAAGCATTTACTGTGTAACAGACACGTGTAAAGCATTGAGAAATTCAAGTCAAACAAAGCATGGTTCTTATTACTATCCTACTGGGAAAAGTCTGGTAAATGCTAATAAAGAGTATGTCCAAATGCTATGTGGGTTTAGAGGAAAGCTATTTGAATACATATCAAGTATTAGAAACTTCCCAGAAGTAAAATGTCCACTGAATTTCAAAGGACAAGTATGTATGAAGGCCACTCAAGCAGAGTTGGCATTGCATGCAGAAGAGTGAAGCTTACTGTAGGTGCAGAAGTGCATTCTGGTGGAAAGGGCAGATCATGCCAAGAAGACATTCTGAAATGTCAAATTTGAAGCTGAGAATGAGCCAAATTAGGAAGAATCTGAGTAAGAAAATGGTACCATTAGACCTGGCTAAAGAAAATCACTCTCTCAACACCGTAGAGTCTGGGAGAAGAGGGAGCAAGGTGGTGTTAAGAGAACAGGTGGGAGACTAGTTTCAGATGACAAATGATGAACACTGGTCTAAGTATGGTTGTGAGGACTGTGATGAGAGGTGAGGCTCCAGTCCTGTGGCGAACCTCCAGAAGTTACAGGTTTCAATAATGGAATGGATAGTGTCAAGAGTGAAGTGGAGGAGCCAAGGACTACAGGGAGGTCTCTTGCTTGGATGACTCACGGAAACTGATACCAGTTTCAAGAAACTTGACAGGGAACTAAGGTCAACATTCAAGGACTGATACTGAGAGAGATCTGGTAGCGTAGTGGTTATGAATCGGGCTGCGAACCTTAAGGTCAGCAGTTCGAAACTACCAGCCGCTCCGCGGGAGAAAGATGAGGCTTTCTACTCCCGTAAAGATTTACACCCTTGGAAACCCTGTACAGGGTCGCTATGGGTCGGAACCGACTCGACGGCACTTCACAACAACAACAACAACTGAGAGAGATCAGCTCACAATCTCAATTGTATAAAAGGATTTGTGTCTGAGCCCCCCACCTTTGTTAGCTTTGAAAATACCACCACCAACAATGAAAATACTTACAGCCACCCATGATCTTTATATTTTTCGGATCTTATGAGAAACAATAACCTCCCTTCCCTTGCCTTCAGTTCCACTACCAGAATCTACCATAAGAGAAGGAAATTATTGCATATACTATCAAAAGTACTGGCAATAGTTTAAACAGCATTTATTGAATAATCTTCCAGCTGGACTACCAACTTATTTTTTTTTAATTCCTCAAATGTACCAAGAACTGTTTCTGTCATCTTTGTTCTGTTACATGGATCCATTTGTCCATTCCTATGGCAGATAATCCTATATTGATTTTAAATCAGGCTTTATAGTAAATGTTAATGTTTCTTTTACTTTTCTCAAAATGTCTTGGAATTTGTTTACATTTCTTTTTCGCTATGAAGTTTATTGTTTGGATGATTGAAGTAAATTTCTGATTAACAGTTATATCCTGTAAGATTTACCATTCAGGAACTACCTATCTTATTTTATACCTTATAATAAAATACTATCATTTTCTTCATATGCATGTATTTGCATTTTGCTATATTAGGTGCTAGATATGATATTAAAATTGAATAATTAGTGAAGTCTTAAAAGTTTTTATTGTGCATTGAGTGATTAGTTTACATGGGGGAACATCTGCTTTTACACTCATCATTTCATTCCAATGACCACAATCTCCTCTATGCATCATCACTCAACAGCATTTGCTTCTATTCCCTCTGTGTTTTTTGTTTAGGGGGTGTACACAAAATCACTGAGGTATATATAATCATTGAAATAACCAAAGGAGACATTCTGCATGCCTGGCCCCTGGCCACCATCCAGGTGGCTGCTAGTACACAGCCTTTCTCTTTCCATGAGTCTAGAATCCTCAACTGTTCTCTTTCTCCATGTCCTCATCTCTGTCTCCATCTCTGGTGTCACTGCTTCTCTGGAGAGGGTCCCACATTCTGCTCGTGTTCTTCTCCTTTGATGGTCCTGTTCCTGAATTCTGTTACTCACCTCTTTTTGTTACAAAATTTCTATCTATACAGTTGTGACAGTCACAACTACTCATTATAACAATCACTCACTATTGAATCATAAGAATATTATCCCCATCTCCTTTCATCAGACTTGGCTAAACAAGACGAAAACTATTAAGTGGGGACTCTACCTTCCACCCTCACACTCTGAAACTAAACTCCTTCTTGAAAACTTGTAAGCCAGTAAATTCATGTCTTTATAGTCCCTCCCATTTTAGGTAGCCAATATCTAAGTTGCCTCTCCCTAGCAACTCTGTATACAGAATGGATAGGATTGATTATGGATGTGAGGACTCCTTCCCTCTCCTTTGGTATGTTGAGCTACTACATTTATAAGTATAGGTCAAGTTCATCAAATTGTAGCAATTTAAACTTGTTTCTTAAAATATATATATATTATGTATGTATTTCGTTTTGTCTTCCTCTATTCAAGTTTTTATCAACAAGCAATCGAAGCCTGGTCAAATAAAGGAATGCATTTTTTTTGTGTTGAAGCTAATTATTTGTATATAAGAGGGAAAATCTGCCTTTTTGGAGTGTCTGTATCTTGAAGCTTCAAACATTATGAAATTTCTCTTATTAGTTTTAATAGGTTTTTAATGTAGTTTCTTGAGATTTCCAAATACTGTATGCAATCACACCATCTGTAAAACTAATACTTTTCCTCCTTATGTAATAAAATGTTGCTTATTAATTAGCTTTTCTTTTTTTTTTCTTCCTTACCCAAGACTTTATGCCTAGTTTTACAACAGAAATGGTCAGAAGTTTCCCTAGCTTGCTTGTATATTAAAGACAACATGTTTAATATTTTATAATTTAGCCTAATGTTTGCTTTACTTTTCACGAAGATTTAAACTTTTTGAAAGCTTCCTTTTATTTCCATATTCTAGAGGTTGATGGTTGGTGGTTATGTGCCGTAGAGTCGGTTCTGACTCACAGCGACCCTGTACAGACTTTCCAAGGCTATAAATCTTTCTCCCACGGAGCAGCTGGTAGTTTTAAACTGCTGACCTTGAGGTTAGCAGCCCGAGTTGTAAGCACTACACTACCAGAGCTCTTTTTTTTTTTAAATAAATGTTTTATTGTGAATTATGTGATAGTTTACATGGGAGAACATTAGTTTTACACTCATTTTATCGTATATTGTTCCATTGCCATGGTTACAATCCCCTCCATGCTTCATCAACCAACCAAAGGAAATACCCTGCAAGCCTGCTCCCCACACCTCCCCAGTCTTTAGCACACAGCCCCTCTCCATCTCTGGATCTAAAATCCCCAGCTGCTCCATCTCTCCACATCATTGTCTCTGCCTCCATCTCAGGCATCACTGCTTTCCAGAGCTCTTTTAGATGGTCAAAAACTAGACTCCATGAGCTGATAGTGAGGTGTCAGTAGGACTGCAGTTCCTCTCGAGGCTTTTAAGGAGAACCCATTTCTTTGCCTTTTCCAGCTTTTAGAGGCTAGCCTGGTTCCCTGGATCTACTTCCTGCATCACTCCAACCTCCACCTTCTGTGGTGTCATCTCCTTCTCCCATTCTGACCCCTTCTCACTCATAAAAGGATGCTTGTAAATACATTGCCTTATCTGCATAATTCAGGATAGGCTTCTCATCTCAAGATTTTCAACTTCATCACATCTGCAAAGTCTCTTGTGTGATGCACAGTGATGTATTGTAGTGAATGACGTCCTGTGGGCTGACTGGAACTGTGCCCTAAGCATGTTCTGATACTGTATTGTACACTAATAAACCCTGTAACTGTGAGTGTGGTGTTGGAGTCCTGTGTGGTCATTCCAATGGATTATTGAAACCGACTGAGGAGTAAAGAGGATTGTGAGAGGAATGGTGGTGCTGCATGCTTTTTTGCAGTGGTATATTCACAAGTCCCAGGGATTAGGACCCGGATATTTTCTTCTTCTTGTTCTTTTTAAGTACCATGAAGTCAGTTCCAACACACAGCGACCCTATATAGGGTTTCTGAGGCTGGAAATCTTTGCACCAGCACACAACTTCATCTTTTTCCCAGGGAGTGGTGTGTGTGCTTTGAACTGCCTTGAAGTTTGCCATCCAGTGCTTATCCTACAGAGCCACTGTGCTGTCCACCGGGCATATTAAGAGAACACTATTGGACTTACCACATCAATGAATTCATAATTGTCCCTCCAATTCTCTTTCCCACCTTCTTTTCTTCCTTCTGTCCTTCCTCTTTTTCTGTCCTTCCACTTCTTCCAACTTATCAACAACTTTTCTCATTATTCAGTCTTCTGTCCAGAGGTTTTCCATTTTTGAAACTTTGTTTTTGAATAACTATGACAATTTTAAAATACAGTGTTTCTGGGTAGTCCTATCAATGCTTAGACTTTATCATTATTCTGAAAATAAGCTTTAAACTGAAATGTTCCTTCTCAAGTCCAAGTTATCAGCAAGTATCATACACTGTGCAGGTTCCAGCTATAGGAGTGACTTTGTGATTTACTTCTCTAATGAAGTGAATTTGCAATGAGAACCCATTTTATCAAACTCAGGCTAAGATGGCTAGTTATTTTTTCCTTGAGGTAGGAAGTGAGATTCAGCTCCTAGATTCACAGCTTTTGTTGCATCACTGTTTCATTTTCAGAAGTCCGCAGTGCTGATTTTGGGGAGCCAAGCTCCTCCACTTTAGGTAGAAGTTCACTTTTAAATTGCATCATTATTGATGTGTATAACAATCTCTATCTGTTCATTTACAACAACAAAAAATAGCTGCACAAACAGTTGCTCAGCCTCAATTTCCTGGAGGATACTTTGCTGAATATCTTCCCAAATTCTCTCATCTCTTTATGCATGATATTTACATAAGAACCTTGGGAATTCTAATGATCTTTTATGTTTTTAAGCTGAAATGTTGAGGCATAAAATAGGTATTTAAAAACTTTCCAGCTGCCAGTAATAGAAATCACACTTTGCAGAGAACTCTGAACCAACAGCGAAGTTTGGCTTTCTAATTACATTAACAAAACAAAACATCCTAATTGAAAGGGAAGTCCATAAGGAATTTGAATATTCCTCTGAGTTACTGTTCATCTTCACATTGCTTAAGTAAAGTTGAGAAGGCAAGAGAAACTGCAGAAGTTACACAAAGAGAAAGACAATTACAGATAGCAAGCTGTCTGACTTGCAGAGCTCAGAGATGCAGTAATGAGTAGATCATTCCCATGTGGTTTCACCAAGAGACTGTAGTGGAGACAAAGTTCTGCAACGCAATGCAAAATGGAGCAAAACACTAATGCCACAGTTTCCAACACAAACTTCTTGAGCAATACCAATGAATCCTGTCATTTCAAAATGATTGCTACCTTCTTACTCATAATTTAAGGTGAATCAAAGAAATTCCATACCAACATTTCTGAGTTTGGAATACTTAGGACTTGAAGTTTTCCAACATTAGTATGAAAACTTGGGTAGAGTCATTCATATCTTACTCTGTGCTTTAAACATTTCTGCAAATGAGTTAAAATTAGATGCAATTTAAAGAAAATCTTCCTAGTTTAAAATAGATAGACTTACAGCGGTTCGAAACTACCAGCTGCTCCGCGGGAGAAAGATGAGGCTTTCTACTCCCGTAAAGATTTACACCCTCGGAAACCCTGTACAGGGTCGCCATGGGTCGGACCCGACTCGACGGCACTTAACAACAACAACAACAACAGATATACATAGATAAATATTTGAAGCCAGCAGGAACAGGTACCATTGTTACTGATTAATTTTCTGGAATACTTGGCTTGTCCAATAGCCTCAAATATTAATTCTAGTAAAGATTATACTTGAATGATCATATTTGAATGATACAGTTAAAAGAAGAAAAATAGGAAAAAAAACAAAAGGGACTGAAATAAATTCACTGGACTGAATTAGGAACAAAGAGACAATGGGCCAATAAATTCAAAGACCTTTGGCTCAATGAAGGGGCTTCAGAAAGTTCATGAAAAAGTGGAATTAAAAGATAATAGCATTTTCCACAATCTTGTTTGAAGCCCTTGTATTTGTGTCAGCAAGTGAAACAGTGCTTTATAAAGGAAGTGAAACATACCAATCGCTCACTCTTACATTGTTTAAATGCCCTGGAAATGTTATCAGTGTCCTTTATGATTTCAAAGTCAACAAACTAAAATTATAATCTACAGAGCGGCCCCGGAAAGCTGGGGCAACTCTGCGGGCCGAGGTGTCCTGGTCAGGACGTCCACGGGCTCCGCCCCGCCCCCTGATGCTGGTCAGTGTTCTCCAGAACAGGGATAGAGGAAATGTCGGTCCAGGAAGCAGCAGCATCACCAAGGTTCCAGTTTCAGTCTTTGGACACCCAGTCTGAGGGTCTGTCCCCAGATCCTCAGTTTGTGCAGGAGACCAACATGAAACGGGGACCCTTTGGAGCTCCACCTGTTCCTCAAGTGCCTGCTCTTCCCCACACGGGAAGCCTAGGAGACCAGACAGCTGCACTCATGACAGCCAGGCCAGGAGTTTTTGACATTCTAGGATGTGGCTGTGTACCTTACTCAAGAGGAATGGGGATGCCTGGACCCTGTTCAGAGAGATCCTTACAGAGAAGTGATGTTAAGAGATTTATGGAAACGTGGCCTCACTGGGCATACTTCTCCTTCTTCCCACCAACCGGATACATAATGTGAATTCCTGCCCGGCCCTGAGCCATACCCAGGGAAGTGCTGTCTCTGAAGAAACACTTGCAGTCCTTTCAGCAGAAATCTTCAAGAGTTGGCCTAAGTACTGACTTCCATCCATAGTGTGTGGCCCTCCTTGGAAATTCCTTTACCACGATTGTAAGCTATGAAACTTGATTGATGGAGTAGATGCTCCCCAGGAAGTTACCACTTGGTAAAATTGCAGATCTTCAAATGACCTTTGTTAATTTTGAATGTAAAGGGCTAAGGAAGCTTCTGTTGCAACTAGTGCATTTTGAACCTAATTTATTCAAAAACCACAGCTGATGTCCTCTCCTTGTGTTCTGAGAAGACACCAAGTCCTACTTTCACCTCTTCACAGTCGTGGTTTTGTATGTTATTTTAGAATGTGGAACATACGCTGCGTGTCTCTCCTTTCCTGTGGTGAACATGGCCTGCCCTCAACAATTCTCTGATTCAGCTGTAGCCCTGGGTTTTCCTCATGTTTAACACTTTAGTCATCTCTTCCCTTTAAATCTTCATGGTTGTCTCCAGTGTCCTGCTGGCCTCCCCTTGATTCTTTGTGATGCTTTACTGTGGTACCTTTATACTACCTGACCTGATCAGGTGCTTTGTAGTGCAGTCCTTGATGGAGGGGAAGTGGGAGGGCAAAAGAGTTTAACACACTTCTTTTATTTCAGGATTTTCAAATGGAATATATATTTAAACTTTGTAAACTGCAAAATGATGTATAATTGTAAATGACTGCAAATTTTACCAAATTACAGAGTTCCCAACAGTTAAAAAAAAAAAATTATAATCTACAATAGTACTATCTGCAGAAATAGCAACTCCACTAATTTCTTCTTTTACTTTTTATTTACTTTTTTCAGATTGCCAATCAGTATATTAAGAACTCTATATGTCTGGGCAAGAATTGTCTAAGCAATTATGATTGAAATGAAGAGATGAAAGAATAAGAGGCAGCAAATGAAGTGTTGAATTGCGTTAAAATATTAGTGACAGATATCATTTTTCCAAAGCCAATCATTTTGATGAATGTTTACTATTGAGTCCTGGAGTCCTGGTGTGGCGCTGTAGGATAAGCACAGTACTGCAAACTCAGCAGTTCAGACGTACAAGCTGCTCCTTGGAAACCCTATCCAGAGTCTCTGAGTAGGAACTGACCTGAAGGCACTTAACAACAACATTGAGTCCTGGTGTGATACTGTAGGATAAGCACTGACTGCTAACCACAAGGTCAGCAGTTCAAACCCACCAGCTGCTCCGTAGAAATGCTATATAGTATTGCTATGAGTCAGAACTGACTTGATGGCACTTAACAACAATTGTCCCATGTAATTTTTCCTGTATTCCTAATTGTCAAATCCCTTTCTCTGAAATTAGAACTTCTAGTCTTATTTGTTTCATGGTCTTTTCTAATCATGAAAAATATGTTGCACAAAGGTGTCAGTTTTAGGAATAAGGTGCGCTTGATCCAAGCCATGTTATTTTCAATCACCTCATATGCATGTGAAAGTTGGACAATGAATAACGAAGACCATAGAAGAATCTATGCTTTGAGTTATTGTGTTGGTGAAGAATACTGAACGTACTATGGACTGCAAGAACAAAAAAAGCTGCTCGGAAGAAGTGCAGCTAGAATGCTTCTTAGAAATGAGGATGAAGACTTTGTTCGTTGTTCTTTGGACCTCATGTCAGAAGGGATCATTTCCTGGAAGAGAACATTGTTCTTTATAAAGTGGTGGGTCAAAGTGAAAGAGGAAGACCCCCAATGAGATGGATTGACTCAGTGGCAGCAACAATGGACTAAAATATTAACAACTGTGCAGAAGGCATAGGACCTGGCAGTGCTTTGTTCTGTTGTGCATAACAAAAAGTCAGAACCAACTCAACAGCACTACCAACATCAACAGTACTGTCTATTTCATGGTCTTTTTCCTGTCCAGTCATTATCTGTCTATGTCTCAGTGAGCTGCTCCTGCCTTTTTAATACATAAACTCCCAATAACTCAGTATCCCACATAAACAACTGTTATTATTGTGTTATTATCAATAACCACAATTGTATTTATTTAATTATATTTAATAATAATGACATTGTTCCTCAAATAAGAAAAGAAATACTGCATGTAGAAGAGGGACATTATTAAACCAAGAGCATGAGAAATTTCAAACAAACCCAATGGAGCAGCATATATTAAGACTCTTATCATGGACAAGTCAGTGATTCTTGATGAAAATTGATATACCAATTGGATTATATTTAGATCTCATGGATATAAAAATATGCAATTTAAATAGGAGTATTTTGTTACCATCTAAGAAGCTGTGATTTTATAGTCTGACTCCACTTAGATGGTGACTCATTCAGAGTTGAGAGAAAGAGCATAAAAGTCAAGAGGAAAGTCCCATTCATCCTGGATATCTTATAGAACCTTCAGCACCTCTACTCCATTTATTTTCACGCCTTCCTGTAAAAGATATGGCCACTTAAATTTGCGTAAATGATATGACATCATTTCTTAGAATTGTTTGCCTTGAATCACTGTCTTCTATTGTGTGGGTCAGTTCTGGGGATTGGAAGGTTTTGTTAACCTTTTGATAACCTGCACTGGATATCAACTCACACAACTTGGTCCTATGTGCCAGCTTGTCAGTTATCAAGTGTCTTGTTGATGAAGTCAATTAAACTTTCAAAGACTAAGTTTACTTTTCTTTCAGGTAGGGCTAATAAGAGATACCCAGAAAGAGTAGATGAGAGAATAAAGCACAAGTATATGTTCCCATGAAGATTTAAAGCCTCAGAAACCCTAAACAGGGTTGCTACAAGTAGGAACTGACTTGAAGGCACTTAACAACAACTATAACATGTAAACTTTAAAAGCAATTTCTTTAAGTGAAATAGAAAAAACTCTGGTAGCGTCGTCGTGGTTACGAATCAGGCTGCTAACCCCAGAGTCAGCAGTTCGAAACTACCAGCTGTTCCATGAGAGAAAGATGAGGCTTTCTGCTCCCTAGATTTACACTCTTGGAAACCCTGTACAGGGGCTCTATGAGTCAGAACCGACTCAATGGCACATAACCACCACCACCACCACCACCATGTTTTTAATGTTAGAAAAGACAGCTAGCATCCTTATGAATGTCGAACTGGTGACACTAGCCCTTTGCCATAGCTTAGCCACTAATTGTTCATTCTGTGTAGAGAGCTCTTGTTTGACCAATGGACAAGCTGCCTCACTTCTTTTCTTATAGTCTCTGTTCATATCTTTCCTGCAGAGATGTCTTCCCAATCCCTTATATGAAAGAGTACTCCCTAGTCCCCTATTTTCTCTATCATGCTTTTTTTTTTTTTCTTGAGAACATTTATCACTATCTTTATCTCAATAAAATATATACTCCTTGAGCACATAGGTTTTCATCATTAATTTAATCCCAATACCTAGAATAATACCTGGTATAGATAAACCCTTAATATGAAATTGATATTGAGTAAATGAATATATGAATGAATTCTTCCGTAATTTCTTAGTAAAGAGTAAGCTTTTCTAAGTTTGACATTGTGGAACTATACAACCTCTTGATGCTATAACCAAAGGCAAGTTGTGTAACATCTTCAGACTCTGAATTATATTTCTGTTAAACCTAATAATACGAAGATTGACTGAACTGAGCTGGCCCATGTGTACCAACTTCTGATATAACGTTTGAACCTCAATTAGAGTAATCTTTTCCAAATGTAAACCTAAGTCACTATAGCAAAAACAACAACAACAAAAAAAAAAAAACCTTTTAATGACTTGCTTATGATAAAGTAAAATCTCTGTCTTGGTCACATTCATAATGTACCTTCCTTATAGACTTCATCACTTTTCATCTCTGAGTTTCAGCCTTGACAGTTGTCTTTCTGTAGCCTAAGAACACCATAGTCTGCCTTACCTTCAAACTGGAATGTACTCGTTTGTGCTCCCCTTTTTTCCCTCAATGTCTAAAGTAATGTCTTTCACACAGTCAATTCTTGGACATGCTTTAGGGTATACAATCTCAAGTCACAGTTTAAATGCAAGTCTTGTTTCTGTCTGTCCATCCATTCTATCTATCTATCTATCTATCTATCTATCTATCTATCTATCTATCTATCTATCTTTACTTACCTACATACATACTTATCTACCTACCTTATACGTATCTATATCTAGATAAGATGTTGAACCTTAGGATTTTTCCAATACTCTATAAGTTTTCCAATATTCTACAAGTTTCCTATAATTTCACTTTAAGATGTCTGTCTGTCTTTGTGGTATTCTATGCTCCACAAAGAAAGAATCATGTTTTCCTTATTTAGGATGTATACACAGAGCTAAGCCCAGTCCCTGAGATTTATGAGGCTTTTTATGTGTCTTATGTGAATCAATATACAGCCACATAGTAGTGATTGTCATTTGTATGACACAAAATTTGTGTACTGTTTTATGATCATCATAATTTAGTGAAACCAAGACCCATGACAATAAAAATCATGAATGACAGTGTCTTATTTTGAAAGAGAAAGATAGAAAGACCAAGGAAAATAAGAGAGAGCAGAAGAAATTCCAAAAAGAGACAAGGAGAAAAGATATAGGAAAAGATGATGGAAGGATTAGAATAAGAATAAAATTGAAGAGGGAAGAGAGGATCAGAGGAAAACAAAAAACACAGAGAAAAAAACTCACTAGATTATCAATTAAGAAATAAGGGGATTTCTTTTGTCAGGGAGTCATCTTGAGAAATCACATTTTTAATACGTCTTTGTTTTTGATCAATAAATAGACATCTTTTGTCCACTTTTTCTTTTTTTTCACTTTCATCTCCTTGTTTTAAGTTTACTGATTTGAACTTAATTCTTAAGTGACTTCCATTTTTTCCTATTAGTGTATTAATGCAACTTCCAATGCTGTATGTTTTGTTATCTAGGATTTTTTTTTTGCTTTTGCTTCTTTTACCTAGTCTTCTTCAATTTTATTTTATTTTCCTTTGGTCTTTTTTTTTTTTGGTTTTTACACCAAGAGTTATTCCTCATCTGCAAGTTATTAAAATGCTGTGTATATTTAATCTATTGATAACTGAATTTTATATGAAACTAAATTTCTTATCCATGAATGTCTCAAACCAATGATTGCTTAAGCAAATAAAATAAGTTGTCCTTTATATCAAGAAAATGTAGTGCTAAATATTAAAAGCTATATCATAATGATGTTTTGTGGAAATATCATGAAAGTTCAAGAAAAGTTTTATAAGGGAACTATATTTCTTATTCTTATTAGAAATTTTAGTAATTATTTAGAGGAAAATTATTAAGATTCATTATTCAAAATAAAAAGCTCATTTCACTTTAGCTTGTAAAAAGCAAAATAATTTGTTATAAGAACCAAAATTAATGTAAAGTTAATGCTGCTACATTGATATAAACCTAAAAAACAAAAGCCATTGTTATCAAGTTGATTTGAACTCATAATCTTATAGGACAGAGTAGATCTGTTCCAGAGGGTGTTTCAGAGGCACTGAATCTTTTTGGGAGCAGGCAGGCCCATTTTTCTCTGAGAAAATGGCTGGTGGGTTTGAATCACTGGCTTTGAAGTTAGTAGCCTAATGTTTAACTTACTGCACCACCAAGGGCCCACCATTAAAAATATCCTATCTACTGTGTATATGGCAAGGAGCTCTGGTAGCGTAGTGGTTATGAATCAGTCTGCTAATCTCATGGTCAGCGGTTCAAAACTAGCAGCCATTCGGTGGGAGAAAGATGAGGCTTTCTGCTCCTGAAAAGATTTATAGCCTCAGAAACCCTGTACAGGGTCGCTATGAGTGGAACCAACTCCATGACACATAACAACAACATGTATATGACATTCTTGAAGAGAACACAAGAACGATGTTTACTTGTGTTTTATTCATTATGCAAAGGTATTCAACTGTGTGGATCATAATAAACTATGGACAACATTGTGAACAAAGGAGAATTCCAGAATACTTGATTGTGCTCGTGCTGAACCTGTGCACAAACAGTCAGTCATTCAAAGAGAACAAGGGGATGCTGCATGATTTAAAATCAGGAAAGACTGTGTCACGGTTGTATTCTTTCACCATACTTATTCAATCTGTATGTTGAGTGAATAATAATCTAGGAAACTGGACTCTATGAAGAGAGATGCAGCGTCAGGATTGGAGAAAGGCTCCTTGACAACTTTTGATCTGCAGATGGCATAGCCTTGCTTGTTGGAAGCAGAGAGGACTTGAAACACTTACTATTAAAGATCCAAGATGGACATCAGTATGGATTAACCTCAGCATAAAGAAAACAAAAATCCTCACAACAGGACCAATAAGCAACATCATAATAAAGAGAGAAAACATGGAAGGTATCAAGGATTTCATTTTACTTGGATCTACAATCAATGCCCATGGAAGCAGTAGTCAGGAAATCAAATGATGTATTGCATTGGCAAATCTTTTGCATTGCAAAAGACCTCTTTAAAGTGTTAAACAGAACACACTTTGAGGACTAAGGTGTGCCTGATCCTAGCCATTTCAATTGCCTCATATGTATGGGAAAGCTTGACAATGAATAGGGAAAAATGAAGAAGAGTTAATGCCTTTGAATTATTTAGTGAAGCATATTGAATATACACCATCGATTGTCAGTCTGTTTTGGAAAATACACAGTCAGAATTCACCTTTAGTGGTGAATATGGTGAGACTTCATCTCCAGTACTTTGAACATTTTACCAGAAGAGCCTCATCCCTAGAGAATAACATCATACTTGGTAAAGTACTGGATCGTAAACAAATAGAGCAAGAGGAAGACCCACAATAAGATGGATACAACAATGGGTAAAGATTGTGAGGATGGTGCAAGCTCAGGCAATGTTCTGTTCTATTATAGTTAGGTTTGTTATCTATACTCCATGGCACCTAACAGCAATAACTATTATCATTAAGGGTTTGTTTTTTTCTTTAATTGTTGTTTTTTCCTCTAAAGATGTTGCTAAGCACTTCTGAGTAAGTTCTGACTCACAGTAACCCTGTGTAGAGTTTCTGAAGAGTGACTGGTGGATTTGAACCACTGGCCTTGCCGTTTGAACTGATTTTGTGGTTCAGTGCTTATGCTACAGTGCCACACCAGGACTCCTCTGAAGATATAGGAGCAAATAATCCCCTCAATGTTGGTGTCCATCAACTTTTTAAAAGAATCATTTGAAGTTGAAATAACAAAGATTAAAGGAGTAGCAATTGCGCATTGGTCTTACCATCAAGATCATTTTCTGGGGTCTCTGCTGTGTACCAGTTGGAAGGTGGTCCAGTGCCGTTGACTGTCATGGCTGACAACTGGAAACTGTACTGACTTCCTTTCTCCAATCCTATGAAGGAATTTTCCAGAGGGAGAAAAAGTTACTGAATAATAGCATTTTAGCTATTTTAAAAAATTTTAGTAAAATGTTAATAGTAGACATGCTTTATTTTGTTTTGTGATTGTTGTGGTAATTATTGTTATTTTGGCCAAAAGGGCAGAGGTATCATAGCAAAAAATCAAATTATGTTTCATATATTCTCATTTATTTTTTTTCCTATTAAAAAAAAATGTATCCTTGAAAATAGCCTCAGGGCAGATGCAGAATATAAAATATGAACGATGAAGAAATAATCAAAAGTAGCAAGAATCATTTTTCCTCACATTCCAGAAGAGACCTGCCTATAAATCAAGAGTAGTCAATCTGAAAATGCGTGTCTCCATCATTCATTCAAGGTCAGCGATTATGTTTTCTTTGGGCCAAGAAAGACGAATCTAAAGTTATTGCTCTTCAGAAGAAAACACTAGGACTTTTGTCTCTCAAAATAATCATTAAGCATACCTTGTTCTGAATTAGCTTCTAAACAAAGCATAAAGAAAAGCAACATTTTTAATGGGATGTAGACAGTCAGTTTATACACAATGATGAACTTATAGCTTATTTAAGAGAACACAGATAGTGCAGGTAAACTAAAAGTCTCCTGTGGATCGCTACTCTGCAATATATTTATTATTGATATAAACAACTTTTCTCATATCTAAATCTCAAAGTAGCTCTTGAACATGGCAAGTTATTGTAAAACAAAGACATTTGTCAAAACACACATGACATTCATTTGAGATATTGAGAATGCAGCTTGTACATGGACAAATCCTTATCCTTAAAGGGGTTGAACTATCCTAATAAAAATAAAAATATAATCTCTCTCTTTTCCCATCAATCTGAAACAGCACAAGTGTATGGGATCAAAGAATCAATGAATAAAATATTGGGAGAAATGGTGCTTCTATCCTATAGAAAGCTACTTATTTATGGGTTGGTTTTGTTTTTTGTTTTGCATAAGAAGATGAGTAAAACTCAGTACTAAAGAAATCGAAGTATTAAGAGGAAATGGTCTTTCAAGTGATAATTAGACAGGATCTGTTAATGTTAAGTGGCAGGCAGTTGGCTTCCATAAATAGTACAATAATCGTACTGTCAGACAAGACAGTGTGATACATTTACCCACAAAAAGCTATCTACAACACAAAATGGTATCTTATTAAGTAGCTTCTAATTATATTTTTCAGAATGGAATTCCATAAAGTCATGGACTGAGAATATTGCTGGTGGTGCTGTTGTTTTGGTATTTATTGGTGTTTTAATTGAGCCCATTATAGTGTCTGGAGCTTGGAAGAAAATGCTATAATGTCAGATAAAGCTGATCTGATAAAGCAGTGCTTAATACAAAGGAAATACAGGTTATAGGCATACTATCCAACATCATCAACAAGCTGACAAAGAGATACTTTTGAACAAAAGGACTTTGCCAGGTCTCAAGCAGGCTTTATCTAACATGCCACTGATCTGATATTTCTTAACATTTTGCACCTTTTCTTAGCCACTGTTGTTGATGGTTGAAGTAGAAGAAATGCAGAGCTCCTCTGGGAATTCAAAATGTTGATAGAGAGAGAATCTCAGGAAGAAATACCTATCTAGTCATCGCAGCACATGTCTTTCATAGTGGCTTTGTCTGAAATTATTAGAGTTTTTGTTCATCAAAAATATAATCTGATATTATGCAGAGTAGAGACTTAATTTCATTTTTTGTCATGGTGGATGGAAAGCATGCCA
>NW_006408539.1:5282761-5284467 GCF_000296735.1 Chrysochloris asiatica | reverse complement strand
ATACCATGTTTGGTAAGGTGGAGGGTCTGAGAAAAAGAGGCAGACCCCCAGCGAGATGGATTGGCCAAGTGGCAGCATCAATGGGCTCAAGTGTGGCAACAATAGTGAGGTTGGTCCAGGACCGGGCAGTGTTTCATTCTGTTGTCCATAGGGTCACTATGAGTCGGTACCAACTCGATGGTAGTTAACAACAACAAAAACTTATTAGTTGTGTGGCCTTGAAAATTTTCTGGCCCTTTCTCTTTGCCTCAGTTTTCTTACCAGTAAAATGGAAATTAAATAAAGTAAAAAAATTATATAAAGATTAAATTGCAAAGCATATATAAAACTTTTAGCATAGGATCTGGTATGTGCAACTTTCAACAAATGATGTATGTTGCTCTAATTATTATAAAAGTTAAAATTATTTTCAAAATCAATTATTTTTGAAAGATTCATATATGGGCAGAACCTAGGTTACAAACATCCAATTACCAACATTGGACAACTCTTACTTGCCCTTTAATATTATGTAAACTTGCCCTCACTTTGAAGCGACTGAACCAACCTCTACCAGCAACAAAATCTGAATCATAATTACTTTCACTTGCTGCAGATACAGCTTTTCAATGAAAGGAGTCAAGCTTTTTCTTACATGAAGGTAAAGCTAAATAAGAATGACATGCACCTGTTCTAATGTACTTGCAACTTCTAACTAAAGACGCTCTTAGAAATGTATAAATGCACCTCCTTCATAACCTGGAGATCAGCTGTAACAGCCATTGTTGTTCACAACTAAGTGAGCTACAGAAGAGGATACAGTGTAGTAGAAGGAACACTAGGAATTGTGACACAGATAAATCAATTTGTGATCAGTCCCTGAACTAGTGGCTGATGTTATTATTAAGTGCTATCAAGTCACTTCCAATTCATAGAAACCCTTGTAGAGTTTCTGAGGAGCTGCTGGTGAGCTTGAACCACCGACCTTGTGGTTCAAACTGACTTTGCAGTCCAGTGCATTAACCCACAGTGCCACACCAGGATCTTATGAACATCACTCTTCAGATTCCAATTACATGTTCTATTAAAAAAAAAAAAATGGAGAGGAAGGAAACAAACTGTAATTCCTATTATTTTATCAAGGACCTATAATCCAATATCAAAATGTGTGTGTGTATGTATGTGTGTTCTAGCGATTTCAAAATATAATTTTATTCTAAAGAGAGTATGGTACAATTAGTAATGATTTTCTTAGCTGTAATAAAAGTCTTATTCTCTGCCTACTTTTATTTTCAATACTAAGACCCTTCAGACTGCAATTCTTTGCTATTTTGAATTTTTAAATAATTTACGGTAAGAGATAGTCCATTATTTAAACAACAGAATTTCCTTTTATCCCCCTAATGCTAACCTTTTTATACAATTGCTGTTATTGTTTCAATTTTTCAGTCCATAAAATACAAATGCATGTTTATCATTATATTTATTCTATATTGGCCATGAAACACAAGAAAACTCTTAAATTCAATTCTAAACAATCTTCTCTGAAAAGCACTCAAAAATTAAAAACAGCACTTTAAAATTTAGCTGACATGGATTTGCACAATAAAACTAATAGAAGCGTTTTAAAATCCTTGTTATAATTCTGAATTGCTTTGTTATTGCAGATGTCTTATTATCCTAGTAAAAAACACACACAGCCCAAAACACCTGTCTTACAAATAGAG
>NW_006408539.1:5280226-5281637 GCF_000296735.1 Chrysochloris asiatica | reverse complement strand
GAGTCTGGCATGGGGCTGTCCAAGAAATCACGCACGGCAAAAAAGATAGGGAAAATGCTTATTAGTATGAGTGTACTCACTGATTTTTTAAAAATTATTATTTCTTAGTTTTAAAAAACAGGAATGTTTGTGACATTTTTGCATAATGGTCTGATATAGATACAAATATAACTGCTGAGAAATGCATCTTTATAACATACACAAGAAGAAGCAACAACATGAATGAAGACTTCAGATTTGGAGGCTATACTCCTACAAATCCATAAAGATGGGAACACACATTGGCGAGCGATTTCCAGTAACAAATGAATTCATTCATTTTGGCTGAAATGATATCTAACAGGATTGTTGATGGGTTATCTATGCTGATTAGAAGATGTAATTGCCACACATAACTTACAAGAATTAAAAAAAAAAAAAAAAATTAGAACAGAATGATTTGTTTTCGAAAAAAATTTACTAACAACCATAATGCAAGATGATTGTCCTTGAAAAGAAAAGAATCAAAAGTCTGTAGTGGGTTGAACAGGGTCCCCGACCAACTCAATTCCTGTCCATTAGACACACAGGATGTGACCTTATTTGGAAGTAAGCACTTTGCGTATATATTTAGTCATGAATCTCATGATGAAAATATCACTGGTCTTTATTCCAGTGACTATTGTCACTATAAGGAGCTTTGGTAGCGTAGTGGTTATGAATCGGGCTGCGAACCGCAAGGTCAGCAGTTCGAAACTACCAGCTATTCTGTGGGAGAAAGATGAGGCTTCCTGCTCCTGTAAAAATTTACAGCCTTGGAAACCCTACGCGGGGTTGCTATGAGTCAGAACCGACTCCCACGGCACATAACAACAATGTCACTATAAGAAGATACAGAGACAACAAAAAGAAGATAGTGACATAAAGATGGAAGCAGAGAATTGAATGATGCATCTATAAGCCAAGAATGAATGGCAACCACCTGAACCTAGGAGAGAGACATGACATGGTTTGTCCCTCAAAGCCCCCTGAAGAAACCAACCCAACTGTTACCTCAATTTCAGACTTCTAGACCCCTGAACAAGACAATACATTTTAAGGTTTCAAACTTGTGATTATCTGTTATGGAATCACTCTGAAAACAGGAGACGAATAGAGTGTATGTTAGTGGAAAAGTCAATACTTGTTGCGGTATAGTTTAGTTATTGTTGTTTGTCCTTATGATTTTACCTGTTGCAGACAGAAATAACTAAAATTTTGTATATTTAGGGAGTCAAAATCTAGGTTTACTAATACTGAGTTAAAGGTTGTTGTTGTTGTTGTTGTCAGGTGCCATCGAGTCGGAACCAACTCCTAGCAACCCCATGCACAGCAGAACGAAACAATGTCCAATCCTGGGCCAACCTCACTACCGCTGCCACACTTGACGCCA
>NW_006408539.1:5271672-5279451 GCF_000296735.1 Chrysochloris asiatica | reverse complement strand
ATGGTGAAAGAACACAACCCTGTCACACACCTTTCTCAATTTTAAAACATTCAGTTAAATTCAGAGTTAAAGGTACCAAATTCTATATGCCGCCAGCTGCTGCTGCTTCTGCATGCCATAGAGTTAGTTTTATCTCACAGCGAGCCTGTAAAGGGTTTCTGAGGCTGTAAATTGTTACAGAGCAGAAAATGTCATGTTTCTCCCATGAAGCAGCTGGTGGATTTGAACTACTGGCCTTCCAGTTAGCAGCCCAATATATAACCCACTGTGCTACCAGGGTTCCTTTCTATTTGCGGACATAACTCATAGGACTACTGGTGTGGTGCTGTATGATCAACACTAGACTAAGAACCACAATGTCAGCAGTTCAAACCCACCAGTTGCTCCTTGGAAACCCTATATAGGGTGGCAATGAGTTTGAACCCACTTGAAGGCGCTTAACAACAGCAACATAACTCATAGTGCTAAGTTATTCATAACAGTAAGTTCTTTTGGTAATGTGGTTTACTACTGTTCATTTCTGTATTTGGCCACTCCCTTAGTTGTGTATTTATCATACTGTTAGGTCTGTTGTGTTTTGTCAAGTCAGTTCTAACCCATAGTGACTGTGTATAGGGTTTCCAAGGAGGTGCTGGTGAACTTGAACCACTGGCTTTGGAGTTCAAATGAACCTTGCAGTCCAGCGCATTAACTCACAGTGCAACACCAGGACTCCACTGTGTTAGCTCTAGTGGGAGGAAATCTTTCATTTTGGTAGCTTAAGCTCATAATATGTTTTGAGAGTCTTAAAGGTTTATTTTTAATTTTCTATATGTAATCTGGGACTCCTGGTGTGGCATTGTAGGATAAGCACTGTGACTACAAACCAAAAAGTTTGGCAGTTCAAACCCACCAGCTGCTCCTTGGAAACCATTTACCTGTGTAATTTAGGCACCTGTAGCATAGTGGATTACAAACTGGGCTGCTAACCACAAGGTCAACAGTTTGAATCTACCAGCCCATCAGTGGGAGAAAAAAACCCTTTCAGCTCTGTAAACATTTACAGCCTCGAAAAACCTATACAGAGTGGCTATGAGTAGGAACCAACTCCACGGCACAAAACCACTACCACCATATGTAATTTTAAAATACATATTTTATTATAGTTATTAATGTAAATGATCACCGCTATTAATATTTGGTATATAAATTGTTCTGAGTTTTTCTATGCATTCATATCCATTTTTGGTGTGCAAATAAATATAGCCTCACACACTAGTAGTGATTTAAAATAAGAGTTATGCATTGAATTGTATGTTTTAAATATATAAAATGTCACCTAATATTTTTAGGTGACACCATTTTCAACAGATGTATGTACAGTATTCTGTCGTATAGTAGCGTAGTGGTTCCGAATCGGGCTGCGAACCTTAAGGTCAGCAGTTTGAAACTATCAGCTGCTCCGTGGGAGAAAGATGAGGCTTTCTACTCCCGTAAAGATTTACACCCTCGGAAACCCTATACAGGGTCGCTATGGGTCGGAATCGACACGACGGCACATAACAACAACAACAACATCTAGTGGTTACAAATTGGGCTGCAAACCGCAAGGTCAGCAGTTCGAAACTACCAGCTGTTCCACATGAGAAAGATGAGGCTTTCTGCTCCTGTAAAGATTTACAGCCTCAGAAACCCTGTACAGGGTCGCTATGAGTTGGAACCGACTCCATGGCACGTGACCACCACCACCATCTAGTCAACTCCCTGTTGATTAAAATCTTTATTATTTGTTTATTAAAGTAACATTGAAACAAACATATTTATAGTAACATTGAAACAAGCATATTTATAGTAACATTGAAACAAACATATTTATAGTAACATTGAAACAAACATATTTATAGTTAAATATAGTGACTGCTTCCTTAGAATAAATTCCTAGAAGCTGGGAACCTACATCATAACATCTATGAATGTGCACACACAGATAAAACATACACACATGTATACACCTAGCTCCTCACTGTTTTCTAGAGAGATTCTAAGAAGTTTCTGCACGATAAGCAGTATTTGAGATTTCACATTTCTCGTATACTTTCCAGAAGAGGGTATCATCACTCATTTTTATTTTATCATTTTAATCAGAGGAAAATGCTTGCTCATTTTTGTTTTAACTTGATTTTTCTAATTACTAGTGAGATTGAACATTTTCTCATGTTTCATTGGTCATTTTAGTTCTTGAATAAACTACCCATAATTCATCATTTTATGAAAATACATTTACTTTATAATTTTAAATGTTTTCCATTGAAATTAGAAAAGCAATGATAGTAAAGTTTCAGGGCTTCAGGTACCTATGTCTGTGAAAAAGGAAGATTGGATTAAATGATGCTTTTGTTCCATTCTAATTCACCATCTCAGATAAAGATGTGGTATTTTAAGATTATTTTTAACTCTCTAAGGATTGTCCCTTGCTGGTGCAAACATTTAGCATTCTAATAAAAAAAGTTACAGGTCTGAGTTCATCCATTTACACCTGTCGAAAGACCTGGTGATTTGTTTCTGAAAAACTAGCCACTGACAACCCTAATGAACAAGGTTCTACTCTGACACGCATCCACTTGTAATCTGTCAAAATTGACTTCATGGCAACGGTACTAGTCTTATCTTAGGCAATTTACTGAAACTTTTTCACCAATGGTTTTCAATGTTGATGATTTCTCTCACAGTAAATTACATGTGGCTGATTATCCTAATAAGCACATATATTTAACTTCTTTATTTTATTAGTTTCCCTTTCCTTCATTATGCCATCAAGAGAAAAAAGACGTAATTTTGGCTCTTCTTAAGATTCTTAAAAGATAAGGTAGAATTTCATAACTTCCCCTTAAATTTAACAATACTTGTTTAGGTTATTTTCTCCAGATTCAAACAAATAATGGAGTTTTAGGCAATTTATCATTGATGCACCTCTAATGCCATGCTAAAATTCTATAAACATAATTTTGCAAGAAAAAGCCAAATAAAGAGGCTACTGTGAAGCCTCTGAGTTGAGGCTAAACAAGAAGCTTACAGTGTGACTCTATGTGTGTGTGTACATGTGCAGATGTACAAGGTATATGTATATGAATACATGCATGTATCCTCTGTGTGGGTGCACACATGTGTCATGATTTCAAATGGAAATCTACTTAGTAACTGGTATACAGAAATGGGTGAATAAGGGGTTATGTGAGAAGCTTCAAAACGTTTGTGGGAAAATTCCATTATCTTTTTATTCATTTTTCCATGAACTTTTTTTTAACCTCCTTGTATTTATCTTTTCTCATTTGCAATGATAGCTTTATCCATTAGCTGTAAATGATTTTATTTATATTTGTATATTGTCCTGACCCAGCTTATATGCCACCCCAGAATTGCTTAACCTTAGCTACAAATCCATCATGGATCAGCCTGCATAGTGCCTCCCAAACCCATTGCAATAGCTCTTGTGATTTCTAGGGTTACAAGCCAGGAGCTCTGGTAATACCCCAGCCCAAACCACCACTGCGTGAAATGCTGACTGGCAAGGAGTGCATGCCTGTACACTTCCCAGGAACTCTGGCTTGCTTGGGGACTGTGGGTAAGTACAGGCTAATTCACAGCCTGTGGGTGATTTTTGACCAATGACAGACGAAAGGGAAATTGCTCAGCGTCTCTATTCAGCCATGCAGAGTGATAAGACATAATTGTTAATGTGGTCTACCGACTCCACATGGCTCAGCAAGCTCTGCGTTTGTTTCAAAGTTATGACTCATTCCGAAATGTACCATTATTGTTTGGTTTCTCTTCTTCCCTATCTCCTTTACTCTTCTGCACTTGTTCCTCCAGAGGCATTGTCTTGAAAGATTTGTCTCTTTCCGGAAATCTGAATTTACGTGTATTAAGGAGTTCTGGTGTGGTACGGTGGATTAATGCACCAGACTGCAAAGCCATTTGAACTGCAAGGTCGGCTGTTCAAACTTGTCAGTCGCTCCTCAGAAACCCTGTATAGGGTCGCTATGGGTTGGAACTGACTCAACGGCATTTAACAACAACAACAAGGGTTTCAATAGTTAACATAAACATATGATTTACCATTTAAAAAATTTAATTCTCATATCCTGCATGGGCCTTTGAGTATGTTTCATCAGTAAGTTTTAGCTATTATGAGTTTTACCAATATTGCTACTAATGTAATTTTATTTTTATACTTCATGGGAAGTAGTATAATCTCTCTTTATTGGCCAATCTACCCTTCTTCCCAAGGACCTCTGATAGCAAAGTGGTTATGAGTTGGCCTGCTAAAAGAAGAGACTTTCTGCTCCAGTGAAGATTTACAGCCTTGGAAACCCTATGCAGGGTCGCTATGAGTCTAAAGCGACTCCATGGCATATCACCACCACCCTTCGCCACATTTTCTAACTTCTATTCTCAGCCCTGTTGTTGCTAAGTGTCGTGGAGTCGGTTCTGACTTATAGTGACCCTGTACAGGGTTTCCGAGGCTGTAAATCTTTACGGGAGCAGACCGCCTCATCTTTCTCCCGCGGAACAGCTGGTAGTTTCAAACTGCTGACCTCGCGGTTCGCAGCCCGATTCGTAACCACTACGCAGTTCGAGACTACCAACCGCTCCGCGGGAGAAAGATTAGGCGGTCTGCTCCCATAAAGATTTACAGCCTCGGAAACCCTGTACAGGGTTACTATGGGTCGGAACCGACTCGATGGCACTTAACAACAACAACAACATTCTCAGCCCTGGAAATTGAGGTAGAGGTAGGGGGACTCACAGTGGTCAAACCTTGGAGGCATTCTACTAGATGCCATTTAAAGTTGCTAGATAACAGGAGCTATTGCAGACTCAGCAATGCTGAAAAACTACCGTGAATGGAACCCAGGGTGTAGAAAAATTCTACAATATGTTTCTTAAGATGCTAATCCAGAAGCAAAGTAAGTACTGAAAGACTTATGAAGAATAAAAATTTAAAATACAAAGGTTATTCTTGTTCAGGCCAATAAATGTCAGCTGCTGGGGTGGGGGTGTGTGGGAATCAATGTACCCTTGAAGTGAGAGTATATTTTTTTCCTAAAGCACTTAATTCTTCAAAACCTTGCAAGACTACAGCATGTGAACACTGACCTGTGAACAGGTACCAGAGGTTGTTTGGCTCCAGTGTTTCCATCTCACCCCTGCGGGTAGTTTTTCTGTGTCGAATTTTATAGCCTGTAATAAATCCATTTTGTGTTTCTGATGGAGGAGGCAGCCAGCTTACTTTGATACTCTGTAAAACAATAGATGTAAATTAAAATCCTGGAGAGAGGAAGCGCCCAAAAGACCTACCGACAAAGAAGTGACCCAAACCAAGCTGGGAATAAGGCAGAAAAGCAAGAAGTGTTAGGGATTACTCCTTACAACCAAACTAAATCTATTCTTACAATCCTGTTTGCTTTTAGCAAAAATATATCATTCATCTCATGGGTTATATGCATTATAATACCTGCCTTGCAAAACACCATTAAATAATAAGAAACCACTTAAAAATGTGAAAAGCTCTAGGAACTACAGAACAGGACTATGGGAGATGACAACAAATATTTGGAAGTTGTATATTGGAGGGAGGTATGGTGGTGGAACTTAAGAGACTGAAACTAAAATACTGAAAATATGCTGATAAAAAGCAAGGTTATTTATACAACAAAATGCAGAAAAGTCTGGAAATTGGTGCTTGCTAGGTATCTTGAGGAGTCCTGGTATGGTGCTGTAAACCACAATGATAGCAGTTCAAATCTACCAGCCACTCCTCAGAAATCCTATACAGGGTCACGATGAGTTGAACCTGACTTGATAATTCTTAACAACAGCACAACAAGATGTCTTGAAAGTCAGGGATAAGGCATGGTGCTGAAATAGAGAATGATTCAAAGGGCATAAAGATCACTCTGATCCCCCAGGTTCCTACCCACACCCAGTAACACCAATCCTCCCTAACTTTGGAGTAAATGAGCACTTTATCCCTGAGGATGTAGAAACAGAGGTCATGTAGTCATAAAGATCAGACACAGAGGAGACTAGAGATGAGAGCAAGAATTATTAAGTCAAGATTTGAATTGTGAGGTGAGACTCCCAAGATTTCTTCCATATCTGATACCATAAGCAATGACAACCTGGCTGCATTGCTTCTCTAGAAAAGAATAGCTAGGCCCAAGGGAATGAAAACAGCTTGATGCCTGATCAGTTTTCTACATGTGACTCCTACCTTTATAAACTCCACTTATATATTAGAATTTGCAATTGGAAATAAGCATTCAAGGGCTTCATTATCATTTAAACTGGCAATTTAAGATCACCATACATCAAAGAAAGCGTCCAGTATGAAGAACTGGAAAACATAAGAAAACTAAAGGCACCTGAAGAAAACAACAACAATGCATATAGCAGAGACATTATATAATACTTTCATTAGTACCTGAGTCACCTAAGAAAAGATATTGCATCCTAAAAACGAATAGGAGAAAAATACAAGAATAATGAGAATGTAAGAAAAAAGCTTATGGCAATTTTAAATTGAATGCACAAATTAAACAGTCAATGACCGAGTAGGAAAATACATCATACAAGTCTGTCAGTTTGTTGTACTATGGTAGCTTGTGAGTTGCTGTGATTCTGGAAGCTATCCCATCGGTATTTCAAATACCAGCAGGGTCACCCATGGTGGACAGGTTTCAGATGAGCTTCCAGATGAACACAGACTAGGAAGAAGGAGTGACAAACTACTTCCGAAGATTTAGTCACTGAAAACCTTAGGAATAGCAGAGAAACACTGTCAGATATAGTGCCGGAAAATGAGCCCCTCAGGTTGGAAAACACTCAAAATGCAACTAGGGAAGGGCTGCCTCCTCAAAGTAGACTTAACCATGATAACATGAATGGAATAAAGCCCATGGGAGAAAAGCCCTCAGGACCTTCATTTGCTGATGGGGCACAACTCAAAATGAAGAGAAACAGCTATAAAAATCCATTGTAAATCAGAACATGGAATGTGCAAAGTATGCATCTGGGAAAATTGGAAGTTGTCAAAAATGAAATGGAACTCACAAATGTCGATATCTTAGGCATTAGTAAGCTGAAATGGACTGGTATTGGCCATTTTGAATCTGACAACCACATGGATTACTATGCCAGGAATGACAAATTGAAGAGGAATGGTGTTCCATTCATTGTCAAAAAGAACACATCCAGATCAGTCAGGAGGTACAACACTGCCTGTAATAGGATAATATCCATGCACCTATAGAGAAATCCAGTTAATACCACTATTATTCAAATTTACACACCAACCACTAAAGCCAGTGAGGATGAAATAGAAGAATTCTACCAACTTCTTCACTCTGAAACTAATCAAACATGTAATCAGGATGTATTGATCATTACTGGTGATTGGAATGCAAAGGTTGGGAGCAAAGAGGAAGGGTCAGTATTTAGAAAATATGGCCTTGGTGATAGAAATGATGCTGTAGATCTCATGATGTTGTTGTTGTTGTTTTTGTGCCATGGATTCAATTCCAACTCATAGCGACCCTGTACAGGGTTCCCAAGGCTGTAACTCTTTACGAGAGCAAAAAGCCTCATTTCTCCCGCAGAACAGCTGCTGGTAGTTTCAAACTGCTGACCCTGAGGTTAGCAGCCTGATTCATAGAATTCTGCAAAACCAATGATTTGTTCATTTCAAATACCTTCTTTAGATAGCATAAGACATAACTATACACATGGACCTTGCCAGAT
>NW_006408539.1:5266734-5269624 GCF_000296735.1 Chrysochloris asiatica | reverse complement strand
GGAGGGTCAGAGAAAAAGAGGAAGACTCCCAGTGAGATGGACTGGCAAAGTGGCAGCATCAATGGACTCAAACGTGGCAACAATGGTGAGGTTGGTCCAGGACCGGGCATTGTTTCATTCTGCTGTGCATAAGGTCTCTATGAGTTAGTACCAACTTGATGGCACCTCACAACAACTACAACAACTTAAGGAACATAAAGGTAAATGCTGGGAATGTATTCACTTGTAAATGTGAGAAACTCCATAGTGTTTAGGGGACAGGACCTAGGTTTGGGAAGAGGTTAGGAAGGAGTCAAGTGCTTTTGTTATAAATCTGTTGGTACTAAAACAGCACATTAGCGTCTTTTGTTTAGTTCTTTAATTAAATTGCCTGCATTAGAGTAGTGAAATTTTAAACTGTTTTAAAAAATAAATGCACGAAGTTTTTCTTTCAAGGTGATTAGAATAAATGTTGGCTATTATCGAGAAGCCAGACTAAAAATGAAGGGATGGATTTCTGAACTACCTGTGTCACTATCCCCAGACATCTTGACCTCCTTTCAACTTCTTGGCCTTGTGGCAGAGGGAGATCAGGTCAACCAGGGAGATGCAAACCACAAGCCTTGTTCCAGCTCTACTAGTGATAAAGTGGTGCTTGTGAAAGTAGAGAACAACATCCAAAGTCACAGACACTTGCTGAGGAGTGAGCAAATGAATCATGTAAGCATGTTTTAATCATTTCAGATGGATCTAGTTACAAGCAATTGGTCTGATTCGTTGTTAGAATAATTTGAAGACTATGGCAGTACTGAGAGTGTTTAGTTCATTCCACTACTCGTTAAGGAGTCCTGTTAGCCTGGTAGATAAAGAGCTGTGCTGCTAACTCCAAGGCCAGCACTTGGAACCAGTTACTCCACAGGAGAAAGATGAGGCTTTCTGCTGCCTTAAAAATTTACAGTCTCAGAAACCCTATACAGTGTTGCTACATATCAGAACTGATTCAACACTACACCATCACCACCACAGTACTCTTTAAAAGAAGTCCTGGTGGTGCAGTGGGTTAAGCATTGGGCGGCTGACCACAGTCAAACCCACTAGTCACTCTCTGGAAGAACAATGAGGCAGTCTGCTTCTGTAAAGATTTACAGCCTCATACACCGTATGGTGCAGCTTGGCTCTGTTCTATCAACTGTATGGAATTGACTCCGTGGTGATGGGTTTACCCTTTAAATGTGAAAATGAAATATCACTTTTATTACTACTCGTTACACTTTTTGAACATACAACAGGACGGGCTAAACTCTCTACATGCAGTACGTTATTGAATCCTCACAATGACCTTAGGAGTTAGAGCCTGTTGTGAGATCCTTGTATGTTTAACTAATCTGAGGCATAGAGTGGCTAAATAACTTTATCATTTAGAGGTAGAGGCAGGGTTTGAATTGAGGCAACATGATTTGAAAGCTGGTGTTCTTTACCATTTAATATCAACTCTCAAGGGAAGTTCAAGAGGTTGAGAGTAATTCATCTAGTTATTATTCATATCCTTGAGACTGAATGAACAAAACTGAGTAAATCATAGCGTGTCCATTCTGGTTGAGGAAACAGACACAAAAATTAATCAGAACATCATAAAATGCTCAAACAGAGATTCCCAAAATATATGGTGAGATTCTACTGACAGGAGAGATTAAATCTGTCTCATGTGATCAAGGAAGACTCTAAAATAAATTCATCCTTCAAGTGTCATTAGGCTTTCATAGAGGGGATACAAAAGTATTTAAGATAACAGGAATATCAAGAATAAGTTGCAAATATAGAGCATATTCAACTGCTCTAGTTGTGCCTAGAGCAAACGGGATTTATAGGAAAACGCAATGGGAAACCACCACTTGTCTTTCAGTTTGCTGTTCTATGGCACCTTGTATGTTGCTGCAATGCTGGGAGCTATGCCACTTTTATTTTGAATATCAGCAAGTTCGACAGAACTTTCAGACCAAGACAGTTTAGGAAGACAGACAGGCAGATGACTTCTGAATATTTAGCTACTGAAAACCTTATGAATAGCTATGGAACATGGTCAGGTAAAGATGAAACATTATAAATGGCACCAGAATATTGTCAGATATAGCACCAGAAGATGAGCCCTTCAGGTGGGAAGACACTCAAAATGCAACTGACAAAGAGCTGCCCCTCAAAGTAGAGTTGCCCGCTATTACATGAATGAAGTAAAGCTTTCTGGACTTTCATTTATTTACTAATGGGGCAGCACTCAAAAAGAGGAGAAACAGTTGCAAACATCCATCAGTAATCAGAATACAGAATGTACAAAGTATTAATCTAGGAATATTGGAAGTTATAAAAAATGAAGTCGAATGCATAAAGATCATTAGTGAGGTGAAATGGATTGGTATTGGCCATTTTGAATCTGACAATCACATACTTTATTATGCCAGGAACAACGAATTCAAGAGGAATGGTATAGCATTATCTAAAAGAACATTTCAAGATCTATCTTGAAGTACAACTCTCTTTGTGATAGCATAATATTCATCTATCTACAAGGATGACCAAGGAGCTCTGGTAGCATAGTGGTTAAGAATCGGGATGCGAACTGCAAGGTCAGAAATTTGAAACTACCAGCTGTTCTGCGGGAGAAAGATGAGGCTTTCTGCTCCCGTAAAGATTTACAGCCTTGGAAACCCTGTTCAGGGTCGCTATGGGTCGGAATCGACTCGATGGCACTTAACAACAACAACAACAAGGAAGACCAGTTAATACTATTATTACTCAAGTTTACACATCAACCACTAAGTCTGGTGAGGACGAAATTAAAGAATTGTACCAACTTCCTCAGTAGTTCAAACCTACCAACCAGTAGCTCCTGGGAAACTTTACACAGGGTTGCTAT
>NW_006408539.1:5255029-5262893 GCF_000296735.1 Chrysochloris asiatica | reverse complement strand
ACTGAGTCTTTGGGGTTTTCTACATATTGGGTCATATCGTCTGCAAATAGGGAGAGTTTTACTTCCTCTTTGCCAATTTGGATACCTTTAATTTCCCTGTACATCAAGACTTGTGAAGATGGTGCAGGATCAGACAGTGTTTCATTCTGTTGTATTTAGGGGTCACTATGGGTCAGAACTGATGCAAGTTCATCTAACAACAACAAAGACAATGACAAAGTAGATTGCAACAAAATTAAAAAAGAAATCATTTGGGCTATGATAAAGAGATATAGTTAGACCAATGTGTGCATTTAAAGCATTTGGATAAGTTGTTTGGGAGATCAATGAGTAAAATAATATTGTCCTTGGCTTCAAAAGAACATATAACCTTAAACGCATAGACCCAATTATATGCATGAACATGTTCTTTAATACCAAGTGTTTTAAAATCTAGAAAATGTGAATTAGATGACTAGCTATGCTTACACTTACATTCTATTACCCATTTCATTTTTATGATTTTATGTAGTAGTGTAGAAATGGTATATTTTACCAACATTATATAATTTTACAAAGGAGGAAACTGAGGCCAAGTTAAATGTATGGTGGGTCTGAGGTCACGGTCAATCATTGTTGAATGATTTTACAACTGTTGAGTTCCATGTTCTTTTTTTTTTATATATATATACACTTGTATAAGGAATTATAGAGTCTAGATTTAGAAATTCTATTCATTTACGTTTTTCTCAAATTTATTATAGCGAATAAAACTATTTTAAATGACAAATTTTTAAATACATCGTCTCTGACTTCACATCAGCTGTTCTTGAAAAACCAGTGGCCTTTTCCTAAGGAGTAGAGCTTATTTTTTAAGGTCCAAATTAAAACCAGAAAATGAAACTATAACTATATATATATGAAATCGCAGACCGAGGGTCATTGTTGTTTGCTGTTAAGTGCCACTGTGTCAATTCTGACTCACAGCGACTCTGTATGAGTTTCTGGGGAGCAGCTGGTGAATTGTAATTGCCAACCTTATGGTTCAAAGCAATATTGAGGTCCAGTGTTTATCCTACAGCACCACACTAGATTTAGTCCTTTTGAAATCCAGTTAACTCTTTGCTGTGTGGCCTTTTGCATAGTGACCTCATGTTAACCTTATAAATGAACCAAATTCAATGCACACATTGAAAAGGGGAGAATAATCATGCTGAGTATGTCTACCCAACAAACGTAAGTCACTTGACAAGTCTGGAGAATTTAATTACACTGATGATTACATGAGTAATACTTAGTTTTTGACACATAATAATTTTTCTATATCATATTTGATGATTTCCAGTGATTGTAAAAATTACTCCTACATAGTCGATAGCTTACTATCAATGCCTTGTAACAATTAATTAATATAATGAGTTTGATGCTCCGCACACCAAGAGATCAGCTCCCTCAATGGTTATTATTCATCTTTGAAGTGATTCTAATATTTGATTCATCCTTATGTCTGGGAGCAACTAACTTTATTAGAGTATTTTATGCTATTCGTCATTTTCAAGCAAGCACTGTTGTCATGTGCCATCAAGCTGATTCCAACTCAAAATGATGTTGTATAGTGTTTCTGAAGAGTGATAAATAGGTTTGAACCACCGACCTTTCGATTAGCAATCCAGTGCTTACCCCACAGCGCCACATCAGGACTCGTTTATTGTTGTTAAGTGCTGTTGAGTTGGTTATGACTCACAGCAACCCTAGATAGGGTTTCCGAGGAGAACCTGGTGTGTTTGAATTGCCAACTTTTGCTGTTAGCAGTCTAGTGCTTATCTTACAATGTGCCATACCAGGACTCCAGAAAAATGCTAGACCATTGCAAAGACTTCTATGATGAAATTCTTTCTGCTTTAGTTCTTTTGCAGATGATTCCACTGGATACCCCAAATAATATTGTGGGAAATTAAAGATTGTTTTTAGCCACATTTTCATATTTGATAATAGGATGTATCTTATTGTCCATATGAGGCCTGCTCTACCATTACTCAATATTAGACTTCATTTCCCATTCTGTCATCAAGCATCTAAAGCTGTCACCGAAGCAGGAACATTCTTTCAACATGACCTAGATCTAGTGTTCACAGGCAGACATGATAATGAATTTTATTAAAAGTACTTAACACATGACCTTTGACTTTTGAAAAATCAATTCTAGTACTTGTGGCTTGACTTTTGTTCCTTTTATTTCTTGAGAGGAATACATTAATCCTTTGCGCTGCTGTGGTATTTTATCTTGAATCAAGGATTAATTCCAGATTTCATTCAGATTTGGGAAAAAAAATAATTGCTAGTTTCAGCTCCTACAAATCCCTCTGTACCCTCTTTGATTACCATAAAGATGAGTCATTTCCCAAATAAGCCTGGTGGCTAAGAGTTAGGGTTAGTGACTGAATGAAAGGGTCTTGTTCATCATTGCTTTCCAAGTGCCTGCTATAGCTCCACTCAACTCAGGAACGTGGCAACATCCCTTCCACAGGCTCCATCCACACATTCTGTTCTTTTTTCTCTCTTTCTAGATCTTTATAAATAATATGTGAAGAAACAACAACAACAGAAAAAACAACAGATACACCTGCTATCCCAGATTCTTTCTCATGAGCCGCATTTCATAAACCTCTATTTCTTATCCTACCCCTTTCCATTGCACATTGACAGTTTCTTTGCTCACTTTATAGTGAACATCAGGTGAAAACATGCCCATATTATGCCTTCTCCAAACCCATTCAGTCACTCTAGAAAAGAAGAGCCTTGAAAAATACTTATATCTGGTTAGCATTCTCATGGCAGGGAACTGGAGGGCCTCATTTGAAAGAATGAAATAATTCATTCTCTGGAGCATAACAATAATCTAAGGATCTTGAAACTTAATTGGAAATCAGTTTTGGATTCTCTCTCTGACTTCTGTTGTGTCTGGTGACTTGGTGAATCTCCAGTAAAGTTGTTTGAAAGATGAAATGTGTTTTTAGAACTCATGAGGTGCTATGCATATTTTATTAGAGTGCTCATCAGTACTTCTGAGTAACCCATTTCACTGTATACTCACCTGTCTCTAGATTAATTCCCTCTGCCACTGCCCTAATTCCAACCTTAAATTACCCCTAGGCCAGAATATTGCAATAGCTAACTAATTGGTCTGCACGCCTTTAGTGCCACATTCCTCATACTCACATTAGTGTTCTTCCTCACCAGTGCATGGATTTGAGTGAGTCCCCAACAGTAACTACCTCACAGGATTGAGATACAGTTTAAAGACACAATGGAGTAATGCTTGGAAATTCTAGCAGAATTCTGGTACATACTAATCATGCAATAAATTGCAGGTGCTCTAAAGGAAGTTAGGAAGAATGAGAGAGAGAGCAAAAGCATGAAAGAGCAAGAGAGAATAAAGGCAAAAGTAAAACAGAGTCGGAAGGTCGGAGATAAGCAAGACCACGCCATGTACAGTATCAGTGCCCAGAATATTCATTGGTGTATGCCATATAGTGACCCATCATTTTTCAATTTTTCAAATCAAACAGAGCATTGGGAGAGATAATTTATACTGAGCTCTTATCCTGTCCATGGTATTATTCACATCTCTTGGTATAGTCACTAGAGCTTTCTTTCAGGTATGGGTAGTGAAGAAGAGACCTTGGGACAAGGTAGAGAAAGACACGAGGAATGCAGAGAAATGAAGAGATGTAATACAGAGTTTTGAAGGTACACTTGAAAAGGCACGCTGATTTATTGAATGTCAAGTGTAAAGGCAGGAAAGTCCTCAAGAATGTCTTTTAGGTTTCTGGCATAAGCAATTTGGTAGATGATAATGCATTTATTGAGGTAAGAGTTTTGTTTAACATTTTTTTGTTTAAAAAAGAACCTACTTTCAAAAGCACGAGAAAAAAAAATGGACTTACAGGGAACCTCAATAAATAGCAATCCATAGAGATTGTTAAAATAAAAATATAAAGTACCCAGACTGCTAGTATCCTTACTAATATTAAGAAAAGCAGTTTTCTAATGTTTATTGCTTATAATAAAGATTTGCAACATTGTATAATTTCAAAATGATATTATAACAACATTTTTAACATTTAAATTTTGATGTTCATCTATATATTTTGTAAATATTTTTGTATGTTCTGACATGTCTAATTGAGTTGCAAGTTAAAATAGAAATTAAGCTAATACAATATTATTTAAGCTTTATTATGTAAACAGGTAGCTTAGTGAACAATCTCCAAAAGTTATTTTTCCTTTTTATGAGCCTATGATCTTCATGTACAATCCAAAAATGGATTTGCTGTAAGATCACTAAGATATTTTGAAAGCCTATTAATTTCTTACAGTTGTATACTCTTTTTGCTGATTTAGCATGCTTTTATTTCATTACTGTAAATATACATTTTCTTGTGAAAAGTAAAGTTAGAAAGTTGAGTATTATACTGAAATTGGCATTCTTGAGTTTATTTAGACAAGTGTCATTCAAAGTGACATAAAGTTACATTAGCAAATATTTCAGTGTGACACATTTGCCGAGTGACAATGCTGCCACAACCACATGACGTCTGAGTTACATATTTCCCTAACAATCACAGCGTGGATATATACAAATTGAGCAATATTTGATTTTAAATAAAACTTTATGAGCATGTGTTCAATTCTAGCAAGAAACATTGTTTGGTTTTATATTTGAAACAATGAAAGCTAGCTTATTGTGATTTTATTAATGGACTTGAAATAATACAAACATCTTTCATCAATGAATATAGTTTGTTGTACAATGTCTTAACAGTATCACTGCCTGGTCCTCTGACTCTCACAGCTCATGCTACTAGGACTCTTATCTAGACATTTAGCCAACTTGACCCCAGGAAAATCCTGCTGCTGGTTATACAATAAGCTAAGGCACACTGGGAAAATCCCCCAGGTTGTTCAACCTCACATCAAATACTGCTTATCCACTTTCATGTGGGTCACAGATCTAGGTGTCCCTGCTGAAAGTACTACCTTGCTTTCTTATGAATACTCCTTTGACTTTGTTAAACTGTATAATTCTTCCAAGATCTACAACTCCACCAGCAGCTAGCATCTCCTTTGTGAATCTATCAGATGTTGGCTAATTTCTTTGGCAATATTTGGTGGTGGTGGTGTGCCATCAAGTCAGTTCTGACTCATAGCAACCCTGTGTAGGGCTTCTGAGGAGTGGCTAGTGGGCTTAAACCACCAACCTTGTGGTTCAAATTGACCTTATTAGCTGGGTCGCTATGAGTTAGATCGGACTTAATGGCACTTAACAACAACAAACAACAAAAAACCCTCTGACTTTCTGGGTCACCACCTCATGCACCTTCTCAGTCCTCTGTAACACTACCAACCAGGCACAGCTGCTATCTATTACAATGTTTCTCTAGATATACAGACCAGCCTCCCTGAATGAAGATCCCTAACTACCTGACTTACCTCTTCTGCTTTAAGGGGCCCTGATAGCATAGCGAGTTATATGTAGGGCTGCTAACCTCAAAGTCAGCAATTCAAATCTACCGAACCACAAAATCAGCAGTTAGAATCTACTTATATGCTCCATGATGAGACTTTCTGCTCCCTTTAAGATTTATAGCCTTGACAACTCTATACAGGGTGGGATGAGTCAGAACCAATTGCATAGTACTCAACCACCACCACACTTTCTGTGTTTAGGGGCACTGGCCTCCTGACACTTGCCCTGTATTCTATACCCATCCAGTCTACAAGTTTGTCATTTCTAGCTTTATACAATGGATTTTTTTTATTTTGGGGGGGTCATTCACACACAGTGAAATATGTTTTCTGACATACGTTCCATTTCTTATATGGGCCATTTTTATATTTCCTAGTTAAAACCAACTGAGTTAAATGTAAATTGATGTTGGGAAACTGACAATGACACCACTTCTTTCTGACCCTTTAACCAAATTCTGAGTGTTTAACTTTCACAATCCCAAGAGAAAAAAGGGGAAGTTAATCATTGATCCAAAAGGTTCTGGTAGCATAACGGGTTACTGTGCTGCTAACCGCAAGGTCATCAGTTCTGGTCTACCAGGTGCTCTGTGGAAGAAAGATGAGACTTTCTGGTCTCCTAAAGCTCTTACCATCTCATAAAGTCTATAAAGGTCACTATGGGTCGGAATTGACTCCAGAGCACAGAACCACCACCACCATCAACCACTGATACAACACAACCCACTTCATTTTAGCAACACAGGGACCTGAATCCGTAAATTAAGGTCAAACAGTTGTCTACACCCTCAATGTGAAATCACCAGTTTCTCATTGTTCGCAGAGACATGACACATTGCATGTAGACTAATAATTTGTAAATCTGATCGGGTTAATTTATGCAGTTTCAGATGAACATCTATCTGTTGAGGAGTTCTTCAGTTAAAGACGTTTGGAAAGAGTGGACAGTAACCAGGAGTAGATGATAACACACTACACTCCAGTGATGCACTTAAGTCAACTCTCGCCCTAAACATACAGACCATTCTATGAAATAAAAGCTAGGGCTCTATTAACTCAAAATATTAAATAAAACTCAAATTCTAGAAATATACTGTGGGCCTCCTTAATTCATGTATTTGGTGCTTAGAAAATCTTAACAAATGTTCTCATCCAGTATGCAATTCTGAATCATTGCTTATTGAAAGGGAATTCTGCAAATAAAATACAAAATATAAGTATACGATGAATGAGCAGGAGGTATACTTTTTATTTCTTGAATGTTCATTAATTTGTTGAGTGACATTAAGAATCACTTTTCCAGCAGTGTCAATGGTACATTCTATGATACTCTCCACCTCCTAGCCAACTGCTGAGAAGTGATCATTGAGAAGGACTTAGAAAATGGAAAGTACTGCAAAATATAAGGTTTTACTTATATTTTCATGTTTTATTTTGTTATTATTACAAGAATGAGTCAAAAAGTATCTGCACTCTGACTGTAGAATTTATTTTAATCAACTTTCAGAAACGATAAATACCTCATTTTTTGACATCATCTCCTTGTTCTTCAATACACTTTGGCCATCTGTCAACAAGGTTTTGTCTTTTCTAATTTTAAAATGTTTTAGACTCAGTTTCAAGCCACACATGTCCTGCTGTCTTCACATCTTTATCAGAGGTGTATTTTTTTACTCAAAGGGCTAATTACAGGGGACTAAGCAAGTAAAAGTTCAATGAAGCAAGATAAGGACTATAGGGAGGAAACTTTAACATGTCAAAATGAAGTTTTTGCAGAGTGTTAACAGTGTGAGCAAT
This sequence comes from Chrysochloris asiatica, assembly GCF_000296735.1. Lineage (NCBI taxonomy): Eukaryota > Metazoa > Chordata > Mammalia > Afrosoricida > Chrysochloridae > Chrysochloris > Chrysochloris asiatica. The sequence continues at coordinate 5,255,588 of NW_006408539.1, read as the reverse complement.
GGTGTGTGGACATGCATCCTTTTGTAAGATCACAGTGCCCTCAGATAAAACTCCTCTGCTTTTAATCTGAAGTTGAGGCTTCAGCTCCTCAGTGAGCATCTCACTGTGACAAGCACTGTTGATTGTTGAACCTTTTCTCTAATAGTGTTCCAATACTGGCCCTTGAGAATCCCAGGAAGCTATAAACATCAATTATCCAACTCATGACTGCTATTTGAACTTTTTATTGGTCAGTGATTGAGGATGCTTCTATACCATGGTCTGCCATTTACTCTCAGGCTCATAGTGATGAATCCGGGTCTCCTCGCCATTAACAATTTTTGAAGAAATTTTTACCTTTCTTCACGTACTGGTCTAAATTTTGTTCACAGACATCCAAACGCTTCTGTTTATTCTCTTCCATGAGTTGTTCAGCATCCATTTCACACAAACTTTTTAAAACCCATGTCTGCCATGGATTATTTCATAGGCAGAACCATGGTGTGATGCTGTAGGATAAGCACTCAACTGCAATGTCGGTTTGATCTGCAAGGTCAGCAGTTCTGTGTATATATATATA
>NW_006408539.1:5245462-5254699 GCF_000296735.1 Chrysochloris asiatica | reverse complement strand
CCTCAGAAACCCTATACAGGGATGGTATGGGTCAGAACCTACTCAACAGCATTTAACAACGACAACAACAACATACAGTCATTGTACCAAAGGGAAATTATTGATGTTCAACCATTTCAAGAGATAGCATATGATCAAGAGCCAATTATGTTGAAGTAAGAAGTCCAAGATGCATCGAAGGAATTGTCAAAGAACAAGGCACCAGGAATCAATGGGATACAAATTGAAATCATTCAAGAAAGTGAGGCAGCACTTGAGGCACTCACTCATTTATGCCAGGAAATTTGGAAGACAACTACTCGGCCAACTGATTGGAAGAGAAGCATATTTATGCCCATTCCAAAGAGAGGTGACCCAGTGGAATGCAGAAATCATCGGACAGTATCATTAATATCCCATGTGAGTAAAGTTTTGCAAAAGGTAATACAGAAATGGCTGCAAACATACATTGACAGAGAACTTCCAGAGGTTCGAGCCAGATTCAGAAGAGGACATGGAACAAGGGATATCATTGCTGATGTCAGATGGATATTGGCTAAAGGCAGAGAATAACAGAAAGAAGTTTGCCTGTGCTTTATTGACTACACAAAGGCTTTCGATTGTGTGGATCATGACATTTTGAAGTATGTGTATTCCAGAACACTTAATTGTGCTCTTGAGAATCTGTACATCGACCAAGAGGCAGTTGTTTGAACAGAAAAAGGGACACCAAATGGTTTCAAATTAAGAAAGGTGTGTGACAGGGTTGTATTCTTTCACCATACTTATTCAACCTGTATGCTGAGCAAATAATCCGAGAACCTGGGTTACATGAAGAAAAATGTGGCATCAGGATTGGAGGAAGACTCATTAACAACCTGTGATATGCAAATGATACAACCCTGTTTGTTGAAAGTGAAGAGGACTTAAAATACTTACCGAAGAAGATCAAAGACCACAGCCTTCAGTATGGATAGTATCTCAATGTAAAGAAATAAAAAATCCTCACCACTGGACCAATAAGCAATATTCTTATCAATGGGGAAAAATGGAAGTTTTCAAGTACTTCACTCTTCTTGGATCAACTATCAACACTCATGGAAGCATCAGTCAAGAAATCAAATGATGTGTTGCTTGTATTAGGCAACTGTTCTACACAAGATCTTTTTAAAGTGTTGAAGAGCAAAGATGTCAGTTTGAGGACTAAGGAGGTCCTGACCCATGCCATGGTATTTTCAATAACCTTATATGCATGTTAACATTGCACAGTGTATAAGGAAGATAATGGAAGAATTGATGCATTTCAGTTGTGGTATTGGAGGAGAAGATTGAAAGTACCATGGAATGTCAAAAGAACAAACAGATCTGTGTTGGAGAAATACAGCCAGAGTGTTGCTTGGAAACCAGAGGGCCAGACTTCGCATTTTTCATGCTTCAGACATATTGTCAAAAGGGACCAGTCACAGGGGAAGGATATCATGTTTGGTAAGGTGAAGGGTCAGAGAAAAAGAGGAAGACCCCCAGAGAGATGGATTGGCAAAGTGGCAGCATCAATGGGCTCAAGCATAGCAATGATTGTGAGGTTGGCCCAGGATTGGGCAGTGTTTTTTTCTTTTGTGCATAGGATTGCCGAATCAGTACTGACTCAATGGCCCCTAACAATAATATATGTGTATGTTTGTGTGTGTGTATATATATATATATATATATAAAAGGCCCCTATCACTAGAAGAAAAACAAAGAAAAAGTGGTTTTTCTGACTAGGTAGTCTTTCTTGACACACTAACTCAAATTAATACAACATTCCTAAATCAATCATGAAAATCACATCCAAACACAAAGAATAGGCAGGCCTAAGGGGTTACTGCTCACGAAACATCTAATTTTTTTTTTTTTTTTTGTAAGTTCCCTGGATTTAAAGCAGCTTTTTTCTTGTGATAATTTGCTATGCAAAGCCTACTAGCCAATCCTGTTTTCTTCTACGTCCTAGAAACAGAGAAAGTAATTTCTAGAAGGTATTCACGTTTTGACAAAATTCCATTAAAATAAAGCAATTTGGTTGTTCCCTAGAGTTCATGATAAAGCAATCTTATGAGTAATACATTTCAGAATTTGTCAGTAACCATAGACTTTATTCTTTAGTGCCAAGTCATTCCCTGGATGTAAGCTAGATGTTTAGGGAGGCTCCTTAACTCTTTCATATCCCAAGGTTCTGTTTCAAACTATTCTTTTAGATTAAATAAAACTATGAAGAGCAATAAAATTGCCTTGATACAGGAAATAGAACTAAGAAAGGCAGAAAACATATATTAGGGTGCTCTGGTAGCGTAGTGGTTACGAATCGGGCTGCGAACCTTAAGGTCAGCAGTTCGAAACTACCAGCCGCTCCATGGGAGAAAGATGAGGCTTTCTACTCCCGTAAAGATTTACACCCTCGAAAACCCTGTACAGGGTCGCTATGGGTCAGAACTGTTAACAACAATAACAACAAATATGTAAAATTATATCCTAGAAAGGCACAAGAAAAAAAAAAAGACATATATATATAATTTAAAGGCAGAGAATACAGTGTCTACCTATTTTTCATTTCCTTTTTTGTTTTAGAATATAGGAACATGACGCTATTTGAACAGTAAGGTGAGTGTCGTAACTTTAGAATAGTTGATTCCATCATATATTTAAGCATCCTGGGGCAAAGTGAAAATAGTTTAACTTCTCACTCTTTCCATATGAAAATTATCTCATTTCTGAGATAAGATGCATTTATCAGAAATAACCACAAAGAACTCAGACTATGTCCATCATGCACTTAGATTAAAATGATCACAATGTATCAACTTAGGCTCTTAAATACCTGAAACACTAACTTAAAGGTTGTACAATGCTTAGTAAAAGGGGGGAAAAAGGGCATCATTTTCATATCACCTTATACTCAAAAATCTTTTTAGAATAATAAAGCCAGAATCTTTAAACTGATCTTGACTAAACAATTTCTATCTAGCATTTAATTGAAGAAATGTAATTGCAAATCTGTTTCATCCTGCACAGAAGGATGCCCCTTACTTTATGTTCATCAACATTGAGATATGACCAGAATTGGAAACTAAACATATATAGCTGGGTCTGTATTAAGTGAGGAAATAAGCTCGTACATGAAACAGTTTTCTTTTAAAAACACAGAAGAAGCTATGTAACTAAAGCCTATCTTCAAGCAAATTGTCAAATTAGGGGCCCAAGTAATTAATCTCTGAAACGGGAGGCTTTCAATCTCTGAGCAGCCGTCTCAAAGACACGACTTACCATGTAATTACATGGGACATTACAATGTATTTATGAGGTCATTTGTGACAATGTACAGTGATTACAGAGTACTTACATAGCTATTTATGTCTCATAAAATGAAGTGAGACTAAATATTTTAATTGTGTTGGAGAAATAAGGGAAAATATTTGAGTTCCAAATGTCAGGTGAGATTATAGGTCAGATTCACATAATTCATAATAACAGCTGGCAGCTTCTAGAACTACAAGAGCTTTGTGGTGTTCTCCTGTTAGAAATGACGATCTGCAGCATTCTGACAAGTACTCCTTCAAGGATGATAAGTGTTGTGCTTTTCAATCTTCACATAATGTCAGAAGACAGACCAATAGTATACTTTATAATTTGTATTTTGCATTCAAATCATAAATGTCCAGTTGTCAAAAATGTGGCTAGATTTAAAACATCAGATCTAATGTTTTAAAAAATGGTACACCATGTAAGCAAATCATACAGTAGAAATAGAAGTCTTTATGCTTTCAATTCTATTGCTTTAACTCGAAATTGTATATACTCAGATTTCCAGAGTCTTTGTCATGCAATCCCAGAACCTAAATTCATTCTTTGTTTCCCCAAGAGAGGATTCTTCTCTTAAAAACACAATGTTGTATTTTTACAGATGTGTTTACCACTTGTCCCTTCTGTACTTGGAAATTCTTACTCAGGCTAACAGGTAGATTATAACTGCTGGCAGAAGAGGTTTCTGTGTCTGTGGTACCTGACCATCATTGACATCTGGCTAAATAAGAGAATTCAATAGTCTCAAAATTATACTGCCGATTTTAAACAATATGCTCTTTGGACTGTTAATTATTGATTTGCTTTGGATTTTAGCCCCAAGCATAGCATATTATTTACAATCATTCCTTTATTAATTTATTTAATAATCAGCCTAAATGCCTGCTAAGTGTCAGGCACAGTGTTAGAATGAAAACTATTTGCCTTAAGGAGTATCGTCTGGAGTGATATCGACAATCCAGTATAATGAAACTACATAGCTAAATAGACACACCATACTGTTGTTTTGGGTGTGTGTGGGGTGGAGCGGTTGGTTAGATTGGACTTTATATTCAGAATGTATGCCTACACATCAGGGTGGTCATTATGTGAAAAATCATGAAATGCAAATAATGCTAACCAGCCTTTTCTTATTCTTGCTAAGTTGCCACCCACTAATGCAAATCAATGATTTTTTGTTGTGAAGTGCCCTCCAGTCAGTTCTGACTCAAAGTGAGTGATGATCCTGCATAGGGTTTCCAAGGAGGAGCTGGTGAGTTTGAACTGCTGACCTTAGGGTAAAAACCAACCTTGTGGTAGTGTTTATCCTATAGTGCCACACCAGTACTCTCTCTCTAAGCTTCAGCTTGTCCTGTGTTTTGTAACAATCATTTTTCAAAAGGAATAAATGTCCATTTTTTTTTTTTTTTGTCATGCAGCTATTCTAACAACCAAATTGCTATAGAAATGCGAATGAATTAATTTCTGTAAAGGCTGATCAGCAAGTTGACAGTGATGTTTACAGAAGCCTCCTGGCAAAACAGGGATTCTATCGATATTTCATCACTATTACATTCCTATGTAATGGTCCCAAAATTTGCCACATCCAGATACCCAGGACCTACAGATTGTAGCCTGTTAATATGTAAATAAACCAATTAAAAATCAGACTCATTCAGCAGCCAGCCAGGTCAGTTCTGATCAACTGTGCCAAATTTATTTATATATGCAGAAAGAGAAGATCCATTTGCCACTGAAGTTCAGAGAGGTTACTCAAAGAGTAGTTGAGAATATAGTCTCAATAATTCATTTCACTGTAAGAATAGCAAGAGGCAGTTTCCTTTTTGAAAAGTAAAATTATGGGTAACTATCAATACTTCAATCAGGATTTCAATTAGATATGCAATCATTATGCATCTAATTGATTAACAATTAGCAGCACCTGTAGTTGGCTATAATTTTAATTACTGATTACATTACAGCTGATGACTTAAAATGATCTCTGCAGGAATGCCATTACATTTTAGGGAAAAGAATAAAACAATTCCAAAATAATTAGTCTATTAAGATTGAAATTAGTAAAACCAATCCAATGAAATATATTTTAAAGATTTCTATTTTAAACAATGCTAATGGATTTTTCTTAAATTATACAACATGGAGAGAAATGGTCCAGTAATCATTTTATTTTAACTTCTCCACCAATCATCTGGAAATTGTGGAAGTGATTTAGAATCTGCCATTGTCAATCAGAACATGGGCATTCGGTATAAATATTAGGTAACATTAGATAACAATAAACCCCATTTTGAATCTGTTTTATTAAATATGCTTTAGAAACAACTTTGTTGATCATTTATCATGAATACGATGCATAGTCAGTAGTCAATCTCAAGAGAGAACTTGATTTTTTTTTTCTTTTTCTGACAGAATAAAAATCAAAGTAATTATTCCAAATAGTTTTTCTTAAAGAGGAAGTCAGTTTTTAACTAAATTACCTTAAAACTAAGTCAGAGTATCAAAACATCAACACAAGCTTTCATTCTGGTATTCTGTGAAAGGATTTGTAGCAAATTAATATTGTATCTGTAACTAGAAAGAACCACATTAACTCTTCTAAGTTCTAGACTTAAAAAGTAAAAAAAAAAAAAAGTTTTACTCATTTGATATATGTATGCATGTATGTATAGACTTTTATTTTTTGTTTCTATTTAGAAAGAAAGAAAGAAAGAACGAGAGAAAGAAAGGAAGGAAAGAAGGAAGAAGAATAGATGGATGGATAGATAGATAGATAGATAGATAGATAGATAGATAGATAGAGCAGTTGGTCCTTGGACAGGGTCAGTATGAGTCAGAACTGACTCAACAGTACTTAACAACCACACCGTGTACCAGTCCAGTGATGATATTATGTGTGTATGTATATATGTGTACACAGAGTCCTGGTATGGTGTTGTAGGATAAGCCCTGGATTACTAACACCAAGGTTGGAGGTTCACACACACCAGTCACTCCTTGGAAACTCTATACAGGGTCACTATGAATCAGAACCGACTTAATGGCATTATTACAACAACACAAGGGTATATGTGTACATGTGGTAAGCACTGGACTGCTAACCAACTGTAAGATAAGTAGTTCTAAACCAGCAGCAGCTCCTTAGAAACTCTGTATAGGGTGGCTATGAGTCAAAACGAACTTGATGGCACACAACAACAATACTACCAGTGTGTGTGTAGGTATATTACATATATGTGAATTACAACATATACACACAGGTAGTCCCTGACTTATGACAAAATTGTCATATTTGAATTATCACAAACTTCACTTACGATGGACTTTTTATTTATGTTATTGTAAAGTGCTTTCAAATTAATTCTGACTCAGGGTCACCCTGTATAAAGTTTCCAGGAATGGCTAGTAGGTTTCATATGCCAACTCGCTGTTAGCAGTCCAGTGCTTATCCTGTGGCACCACATCAGGACTCCACATACATGTAATAGTTAGTAATATGTACTACAGGCAACAACAGTATGTAAACTGCTCATGTTATCATTCTCATGAAACTCCAAAGACAAATAAAGATTAGATACATAAAGATATTGATAATAAAAGGCAATAAAAGCAAAACAAAAACAAGAAGTCATTAACTTACATCATAAGTGAACAGAGCTCCACTGTATATCAGGGACTACTTGTGTCTATTCTCAATTCTCTAAATCCTTTAGACCAAGAATTTATTTAAATCATTTCAGATGTTTTTTTTTATGAAGAGAAATACCACATCTGTAAGTTTTACTCTAAGTGGGAAATAAATTACATAAGGACTTGAATAGAATCTTCCATATCCCCTAACAATGATAGGAGGCCCTAACCATATATGTATGCATATATAATAAGATGATATCATGTCCTGTACACATATTATTGTTGTTAAGAGTTTCTGGAGAGAGACTGGTGGGCTTGAACTGTCAACCCAACAGTTAGCAGTCTGGTGTTTATCCTACAGTGCCACACCAGGACTCTCCTGTACTCATAAGTATCCACAAATGTCTAAAGATAACATTGTTCCAGACTAGACTAAATATGGCCTCCAGAAGAAGGCAACAGACAGAGCAGACCAATCTCAGGGCATTTCTTCAGGCACTTCCTCTGAGGACATTTTGAAAGCAAGGTATGATTTGGGACTGAAACATCTGTAAACAACTCAGTTGAGTAAGATTTCTACTGAAGTTTGTTGCAAATATCTTGGAAGATCGAATCCAACTTATTTTCAAATGGTTCTTATCTAATAGAAATAGATGCTGAAACATAGTTAAAGTCCATATAGGTTGGTTAGTTTTTGGAGGGTAGGGGGTGGGTAGGAAAGAGGTTGGTGGTATGTCTATTGCATACCAATGAAAGATTAAACAGTGCATGAAGTGTATGAATACTTCATTATTTGCTTAAGCCCTACAAACTAAATGGAAGATCATATGTAGTCTTATAAGCTATGTACTTAATATAGTTCTAACTTTACATGTATTTGCTTGATTACTTGATTTAATATCTGTTCAGCTCTCTATAAGTTAAACTCACAAACTTTCCTGTTCCTCTCACCAATGGTTCCCTAGCACCAACTGAACTGTAAAAATTGAGAATACATTTAATAGTTAATGAATCAATAAATGAATCTATAAATTCATGGAAATGGCTCTTTATTTAATCAAATTTCACTAAAAATCATAGTACTTTCCTTTTTTTTTGTTACCATCACATTAATAGCATTGCCATTATACTTATCACATATTTGGACCTGACTTTGGTTTTCACATGCAAAGCAAAGGAATGACAGCAGGGGTCTAAGTGCTTTAGGAGTCTGACAAAAAGAAGAAAATAGAAAGTTAGAAGTTAGAAGAACCATAAGGGATGAAAAAGTAAGTGTGTATTTATGAGGATGATATTTAATTCCTGAACTGAGATTAAACCATTTACATAGAAAAAAAAAATTAGAGTGATGGTTCTTCATAACTATCTCCAGGGGATCCCTATAGCTCACTAAATTAGGATTAGAATATGTTGAGGAAAAATAGAGTATTAAAGGAGGAAGAAGGCATGCAGGTGGTTGGCAGTACCAAGGAGGAGGAGTAGGCATAGTTAGCAGTCACATGACTGCAATATTATCAAGAAAGGTGGGTCTATAAGTGACATTGACAAACTCATATCAGGATTAATGAAAAATCTAAGTAAAGGCCAAGCAATGAATGATCACAAATTAAAAATTTGCTTTGTAAAATCACAAATTAAAAATACATCCACATTCTTACATACATTGATTATGTATTCTTGCAATACTGGCCCATGATTTACTTTTCCTTTTTATTCCACACATCTAGATGACTTTGCTGTGGTTTGAAGACAGTCTACAGAAACAATGGAGTAATTCCAAGCAAAAGGCTATATTTTCACATTTTATTTTTCCTCTTATTTTCTATTAGTTTGGCTTTCTAAGTTAGATTGAAATACCTTATGAAAATACCTTTTAAAAAAACCCCATAAAATCAATAAGTACTTCCTTCCTATACTAGTGCTTTAAATGGAGACTCTGAACCTGATATGTCTTGGGGAAGGGGGAGTAGGGAAGGGAGTTGCTTTTCCTTCTTAAAATCAGAAGACATTCATCCATAGCCAAGCAGATGACAACCCAGTTGGTCTATCACAGTTTATCATTAAAGGCAACAGGCAGGTAAATAAACATTTCTACACCTCAAATTTAGGATTTATGTTAACCACCAATTCTGGCTGAAATCTATTATTTTGCTCTAAGCTTTATGATTCATAAGAAATATTGAAATATTTGAACAAATATTTCCATACTCCTATCTGTAGTTGTCAGCTTGAGGACTAAGGTGCGCTTGACCCAAGCCATGGTATTTTCAATAACCTCATATGGATGCGAAA
>NW_006408539.1:5242238-5244137 GCF_000296735.1 Chrysochloris asiatica | reverse complement strand
CTAGGCTCCCTCTTGAAAGCTCATAAGCCAATCATTTCTTGCCTTTGTAACCTCCACCACCCATTTTGGGTAGCCAATGTCTAAGTTGCCCATCCCTGTCAACCCTGTATACTGAGGGGTGGGAGTGATCCTCGCTGTAAAGATTTGTTCCTTTTTTGAGCTACTACACCCATAAATAAGGAACTCTGGCAGCTCTGGTAGCATAGTGGTTACGAATCGGGCTGCGAACCGCCAAGGTCAGTAGTTTGAAACTACCAGCTCTTCCGCAGGAGAAAGATGAGGTTTTCTGCTCCCATAAAGATTTACAGCCTCGGAAACCCTATATAGGGTCGCTGTGAGTCAGAACCGACACCATGGCACATAACAACAACAACATCCATAAATATAGCTAAAGTTCATCAAATTGTAGCATGTTACTCTTTTTTTTCTTTTTCTTTCTTCTTCTAGTCAAGTTTTGATCATCCAGCCATTGAAGCCAGGTCAAGTAGGTACTATCCTCAAGTATGGGTGTTCTTGGTGTTCGCTCCCCTCATTTCATATCAGCCGGATGCTTCACTCTCCACTCTAGTCTTCTGTGGCCATGCCACTGCCTCTGGGCCCAGGAGTGCCCAGGTCTTGCCATACTGCTGGCCAACCAGGTCTCTACCCAGGTTCACAAGAGTCTATTGAATGTGGTCGGAATTAGCTCCCAACTTCATTGCTGCTTTTTTCCCTTCTTCCCCTTATCAGTGACCAATGTGGTCACCAGTCAGACCACATGCTTGTGTATTCCCCTTGAGTTTTAGTCTTGGAAGGGGCTTTGCTCTGAGGGGCATAGTGGCATAGTGGCATTTAAAAAAAAAATTTTTTTTTTTAATTTCTCTCTTTGCACATATCCACTAATATGATGATAAATATTATTGTCTGTGCATCTAACACTTAATTTAGGAATAAAAAAAATAATCCACCACTTTAATTTCAATTCCAACTATGTTGACCCTACAGAACAGAGTAGAACTGCTCCATAGGGATTCTAAGCTATAAATCATTTACAGGCCCAACACTTACGTATCTGTCAGTTTGTCGTACCCTGGTGACTTGTGAGTTGCTGTGATGCTGAAAGCTATGCCATTGGTATTTTAAATACCAGTTGGGTCACCCATGGTAGACAGGTTTCAGCTGAGGTTCCAGACTAAAACAAACTCAGAAGGAGAGACAGTCTACTTCTGAATGTTTGCCCACTGAAACCTTATGAATGCCAGTGGAACATGTCAGATAGCCCCAGAATATTGAATATTGGAATATAATGAATAACAACAGAATATTGTCGGAATAGTGCCAGAAGATGAGCCCCTCTGGTTCAAAGGCACTTAAAATATGACTTGGGAAGAGCTGTCCCTTCAAAGTGCAGTTGACCATGAAGACACAAATAGAATAAAGCCTTTGGCATCTTCATTTGCTTATCGGGCACAACTCAAAATAAGAAGAAATAGCTGTAACCATCCATTAATAATCAGAATATGGAATGTATGAAGTATGAATCTAGGAAAATTGGAAGTCGGCAAAATGAAATGGAACACATAAAATTGATATCATAGGCATTAGTGAGTTGAAATGGACTGGTATTGACCATTTTGAATCTGAATGTGCTGGACAGCAAAGTCAGTTTGAACTGCAAGATCAGCAGTTGCAGCTTACCAGTGGTTCCTTGGAAACCCTATACAGGATTGCTATGCATTGGAAACAACTCAACGACACTTAAAAACAACAACAATCATAGGTTTACTATGGTGGGAATGACGATTTTAAAAAGGAATGATGTCACGTTTATCATCAAAAAGAACATCTAATCTATCTTGAAGTATAATGCTGTCTGTAATAGGATAATACCCGTACTCAAACAAGGAACACCAGTTAATA
>NW_006408539.1:5240189-5241052 GCF_000296735.1 Chrysochloris asiatica | reverse complement strand
TTGGATCTTGGTTGAAGGCAGAGCATATCAGAAAGCTGTTTACCTGTGCTGTATGTATTGACTGTGCAAAGCCTTTTGACTGTGTGAATAATGATGGATTATGGACAATATTGCATGTAATGGGTATTCCAGCACACTTAATTATGCTCATGAGGAACCTGTACATCGACCAAGATACAGTCGTTCAGATAGAAAAAGGGGACACTGAATGGTTTAAAATCAGAAAAAGTGTGCACCAGTGTTGTATTCTTTCACCATACTTATTAAATCTACATGCTGAACAAATAATCTGAGCAGCTGGATTATTTATAGAAGACAGTGGCATCAGGATTGGAGGAAAACTCTTTAATAACCTGCAATATGCAGATGATGTAACCTTGTTTTCTGAAAGCAAAGAGGATTTAAAATACCTACTGATGAAGATTAAACATTAGAGCTTTCAGTATGGTCTGTACTTTAGTGTAAAGAAAATGAAACTCCTTTACACCAGACCAATAAATAACATTATGATAAATGGTGAAAAGATTGAAGTTGTCAAAAACTTCCACTATCAACACTCATAGAAGCATCAGTCCAGAAATCAAACTTTCATTGTATTAAGCAAATCTGTTGCAAAAACCCTCTTTTTTTTTTGACCGTCTAGAGACTTTTATTCAGGGTGAGGAAGAGGAAGGTGACCTCTGCCGAAGAGAGAAGGCAGGAGACAGAAGAGAAGAGAGAAGAGGAAGATGAGAAGGCAGAAAGAAGAGGCAAAGTGCAAAAACCCTCTTTTAAGTGTGCAACAGCAAAGATATCATTTTGAGGACTAAGGTGTGTCTGATTCAAGTCATGCTATTTTCAATTGCCTTACATGCATGCGAAAG
>NW_006408539.1:5233852-5239924 GCF_000296735.1 Chrysochloris asiatica | reverse complement strand
TTTGGATATATTTTCAGGAGTGACCAGTCCCTGGAGAAAGATGCCATGCTTGGTAAAGTGGCTGGTCAGCAAAAAAGAGGAATACCTGCAACGAGATGAACAGGCACAGTGGTAGCAGCAAAAGTTCAAATGTAACAATGGTTGCCAGGATGGGGTGGCACTCAGCAGTATTTCATTTTGTTGTGCATTAAGGTCCCTATGAGGTGGGGCTAACTTGACAACACCTAATAACAACAAAATATCTTTTCTCATAGAATGGCTGGTAGGTTTGAATCACCGACTGGCTTTTTGTTAGCAGCCAATTGTTTTAACCACTATACTATGTATTTCTCTTTATTGCTTCCCAAAGAATATGCAGGTTTGAAAAATTGGTCTGAAAGCACTGAATAGTAGGAAGGGTGTGGAGAGATACTAACTCAAAGAAAAGATTTCATTATAATGTTCCACATTTATATAACAGTCATGGTGTGGCACTGTAGAATAATGCACTAGACTGAAAGATCAGTTTGAACCTCAAGGTTGGTGGTTCAAACTCAACAGCCACTCCTCAGAGATCCTATACAGGGTCACTGTGTGTCGGAACTGGCTGGATGACACTTAACAACAACAACAAGGAAACGAAACAACAATGGACTTGAATTTGTAAAATGAGGATGAACTGTAATCACCATAACGGAGAACTGTATGGCTCCGTGTCCTGCTAAAAAGGTAATCTCTTTCTTAGAAAACAAGTGCAGTATGTATGTTTTATATGAACCCGCTCTCCTGACTGGTGGAGCTAGAAACACCAATGTCTGCTCAAAGACGACAGCCAGAGGAGATGCTGTCAATGTGTCTCACTCTCCACAGTTTTGCCAATAATCCAATTTTCCATATCAGGGTCCTGAAAGACCTACTACAGCTCTTCCAACATTTCAATTTGTAATTTTCCCCAATCCAGTTACGTTTCATTTCACCCAAAATTTAAAAATTCTGGTAATTTCCAATTAACCTTCATCAGTCTGAATGAACTGGTTTGAACGGGTTCAAAGTTTTGGTTATTTTATCCAAGTTGTAATTCTTTAATTTCTCTTTCTTTGCAAGCTGGCAAAATGTGTCAGAGTTTTACTTTGGGTTTTAGATGTCTTTCTATGTATAATAATTAGAAATTAAAATATCTAAGTATTCTACTACAAACACAAGTATTTTGAATGTCAGTATCGCACTGGTAAAAGAGCTCTGCAAAAAAATAAATAATAAATAAATTCCAACAGGTAGTAAATGCTAATTTTTGTGAGGATCCGCCATGACCAATTTCAAGCCACCAATGTTTTAACAATCAGTTTACAAAATTCTAGATTAACTGTTAGCCTTTCTGAGCTAGTTCCAGGTGGTTCTAGCACATATCAAAAAGACTTTGAAGCCAGTTTGTCAGATAAAGCTCAGAAGTTTGGACATTAGAATGGGACAAATTTGGACGGAGGAACTCATTAAAATCAACTGTAAGACCTTTATCTGACCCTACATTTTAATCTCTTGTAATATTTATAAATAAAAAAAATTATACATGGAAAAACTAAAATTCAGATAACTGTACATTTTTTGCTATTGTTATTTGGTTTATGTTGATCTTGTATGTTGTTGTTGTTGTTAAGTACCGTGGGGTCGGTTCCAACTCATTCATAGTGACCCTGCACAGGGTTTCTGAGGCTGCAAATCTTTACCGGAGGAGAAAGCCTCATCTTTCTCCCGCAGAACAGCTGGGAGTTTCGAACTGCTGACCCTGAGATTACCAGTACGTTTTGTAACCACTACGCTACCAGACAGAGCCTTGTTGTTGTTGTTGTTATGTACCGTGGAGTCAGTTCTGACTCATAGCGACCCTGTACAGGGTTTCTGAGGCTGTAAATCTTTACCGGAGCAGAAAGACTCATCTTTCTCCTGTGGAACAGCTGGTAGTATGGATCATGAGATTAGCAGCCCAATTGGTAACCACTACACTACCAGAGCTCCTTATGTTATGTAAATTTCTGTTTTGCATCAAAAAGAATAACATAACATCCAATTCAGAGTAAAACTACCAAATAATACATTAATCCTTATACCTAAATTTTGAAACATGAACAACTACCAAGATCATGGAAATATCAAAATAATGGAAAGTCTATGATGAATGATAGATGTTGTTATTGTTAAGTGCCATCGAGTCGGTTATACTGGACCGCTATTTCCAGAATTGCATATTTGCTTTTAATTACAAATGCCCACACACTGAATCATGATGCAAACTTTAAACAGCTGGTCTCTTATGGTCTCAATTAGACTCCTAGCAACCCTATATGTCACAGCAGAGAATTACCCTGTAGGGTTTCCAATGTTGTAAATCATTACAGAAGCATATGACCACGTATTTATCTCACAGAGTAGCTGTTAGGTTCAACCCACTGACCTCTTGCTTAGCAGTGAAGTGCTTTAACCACTGTGCCACCAGGACTCCTTTTTATCCATATTAATAAATAATAATTTATTAATTATTGCTTAGTCCCATCAAGTCATAGCAACCCTATCCAGTGATGACCTCACAGCGCCACACCAAGTTTATATTAATACATATAAATGTTTAATATAAAATTGTGAAATATTGACATCTTTGGAAATAGAAAATATTCAGCTATTTTTTTTCATTTTACAAACATAGAAATTTTATATAGTTTGGTCTAATAGAACATTTCTTTTTTTTAATTCCAGAAGCTTCAGCCACATATAGATATTTCAACTGAGACATTGAAAAAAAAAAAAAAAAATCTTAATGGATTTATTCAGAACCTCAAACTTCATACTTCTTAGATTTTATAACATGTTAATGGACATCAGATTTGAGAAAGAAAGAAAAAATAATTGCATGCCAGAAGAAATCTGTCAATGAAAAAGGGACCATTGCTAGAAATTCATCAACAGTATAAATAAAATAAGAGAAGAGTTCCTAAGAAAAACAACTATCCCAGAAGGCCAGACCATGGTCCTTCTTCCTACACAAAAACCTTCACAAAGGAAAGGAGATACGATTGCTGCTGCAGCACTTCAGGAGAATGAACTGGACCACAAGGTCGATTTAAACTGCAGGGTCCGTGGTTCAAACTCACCAGCTGCTGCTCCAAAACCCTACCCAGGGTTGCTGTGAGTGCGAATCAATTCAACAGCACTTAACAACACTATCAAAACCTTGGGAGGGAACAAGATTTGGTATTACAACAGGAACTGACCCATTTCAGCAACTTAGTGAACCTTTGTTCTCTAGATTACACTATTGTAAACAAACTAATAAAAACAAACAAGACCTCAGAAAAGTCTGTGACATGAGTCAGAAATGAGCCTCTAGGCTATTTTTGTAAAATAAATTCAAAACTGGAAAATAAATAAATATTCATTTATATTCATTAATTCAACAAACAAGAAGCAGTATCTGAAAATGGTGAATTCACAGAAATGAGAAACAGCCACATCTGAATCTCACTTTTGACACTCAGTAGTCCGGGGTTCTTGGGTACAAGTTGTTTACCCTTTCTGTGCCTTACTTTCTCTCTCTAAACAAAGAGTACAACAACACTGACTTCATTGTGTTTTTGTAAGCATACAGGCCTAAAGAACAGGCCCATGATCAGCATCATGATAAATACTGAATCAAGAAGTGAGTTATCCACAGAAAGAGACATGTCAATTATTCTAAGAAGAAATAATCAAGTCATATTATACTGGATGAATATATATATAAATATAAATCTAGAAGGACTTCCACAAACTAAAAAGGGATGAGGCTATTTGGAAATAAGACAATGCAAGGAAGAGAACTTGTTTTATCTCCGCCAGATGACTGCAGATACAGTAAAGAGTCATACTGTGTCAACTACAGGAGCTACTAATTACAGCAGAAGCCTATATGATAAGGTCATTGAATAAAATACGTATAGATAGTATGGTGAGTTCAACTTTTCATTTCCCCACATCTGAACAAAACCAAAATTAAGAACCAAGTACAAAACCTTGCTATGGCAATGTTACTCCACAAAGTCATTATTAGTTTCCATCTCCACAATATAAAGAGCAATTATGTATGTGAATGTCTACAGAGGGAATACACAGGAATGAACTAGACTTCATTTGTGAAAAGATACAATGAAGAATCTCAACATTATCTGTCAAAACAAAGCCAGAGGTAGAATGTGAAACATAATCAATTAGTTATATGCAAGCTGAAGTTGAAAGCAAAGAAAAAATGTAAAAACCTATGAAAGCCAATGTTCGACCTTGGGTGTATCCCACCAGAATTTTTAGATACCATCTCAAGAATAGATTTGATGCACTGAATATTAATGACTGAAGACCAGTTGAGTTGTTGGATGACATCATACATGAAGAAGGCAAAAGGTCATTAAAAAGATAGGAAAGAAATACAAAACAAAAATAGATGTTAGAAGAAGTTCTAAAACTTGTTCTTGAACATAGAAAAACTAGAGTGAATGGAAGAAATGATGAAGTAAAAGAGTTTAACAAAAGATTTCAAATGGGCAGCATGAGAAAACAAAGTAAAATGTCATAACAAAATGTACAAAGAGCTCGAGTTAGAAGACCAAAAATGAAAAAACTGCTTGACATTTCTCCACCTTAAAGAACTGAGGCAAAAATTCAAACTTATGTTGCAAAGGATTCTATAGGCAAAATGAGAGAAGAAGCATCAGAGAAGATTGAAAGAATATAGACCAAAAAGCATTGGTAAATATTTAATTACTTCAGGAAGTGTCATACAGTTCAGAGCCAATGGTATTGAAGGAAAAAGTCCAAGCTGCACTGACAAACTAGATTTTAGAAATTGATAGAATTCCAATTGAAATGTTTCAACAAATGAATGTAATGCAGGAAGGGTTCAGTCTGCGTAAGGAATTTGGAAGACAGCTACCTGGGCAACCAATTGGACTAGATCCATATTTGTCTCCATTCCATAGAAACATCACTTAAAATAATGTAGAAACTATCAAACAACATCATTAACATCACAGGCAAGTAAATTCCTGATGAAAGAATTCAAAAAGAGTTACAGCAATACATAACTGAC
Organism: Chrysochloris asiatica; assembly: GCF_000296735.1. Taxonomy (NCBI): domain Eukaryota; kingdom Metazoa; phylum Chordata; class Mammalia; order Afrosoricida; family Chrysochloridae; genus Chrysochloris; species Chrysochloris asiatica. Next base: position 5,234,835 of record NW_006408539.1, on the reverse strand, counting down.
AAGACTTCCATTCATATTCAGAAGATGTCATTGCCAATGTCAGATTGATCTTGGCTAAACTCAGAGAAAAAGAGAAAGATGTTCAATTGTGTTTTATTGACTATGCAAATGGGCAGCATGAGATATTCAACTGCATGGCTCATAGACAATTATGGATAACATTCCAGAACACTTGTTGAGCTCATACAAAATCTGTATATAAACCAAGAGACCATTGTTTAAACAGAACAAGTGGATACTGAAAGGTATGAGCCTGGCGTGTATCCTTTCAATCTGTAGTCAATGTGTAAACTGGGAAAATAATTTGAGAAACTGGACCATATGAAGAAGAATGCAACATCAGGATTGGAGGAAGGATCATTAACATCCTGTGATTTTTTTTTTTCTGAAAGCCAAAATAATTTAAAGCACTTAATGCTAAATATTAAGGACTATGGTCTTCAGTATAGATTTCAGCTTAGTTCAAAGAAAACAAAATCCTCACAACTGAATCAATAAACTACATCATGATAGCTGGAGAAAAGATTAAAGTTGCCAAGGGTTTTCTTTTACTTGGATCCACAATCAAAATCAATGAAAGCAGCAGTCAACAAATAAAATGATACATTGGGCAAATGTTTTGCAAAAGATTGCTTAAAACTGTTAAGAAGCAAAGATGTTGCTTTGAGGAATAAGATGAGCCTCACTCAAGCCATGGTATTTTCAATTTCCTTGTATGTATGTGAAAGCTGAATGGCTTAAAATTAAGAAAGGTGTGTGACAAGGTTGTATTCTTTCATCATACTTATTCAAACAGTATGCTGAGAAAATAATCTGAGAAGCTTGGTTATATGAAGAAAAACGTGGCATCAGGATTGGAGGAAGACTCATTAACAACCTGTGATATGCAGATGATACAACCTTACTTGCTGAAATTGAAGAGGACTTAAAACATTTACTGATGAAGATCAAAGACCACAGCCTTCAGTATGGATTGCATCTCA
>NW_006408539.1:5216298-5232508 GCF_000296735.1 Chrysochloris asiatica | reverse complement strand
ACCATGATGGGCTCAATACAAAGAAACACCCTCTACAAGACAGACACAGTGACTACCATGATGGGCTCAATACAGAGAAACACCCTCTACAAGACAGACACAGTGACTACCATGATGGGCTCAATACAAAGCAATGATCACAAGGACTGTTTGGTTGTGTTGTATATAGGGTAGCTAAGAAGAAAAACTGACTGAAAAGCACCTCAGAACAAGAACAACAGACATTAGCTGCCCAATCATATGCCAGTAAATATACTTAATGCTTTGTTGTATATTAAAATTAATCAATCCACTTAGGAGAAAGCCACATTATTTTGTTTTGCTCTAAAGGAAAAGAAAAACAAAGTATCCGTTGCAGTTGAATTATTTATGTAAGTCCAAAATATCTAACTAGTAAACAAACTCAAAGTCACCATTATTTATTTTTTTAAGAAAAAAAAAAAAACATAAAGCAAAAAATATTATAGACAATCTCCTGGACTATTCCATTCTCTTTCTCTCTGGATGTCTAAGTGGGAACTTTTCGGCAGCAGTAAATTGCTGTTAAATGGACTATCATCATAGCTGGTGGCTTTACAAATCTGTGGAGCAAAGATCCTGGAGTCCCACTGGTATAAATGTGCCAGCATGACTGTCGCAGTCTGTGAACTGAGGCACTGTACAGCTCAGATTTTGTGTGTGTGTGTGTCATGAGGGCTTTGTTTCTTCAAATAATCAAAGGATCACTTGAGTTCAGTCCACTGGAAAAAGAGATTTCAGTGGGTGGCTCATTCACTGACTTGCCGCTCAGACTGTATTCTCCACACTGCCAAGAGGAGGGGAGAAGGGGGCAGGGAAACGATCCTTTAACATCTATGTCAGAAATTGAATGAGACAAACTCATTCCACAAGATTTTCTAATTTTGTCAAAATTATATCTGCTGTCAAGTCAACTATTGGAATGTTGAAGCTGTAGTAAAACTGACAATGCCAGATGAATTACTCAGGTCAGGTTTGCATTTGGCAAGTCAATGTGGTGAGCACACAGAATAATAAGCAACTCAGAATCATCTCCATTCAACCCAAAGGTAAAGTAAATGGAACAATATGAGTTTGCTGAGTGAGGTGACTGCCCAAATTCCCACTCTGCCCAAGATGTAGGCCAGCATGTATCCATTGGTCCAATGACAAAAGCGGTTGGCAATTCTATTTCTGGATCATGTCCACTGCTGACAGTCAGCTTTACAGTGACTCAGGCTGTTTTCTGCAATGAAAAGTAAGGATGTATCCAGAGTTCCACAGCTCCCAATAACAAGTTCAAATAGCATCACCAGCTTAGCCAAATCCACTTTAAGCATATCAAACCCCGAAAGATCGACTGCAGTTGACTCTACGGCCACCATTAAGTCTTAAATTCAGCATTTACTTCTATTTCTGAAATGCGTCAGCCCAACAGGTCTTGATTTGCTCTTGTTTTAAAAGAAAAATGCAGATCACATTCCTCTAACAATCTCATGAGTCCACAACAGATGCTAAAACACCTAATTAGGTACAAAGCATGCAATATTCATAAGTGTTGTTGTTGATGTTAAGTGCCGTTGAGTCGGTTCAACCCATAGTGACCCAGTATAGGGTTCCCAAGGAGTGGCTGGTGAGTTTGAACCATGGATCTTGTGGTCCAAACTGACCTTGTGGTCCATTTCTGTTCTTATGCTGGAAATACTCATATTTCTATGGTTTTGTTTTTTGTATGCATTCAGAGTGCCACATTGTAAATGTCTTATAATTTGTCCTTGCTTCAATGCTTCCTCTTTCTCTAGCACTTAAGTTGAATTTGGTCTTAAACAATGTGTGTCATTATCATCTTCATAAGGAGCTCTGGTAATGTAGTGGTTATGAATCGGGCTGCGAACCGCAAGGTTAGCAGTTCGAACCTATCAGCTGCTCTGCAGGAGAAAGATGAGGCTTTCTGCTCCCGGAAAGATTTACAGCCTTGGAAACCCTGTTCAGGGTCACTATAGGTTGGACTCGACTCGACAGCACTTAACAACAACAACAACAACATCATCTTCATACCCTTTCTTCTTGTCATTGTTTATAAGTGCTGTCGAGTCGGTTTTGACCCATAGCGACCCTATTTAGGGTTTCCAAGGAGTGGCTGGACTTTGAAGTTAAAAGTGACATTTCAGTCCAGTGCCTTAACACACAGCATCACACCAAGACCCCAAACTCTCTCTGTTGTTGTTGTTAAGTGCCGTCGAGTTAATCTGATCCATAGCAATCCTGTATAGAGTTTCCGAGGAGGAGCAGCTGGTGCGCTTGGTCTGCCGACCTTGCGGTTCAAACTGATTTTGCAGTCCAGCACATTAACCCACAGAGTAATACCAGGATTCTAACTTATTATTAGTGGGACAGAATAGAGGACTGACCTCAAAAAGCCTAGTGACTGTAACTCTAGTAGCCCAGGATGAGAATAGGTGTATCCATAGGGATGACCTCAACTCATCAAGGAAAGGCTCCTTTGCTTATACTACACCCCAATGAAGTATGCTAATATACATCTTAGAAACATTCCTATCAAAAAGAGTTGAAACTCTAAACTTAATCTTCTTCAAGTCTATCAGTTATTTATGTGGAATCTGATGACACCAGATGAGACATTATTACATTAGTCTCTAAATAGCCGTGGTGGTGGTCGTGTGTCAGAGTTGGTTCCAACTCATAGTGACCCTGTATAGAGTTTCCAGGACTGTAAATCTTTGTGGGAGCAGAGTGACTGGTAGATTCTAACTACTGACCTTGTGGTTAGCAGCTCAGCTCACAATCCACTGTGCTACCAGGGTTCCTTCTCTAGTTGTTGTTGTTAAGTGCCATCAAGTTGGTTCTGACCCATAGTGACCCTGTACAGGATTTCCGAGGCTGTAAATCTTTACAGGAACAGAAAGCCTCATCTTTCTTCCGCGGAGCAGCTGGTAGTTTTGAACTGATGACCTTGCGGCTCAAAGCCTGATTCATAACCACTACGCTACCAGAGCTCCTTAGTTCACTCCAAATATTTTATCAAAGAAAAAAGAAGCACTAGCGATACATCTTACATTTTAGAGAATGACTTATACATCTTTCTAAAGGCAGGATGTTTGCTTTGTTGACTAAAGCATCTCAAGCACCCAAACTAGTGCTGCCTTGCTCATGGCAAATCCTAATAAATATTCAGGTCATGATTATATCATAGGACTAATGAGGGAAATTAGTTTAGATAATACAAGGCCTCCTCTCACCTAAATAAAGACTAGAGAATAATTTTATTCTCACAAGGGATGTTAGTTAAAATCACCTAAGAGTTTTAAGTGTCCAAAATATTAGCATTAAATTCTACTCATTTGGAAGGTACATTTTATATTTGGGGTTAAGGTCCATTGTTGTTGTTGTTATGTGCCGTGGAGTCAGTTCCGACTTATAGCAACCCTGTACAGGGTTTCCAAGGCTGTAAATCTTTACGGGAGCAGAAAGCCTCATCTTTCTCCCTTGGAACAGCTGGTAGTTTCAAACTGCTGACCTTGCGGTTCGCAGCCCGATTCGTAACCACTACGCTACCAGAGGTCCATAGTGAGTCAAATTTATTACCAAAAAGTTTTTAGTAACTCTCTAGGTAACTGTTTTTTACTGTTTTCCCCAACGAGATGGATTGGCCAAGTGGCAGCATCAATGGACTTAAGAGTGGCAACAGTAGTGAGGTTGGCCCAGGATCGGCAGTGTTTTGTTCTGCTGTGCATAAGGTCGCTATGAGTCGTTACCGACTGGATGGTACCTAACAATAACAATAATTGCTTCAACTACCACCATCAATGGGTGCCTACCAAATCCCAGAATCAATTTTTTTACTGCCTTATAAACAGCAAAACCTTAATGTCTTATTAGTATCCTAAACCAAAAATGCCAAAGGTTATATTTAGTCCTAATGTAATCCAATCATTGATTTTTTGCTATTTTCTATGCCATCTGTCTTTGAATTCTATCAGGCATAAGGTTCCATTGATTCTATTTCCTAAGTGTATCTCAGATCCATCCAATCCCTTCCATCTCTACTATCATCACCCTGGCACATGTGCTCGCATTTCTCCTTGAACCACACTGAAAAACTCCAACTGGCTTGGCATTAGAAATGTACTAATACTAAAGGGAGGATATTTAGGGAAATTTGTCACTGCCATTCATTTCTAAGAAATTCATGAGAAACAAATTACTGCTTACGGGCTCCAGTTCATGAAAAAAAAAGGCAATAGGGAATGAGCAAGAATTCCTTTGTGACTTGGCTAAAGACAGATATGTAATATTAAAATTATTTAAAACTTGAAAACACATATAAGTAGGTGCCTTTTTTCCCCCCAGTCTTTATATGTAGGCATTATTGAACAAGTCTTTACAAAGAGAATGGAATTATCTAGGGCAACATGCTTTATTACGCCCATTGTGCACTATTGATTGAAGATCTCAACTTAGTGATATTATAGCACTGGTAGCTAGTGGTTATGAATCGGGCTGCGAACCGCAAGGTCAGCTGTTCAAAACTACCAGCTGTTCCACTGAAATATGAGGCTTTCTGCTCCCGTAAAGATTTACAGCCTCAGAAACCCTGTATAGGGTCACCATGAGTCGGAACTGACTCCACGGCACATAACAACAACAACTACAGCTTTGGAAACCCTGTACAGGGTCGCTATGAGTCGGAACCAACTCCGTGGCACAAAACTACAACCACCACCACCACCAGGTTAACATGTAAATTTTTTGTCTGGTTGAAATGCAAATAATTTCTGTCCAGCAGAGAAGAAAATATCATAGGTCATAGTTTACCGCCCTAATGTGCACTAACCAATTCCATAATGTTTCACACTCTTAGTCCTGTAGTCCTTTACTGAAGTATCCATAAATACTAGCTTTACCCTCTAACTATTTCTATCATTCATCAATGAATTGAATACAATTTTGATATGTTCATTTTATATTTGTGATGGCCATGTTTTTAAGTTTTTGAAAGTCATACTTTACCAATGACTTGCAAATGCCTGATTCTTAGAAAAAACTGCTTTAGCTCATAAAGAATGTCTTCATTTATATTGCTATTAAAAAATAAAATAAAGAAAACTTACAGATTCTATCAATTATTTTAAAGCTAAAGTCAATAAAATGTGGGTATTCACATGACTAGTGATGATCCTCTTGTGCCAAGTGTTACTTTGTTGTTGTTGCTAAGTGTCATCAAGTTGGTTCTGACCCACAGCGACCCTATATAGGGTTTCTGAGGAGTGACTAGTGAGCTTGAACCACTGACCTTGCAGTTTAAATCAACTTTGCAGTCTAGTGCATTAACCCACAGTGCCACACTGGGACTGAGCTCTCACAAAATCAGACCTACTTGAACAGCAAACCAACATGAAATTAAACAGGATGGACATCCACTTGTGTTGCTTGATTTTTATTTTATTTTTTAATGAAGTGGGTTAACACTTACTGTATCATCATGACCATTTTCTGAAAATAGCCATGTTTTTTACTTGACTTCAAGCAAATGGTCTTTGGCAAAAGCTTTTTTGCTCCAATTTTTCTGCACTAAACTGTAATACAGTGAGCTATAGGACGCCAGCCAAAAGGGTTGAGTGAAAGGACTACCAATTTAAAACCAATTAAAAAGAACGTTTTCTCTGTGACATGTTTAGTCAGATTGTAGAATTCAGGGCCAGGGGAGATCATATAGTTGACTGAGTTTCACAAAGGTCAGTATAATTTTGTAATAATTGCAGTGATCGCTAAGAGAGGGAGGGAGTCAACCCTTGTGGAACTCCTCTGTACAATAATTTTTACCTTCTCAGGACTCACTGAGCAGTGATAGCCTGAAGCTCAGAACCCAGCACTTGACTAAATATAAGCTCATACTGTTCTCTAATGGTTTTTGGAATGCATGCTTTATCTTCTATAATGGGAAGGCAATCACATCCTCAACTCTTTCCACTGTTCTGTAAACTGAGATCTTTCCTTTACTTCTGGGGCATTCCTCACCATTAGGAGCCTGCACTAGAGGCATCCAATACTAATTATCTTTATTTGCATTGATTGCCAATTTAAAACTCTCAGGGCAGTTAGGTTTTATAGCTAGAGGACAAGATTTGGGAGTTGAAATCTAAACATCTCTGCCACGCCTTCTACAATCCCCAAGATGCTTCCCACACTATAGTATGCATAAGAATCCCCTGAGGATTCCTGTTAAATGCAAATTCAAATGTATTTGGAATGGCACTGTAGGATCAACACTACCAACTCTAAGGTCAGCAGTTCAAACCAACCAGCAGCTGCTCTTGGAAACACTATAATCGGGTTGCTGTGAGTTGGAACCAACTTGATGGCACACAACAGCAACAACAACAATCTACTAAAATAGGTCTGTGACTGTATTTCTAACAGGATCTTGTTATTAAATGCTGTTGAGATGCTTCAGATTCATAGCGATCCTGTATAGGGTTTCTGAGGAGCAGTTGGTGAGTTTGAACTGCTGACCTTGCAACTCAAATGACTTTGTTGTTGTATACTTATCCTATAGCACCACACCAGGACTCCAAATGAAATGCTAAAAGCACTGGCCGACTGACCACACTGTGAATTGTAAAGGCCTAGCTAGGCAGTTTATTTTTAAAGCAAGTGAAAATCAGTTTCTAATTTCTGAATAAAATCAGCAAGGATGACTATTTACTAATTCTGATAGGAGCTCCACAGGGTTTACTTACGAATCCCTTTTTTATTTCACTGAGAATAATATGGCTCTGAAAATCCCAATTAATCTGTCTTTTCATATGCTGTTACTGGGAGTGCTAGTTGCATCTCTGCCCTACATATGATGGGTCTTGCCTTCTACTGCTTAAGAACAGTCAAGTAAGGAAGGGTTTCCATTTGAGAAAAATTTGCTATTTGGAAAGAGGCTTGTAAGCGGAAACAGTGAGGGCTTGACACAACACTTGACACCCCCCACTCCTCCACCGCTTTCTTCTGGAACAAAGACAGCTAAGGTTTAAGATGTTTTGGGTAGGGAGAAGGTATCATGTTCATTCATAGGGATAGGCAGGGAAATCTTGGAAATTATTTAGAAGGGGCTAGGATAATGCATTGGACCACAAGGTCAGTTTGAAGCACAAGGTCAGTATGAGTGGAAATCAACTTTACGGCACTTAAAACAACAGTGTGCTAACTAGGTGCAGGTGCAGTATTTTTTCAAGATGGATTCCATTGCAAAGGCCTCTGGTAGGGGCAGACAAACTTACTGTGGGATGTCACGTATGCGTGGTTCTTCAGGACCCTGGTTTAGACCCCTCTTAGGGGCTCTGGTAGCGTAGTGGTTACGAATCGGGCTGCGAGCCGCAAGGTCAGCAGTTCGAAACTACCAGCGATTCTGCGGGAGAAAGATGAGGCTTTCTGCTCCCGTATAGATTTACAGCCTCGGAAACCCTGTACAGGGTCGCTATGAGTCGGAACCGACTCCACGGTACATAACAACAACAAGGGGCTGGCATTTTCCTCTGTCACAATAGATTTGTCTTTTAAAGTTATGCCTGTTGTTGTTGTTAAGTGCTGTAGAGTCAATTCCGATCCATAGAGACCCTGTATAGGGTTTCTAAGGAGCATCTGATGAGCTTGAACCACCAACCTTGCAATTCAAACAACTTTGCACAGTCTGACTCATTAGCCCACAGTGCCACACCAGTAAAATATCTCACAAAGAAGTAAAAAAAAAAAAAAAATTATTGGTGGTCTTCCTTAATGGCATGTCTCAGAATGTGACTGCTCAGTTATGTACTCTGCGTATGTCCTGCAAAATTGCCGAAGCTAGGAGGGGTGCAGGCTTCAATATTCCTCAATATGTCAATGATAAGATTCCAGTCAATAAGTGATGAATGCTTAATCCTGATTTCTGGACTCCCTTTTCAATGGGACCTCATGAAATGATTGAACACTCCCAAATCCTTTTTGTTACTTTGATGTTATATGTGTTCCTTCCATCTTCTTTTGAAGAAGAAAGAAGTAAAAAGAAATGGCAAATATTTCCACTGATGGGTCAGGTGCTAAAAAATATTCAGGAGAGAGATGAAACACAAAGGGAGTAGGGTAAGATGAGGAGGAAACACACACACACAAGAAAGAAAATCAAGAGCAACATCAAAGTGTGAGAAAAGAGAGGACCTGTAATTGTTGGGAAAGAGTCCAGGTAGTATAGTGGGTTACATGTTGGACTGCTAACCACAAGGTCAGAAGTTCGAGTCCAAGAGGGACTCAGGGAAAAATGGGCTTTCTGCTCCCATAAAGAATTACAGCCTTGAAAACACTATGGTCGCTATGAGTTGGAACCAGCTCAACAGCACACCATCACCACCACCATAACTGCTAGAAAAGGAAAAAAAAATTGAGCGTCTTCCCCCATTTAAGAGAAGGTGTTACAAAAGAAGGCCCAATATCTAAGTTGTTGTTGTTGTCGGGTGACATCGAGTTGGAACCGACTCATAGCGACCCCATGCACAGCAGAACGAAACAATGTCTGATCCTGGGCCAACCTCACTACTGCTGCCATACTTGACGCCATCAATGATGCCACCTGACCGATCCATCTCATTGGGGGGTCTTCCTCTCTTTCTCTGACCCTCCATCTTACCCAGCATGACATCCTTCTCCAGCGACTGTTGCCAAAACTTTTTAAATAGGTCTTGTCTGGAAGGCCATTAAAAAACAAACAAAAAACACACACACACAAAAACAACAATGCTGCACTGACAACGCATTGACATGGTTCCTTAAAGATTCAGCTCTCTGGAAGGAAGATGTCTTGGATGGTATGCATGCTGCCTCTACAACTGCTGATATAGTTCAGTGTTTCTCAGTACTTTTCATTAGAGCTTTTATATACATCAGCATCAGCATGAGCCTTTGAACGTTACATGCTCTGCAGCACTGTGCTCACTCTTCAGTCTGATGGAATCACGTGACAGGTGGTAGGGAAGAGAGATGCAAATTGGGTGATGTCCTCAGTGTCACACACACCAGACTTGGGGCCATAAAGTCACCTGTAAGGACAGCATATTGCAATCGGTTCCATCTGAGATCTTCACAAAAATAACTGATTTTCTGCCATCAAAGTAAGTTTGTTCCAAACGAGAAAAAGCATGAGCTTTAAGAGGGAAATTGTAACATGCATATGAGATTCTGGATGAAGTATGAACGGTCACGACACCTGAAATTTATATCACATGCTCTGGTCCTTCTGTAGAAATGATAATGGCCCTTTCACACATTACCCTTAGTGAATTATGAAAGGACTTTAACTTCCCCACAGAAATCTATACACTTACAGTAAGGGATGTATCACAGGGTCATTGGAAAGGAGAGGCCAGTCTCCTTTGCAGCCCAGCCTTTTTTAACTTGGCCATTTTTGTTTTAAACACATTTGAAAAAAAAATTCCTTTTAAATTTGTCTTGCAGCTTGTCAACAAAACTTCTCTTTTCCACATCCCTTAATGAACTGTTTTCCTCAGGTTGGCCTGAGGTCCTATTGATTTCTTTCTTGTACAACATTATCATTGGAAAGAGGCTGATTCTCTGTGTCTGGGGAGCACGTACGCTGTTGTTCACAGATGGGACAGGGCTGTATGTGTGGTGTATGGACAAGGTGCAGATAACTTACTTGAGTGGGAGAATTGAACGTCTGAAATAGTGAAAAGAAAGTTCATAGGGAAATAGGTGGGTAAAACAAACAAACAAACAAAAAACAGCAGAGAGATTGATTATGTCCTGTGTGGAAGAACAGTATGAAGATACATATGGAAGTAAGGTGGGTAAAACCAAAAAAGCAGAGGAGAGATAGGCCCAGTGTGGAAGGGCAGTATGCTCAATGGCATGGGAATCCAGTGTAACAAACAAACCGCAGATTTATTTGCAGATAGACAGCCTTCTGGCAACACTAGTGAAAAATAGTATTTAATTTTTAAGTGGAATTCACTGCCAAATAATTCCCTTGACTCAAGAACTATTTGATTTTAGTCTAGTTGTTTTTTTTTTAAGGATTTTAATTATATTTGCTTTTTAAACGATAACCTGTTCATCATTTGCTAATCTTACCAATCATGTTTCACTTGAATGAAATGAGTCAGTGTAGCCATTATTAATATTGTTAATCATGATACAGCAGGTCACAATTTTATGCAATCTACCCATTCCTGTGCAGGAGAAAGATAAGACTTTCCGCTCCCATACAGATTTACAGACTAGACAATACTATACAGGGTCACTATGAGTCGGAACTGACTCCAAGGCATACAACCACTGGACCACCACCACAGGGAAATGTTCCAGTTGGTGAGGGCAACTCTTACCAACCTAAAGAGAATTCATAGACTCATAAACCATTTCTTATTTTTTAAAAATCTAAAAAAATCATAAGGCAATTCTTTGTAATTCACAGGAGGACATTCTCCCCACCCCCTGGGACTAAATGAGATGATGATATCTTAAACGTAATCACATGACTAATTCACAACTCTGTGCCACTCATCTGCATGTGACTGATCTAGCTGCTCTTGAAAATGCAAGAACAATCAAGCTCAATTATTTCCATTTACTAATGGATCATGATCCCTCTTCTACTATTTGCAACTGACTCATAATCAAGGTCTGGGTCATATCAATAATTGTGTTCATTTTTTACTAGGTTAATTTATATTTCTGTAACTGTGTTGATTCTTTCATTTCTCTTTATGGAGCTTAATTCTTAGAGAGATTCATACATCAGTTTTTGGTAATATATATATAAATCCTCTTTAAGAAAAAAGCTTTTCTAAAATAATCATTAAGAAGTTTGTTTTGCAATGAAAATATTAAGAAGTAAATGTTGCTACTTTAGTCCTGTGTAAAGTATTAACTATTCTGATGGTGCAAGTGTATTTTGAAAATTATGGAAAGTCTTGCTTTAAGAATTGTATTGGAAACAAAAAAAGAATTGTATTTGGCCAAGAAGAGACACAATAAGTAACTGATGAATATAAAACTGAGCAAGTGAATGAGTGAATTCCATGAGGAACTAAATATGATCCAAAATATTAAAAAATATGTCATCTAAAAAAGTAGATCCAGTACCTATTCATCCTTTAAGGAAGAACCATTTTGCAGTGATAATTAATGGGAAGATACATACATCCTTGAAAGGACTATCTGGCAAAAATTAGCAATATTGCTTGAGAAAGGGCATTTTTTTTCAAAACTTAAACTTGCTAGCATTACCTGATGGAAATAGTGACTCAACAAACACATTCTTATTGAAAAAAAATGTATATAATCTTCTATAGTCCTCAAAGACTCAATTAATTAATCCTTGATTTTCTCTATTTGTATATCTGAAAAACGAACTACTTCTGAGATTTTTTTAACCACTTGCCTGAATTAGCTACTTATTTAAACAAATTAACCAGTCAATTCTGCTGAAATATGAAACCACCTATTCCTTTAATGAAGGACCAATTACTTTGAAGTAAAGAAGGAGATGTAATTTAAATATCACAACATAATGAACTGGACAAAATTAGTATAAAGTTAATGGAGGTAATGCACATAATCTTTTTCTAAAAAAAAAGCTTTATAGACCAAATGTTGCTGTGACCATTGTTGTGAAATGATGTCAAGTCAGTTCCCAAATCATACTTCAGTGACTGATTCCTAGAAGCCCTCTGTAAGGTTTCCAAGGCTATAAATTGTGTGGGAGACAGTAAACCTGATATTTCTCTGGAATTGCTGCTGGTGAGCTTGCACCATCAACCTTGTGACTTGCAGTCTAGTGTTTATTTTACAGAGCCACTGTGCTCCCCCATGTCCATTAACTATCTATATGCATGAAAAAGAAAAAAAAAAAAAAAAGCGAAGATACAACAGACTTGGTGGTGGTGGTTATGTGCCATGGAGTCAGTGTCCTATTCATAGCTACCCTGTATAGGGTTTTTGAGGCTATACATCTTTAAGAGAGCAGAAAGCCCCATCTTTCTCCTGCAGAACGGGTGGTAGTTTTGAACTGCTGACCCTGAGGTTAGCAACCCGATTCGTAACCACTATGCTACCTACAGACAGATTTAGCAGTTCTTTATTACTTCATAATGAATGTGACTTAGCTTAGGCTGGCAAGGGAAGACACATTGTTTGGTAGGCAGCCTCTACAATGACCCCAGGGATTTCTTTGCAGTTAGTGAGATGGTTCTGACTCACAGTGACCCTGTACAGGGATTCTGAGTGGCTGATGAGTTTGAACCTTGAACCTCACCAAGGGCATCTCTACCTCTTAGTATTTACTCCCTTGTGTAATTCTTTCCCCTTGGACTTGCTTCTCATGAATTGTTGTTGCTTTTAGGTTTTGACTCATAGCAACCCTGTATAGGGCTTCCAAAGGAGCAGCCAGGGGCTTGAACTGCAGTTCTGTGTTTATCCTATAGGGGGACACACAGAATATAGTCAAAATAAATAATGATTACAGTGAGGGTACACACACTGTGAGAAATCCCTTCCTCTGAAGGAAGTAGCTGCCATGCTGTGAGCCGCTCTAACAGAGGTCCATGTGAAGATGCCCCATAACAACAGCCAGCAGAACCTGAGACCTGTCACTGGTTGAATTTGGAAGCAGATCCTTCTCCAGTGAAGTCTGGACATGAAACCTCAGCCCGAGCCAACACACTGATGGCAGACTTGTGAAAGATCCTGAGCCAGAGGACCCAACTAAGCCCTGTCTGTATTTCTGACTCATTGAACAGAAGGATACCACTTTCATTGATATGAATCTCTACATTTGAGATTATTGATTATGTGGCAATAGGTCACTTGCATGATTTTCCTCACTTCTTAGGTAGTAATATAATTAAGAATCACATTCAGATATTTGATCTATATCTATGGTTATAGATTGATTAGGGAATTTGCATTTCCACAGTGTTTTTCTAGATTGTGGACATCAAGTACACATATGTGCTAAGCAAAACACTCCAGCTTGTATATGTATGACATATGGGTTTACTCTTTCCCTTAGAGAAGAGGGTTATTGTTGTTATATGCTTTAGAGTTGGTTCTGATTTATAGTGACCCAATATAGGGCTTCTGAGGCTATAAATATTTACACATGCAGAAAGTTTCATCTTTTTCCCATGGAGCAGCTGGTGGGTTTGAACTGTTCACCTTGTGGTTAGCAGTCTAGTGCCTATCCCACAGCACCACCAGAGCTCCAGAAAAGAAGGTGGTTGTTGTTGATAGGTGCTATTGAGTGGTTACCGACCCATAGCGACCTTATGCACAGCACAACAAAACACTGCCCGATCCTGGGCCAACCTCACTATTGTTGCCTTGCTTGAGCCCATTGATGCTGCCACTTTGCTGATCCATCTCGCTGGGGGTCTGCCTCTTTTTCTCTGACCCTCTACTCTACCAAACATGATATCCTTCTGCAGTGACTGGTCCCACCTGACAATATGACCAAAGTATGAGAGACAAAGTTTGGCCATCCTGGCCTCCAAAGAGCACTCTGTCTGTATTTCTTCCAGCACAGATCTGTTGGTTCTTTTGGCAGCCCATGGCACTTTCAATATTCTCCTCCAACACCATAACTCAAAAGCATCAATTCTTCTATGGTCTTCCTTATTCACTGTCCAGCTTTCACGTACATATGAGGTTATTGAAAATACCATGGCTTGGGTCAGGTGCACCTTAGTCCTCAAGCTGACATCTTTGCTCTTCATTACTTTAAAAAGTTCTTGTGCAGCAGATTTGCCTAATGCAATACGTTGTCTGATCTCTTGACTGCTGCTTCTGTGAGTGTTGATAGTTGATCCAAGAAGAATGAAGTCCTTGACAACTTCAATCTTTTCTCCATTGATAAGAATGTTGTTTATTGGTCCAGTGGTGAAGATTTTTGCTTGTTTTTTTTTTTTTTTTACATTGGATGCAATCCATACCGAAGGCTGTGCTCTTTGATCTTCATCAGAGAGGAGGGCAGCAGAGTGATAATCAGCAACTTTCTAGAGCTAAAATTCAATGTTAAACTCTGATATACAATAGCTATTTTCAGTTGTGATGATTATAAGAATAATTGTGTCTCTATTTCCCTATAAGTAAAACAGGAACCTACCTCACAGGTTATTGTGAAAATTAAACAAATTAAACATATTTAAAGTATTTATAACGGTACCTGGAGTCCTGATGTGGGGTTATAGTATTAGCACTAGACCACAAAGTTGTTTTGAACCACAAAATTGGTGGTTCAAATCCACAAGTTACTCTTTGGAAATCCTGTGTGGGGTCAGTATGAGTCAGAACTAACTCAAAGGCACTTAACAACAAAAACATAACAGTACCTGTCACATAGTAATTACTGTGGATGTATTACCTATTTATACCAGGGAAAATCTCAAGGATTTTTTGCTTAATAATCATTGGAAAATACAAGAGTGAAACTGTAGAATGATTGTAATAAGAGAAATAACCTTTTTATAGAAATTTACAGTGTTGACTGCACCAGCCATTCCTGGGTTGTTTTGATGGCACTTAACACAACAAAAATTCTTTTGAGACTAGAGGGCAAATATTTGATATTGTCCTGGTGTGGTGCTGTGGGTGAATGCGCTGGACTACAAAGTCGGTTTGAACTACAGGTTGGCAGTTCAAGCTCACCAGTTGCTCCTTGGGAAACATATACAGGATCACTATGGGTCAGAACCACATCGATGGCACTTAACAACAACAATGACAGGAAATGGAAAGGTGCATTTAAAAAGCAAACCAGAAACAAACAAAAAATCAGGGAATTTGGTTCCAAACACATTTGTTCTTCTATCTTTCCAGGGATGAGATTGTTAATTACAAACCACAGAATCACTTGTCTCTTTTCTTAGTGTTCCTAGCATAAACAGTCAGCTTCATCAGCCTGGATTCTTTATTAGGCCCACTCATTTCTGACTCTCTTATTCCCTTCTATAACCTCCTTATCCTTCTAGATTCCATGCACCAACCTCTCACAAAGGATATCCTAACTCAAGGATATATTCATCTCCTATAGAGACACTCAATATCATCAGGTTACACAAGAATGATTTCTGGATTTGTAGCTGACTGTACACTCCGTTTCTTAATATTCCCAGACCTCAGCATCTTTGTCTGTAAAATGAGCTAGTGTAGCACCTACCACAAGGAGCTGTTATGTGGACAAAGGATTTAATAGTTATAGACAGCTTAATGTTATTACTATTATTATTTTTGCATTCTCTTTCCCCATTTCTTGAGTGCAGGAGAATATTTTTGTCCTCTGCTTTTTCTCCTTGAACTTAGACAAAATGGTGGGAAAGTATAGCTGGAACTACCATCTTACTCTTTAGGTTTGGTAAATGCAATAGTAATTAATCTATGAGTGGTGGGAAGATAAAAGTGTATTTGTAATTTTGTAACAAATAAATGAAAAACACCCTAATTCTTTCATCTAACTAGTGAAGCCAGTTGAAGCCTTAATCCACAGGCGCACTAATACACACTTCCCTTGGACTAATATGAAATCAGGATTTTTTTTACTGAATTGTATAGTTCTAGTAAAGATTGTCTAAGGGGAATCCTCTCCCACTGAGACCATCTAATTCACTAGTGGACAATATTTTTAACTCTAAAAGCTATTTCCAATGTCATTGATCTAGAGACCATCATCTACAAAGAGCAATTGTCCTCTACTGCAAAGGTGGTCTATGTAGCTCTGCTTTTCCCTCTACTTAACCTCCCTCTTTCCACAAGGCCCTCCCACTGGTGGACCCCATCTATTGTTCCTGGGCCAGCACAGTGGCTTCTCATCCTGCTCAGGACATTGTCTTAAACGTCACAGAGAACAGAGCGAAACAGAACTTTCTGAACTCAATGTTGCAGTGTCATGAATGCCCTATAAAATCATGGCCATTTTAATTTTTGAGAGCTCAGAAATTGGCCAGAGATCTACATCTCACCATGTTTTTCAAGCCAAATCCCAAAGGTTAGAATGAAAGAAAGCATAAGAATGGCATTGCAGATGAATAAATTGAAGACTGAGAAATTCGGATTAGACATATTCTTGACAAGAACTTATTGAACATGTAAGGTGTTTTCCATTTAGCAACAAGGTATTTCTTAATTTTAATTAAATTTGCCTAAAAACACTACG
>NW_006408539.1:5211645-5216188 GCF_000296735.1 Chrysochloris asiatica | reverse complement strand
AACAACAACAAAACAATAATGCTACATTTTTTTCGCAGTTTAAATATTAATTGAGGAAGAATAAGTTTTTCATTTTTTTCAAAATGTCTGTGTTTACTTTGAACTCAATATATTTGCCACATGTACTTAAATAAATGTGTGCAAATCAGATTAAATCTAATTTGAATTGATGACATTTTTTTGACTAACCCATAAAACTCATGATGCTTCAGGGTAGAGAAGAAATGACCCAAGCACACTGATAAAAAAGATCCCTTTGAAAGAATACCAGAGACAACACTTAATATTAATCTTCTTTTGGACTAAATTTACCTCAGAGACCTCCTACAAACTCATTTTTTTTCTGCCTGTGTTCAAGTGAAAATCAAATATTATAGAGACAATGGAAACTCTCAGGTACCCCCAAAGTAATAAGTTTGCTATACAACACTCTCCTGAGGGAATCTCCAAATGCTTTGAAGCACTTATTTTTTATGACTTCAAAATGATTATGTCTGTAGCTAGAATATAAAATAATCTTTAGATGCAAGCAATCGGTGCCAAGTCTGGATCTTAAGTATTACGCTATTCAAGGAACCAAGTATGTCTGTTGTTGTATCCACTGCAATTGAGAAGTCTGAATCATAAAGTATTGACCATTCCTCATTAATAGTATTACAGATGTGTTTGGAGATAAGCATTTGAGAGATAAGGACCAAACATTCACAAACATTCAGGTAAGTGTTGCATAAAAAAATTACAAAAAAAAAAAAAAAAAGGCCTGAAATTTTATCCTGTCCAAATTTTTGTATAGCAGGCTGTATAGTTGCATTTGGCAGTGACTATAATCAACTCTGGGTGTGGTATTGTAAGATCAGCACTAGACTGTGAGTCACAAGGCAATTCAAATCACCAAGATTGTATAACTGAAGAGTATAAACAATGGAAAATGAAAGAACAACTGTCCTATACCATTTCTTTCTGAAACCAAGTCCACTGTGGTTGAACTGAGTCCACCTTATAATGAAAGGGCTATAATAGGTCAGAGCTGAAGTGCTTCGGAGGATTTCTGAAACTAAGTCTTCACAGAAACAGATGACTCATCTTTCTTCTGTAGAGTGGTTGGTGGGTTTGAACTGTCACCTTTCAATTAGTAGCCTGATGTTTAGCCCACTGTGCCACCAGGCTCCTTCATCCTTTCCAAATAGGTCTAAAAAGACATGTGGCTTTATTAGGAGATAGAATCACTTTATAGTATTAAAATTAAATTAAGACACAATCAAGTAAGAAAAGAGCTATTTTTTCTCACTAGGATGAGTATTAAAAAAATGATGATTAATAACTGGTAGCAAGGATGTGCAGAAACTAGAATTCTGCACATTGTGAGAATGTGAAATAGTGTGGCCTTTTCTAAAAATAGTTTGGCAATTCCTAATAGTCCACTCTTATACATCTTATGTATATTGAAACATATGTCCACTCAAAAACTTGTACTTGGATGTTCAAAGCAGCATTATACACAATAGACAAAATGTGGAAAGAATTTAAAGGTCTATTGACTGATTAATGGATAAACAAACTGGGATCTATCCATATAATAGAATATTATCCAGCAATGGATAGAAATGAAATTCCAATATATGTACAACACGGATGAAATAAGAAAAGACCTTTCAGAAAAAAAAGACAATCTTGCCTGATTTCATGTATTGTTGTTGTTAAGTGCCGTTGAGTCAGTTCTGACCCATAGCAACCCCGTATAGGGCTTCCAAGGAGCGATTGGTGAACTTGAACCACCAACCTTGTAGTTCAAACGGTTTTACAGTCTGGTGCATTGGACTTCAAAAAGTTCATGGGGAAATGGAATTAAAATATAATGGACTTTTCAAAGAATCTTTAAGCCCTCTCATATGTAAAATGTACAGACTAAAAAAATCCATAGAGACAGAAAGTAGATGAGTTGTTAACAGCGGTTGGAGAAAGGGGGGAATGGATAGCTCATGGATATGTGATGAAAGTCTTGTAAAATTTCATTGTGGTGATGGTTGCACAATTTTGTGAATCTACTAAAATTGATTCAATTCTACACTTCAGTGGGGTGAATTGCATGTTATACGAATGATATCTCCACAAAGCTGTTAAAAACCAGAAAAAGAAGGAGATGGAGAAGATGATGATGGAGAAGAGGAGAAGAAGCAGGAGGAGGATGAGATGGAGAAGAAGATGAATGAGAAGGAGGAGGAAAAGGATTAGCAGCAGCAGAAAATAATCAGGAACAGTGGCGTGAGTCTCAGTTTTGCATATTCTTGGATAAGCCCCTCACCTCTGAGTCTTGACACTGAAAATACAAAAATCAAAATAAAACAAAGAAACTAAAATGCATCCAAAGACATAGCAACTGAGATGATCACCTCTCAATTTTTTAATATGGTCCATGCATTGAAGGATGCGATGAAAATATCTATATGATAGAACAGCAAGCTTATAGAGCTGAGTTGCACACACACAGAGGATAAACAAGATAATGTGAGAAGAGGTGCTAAAATGCATGGTGCTGATTATAAGAGTAGAGTTTCAGAGAAATTCCAGATTGACATGGGTCTCAGGTCAGTAACCTGATACTTGTTTAGGATTTGGATGGGTTGGAGTGGAAAAGACATTCCAGAGCAAGAAACAGTGAAAGCAAAGGTCCAGAGATGGAAATATACATGGCACCTCCATGGATTAGGAGGTCTGTAGTACAGTTCAAGGGGAATAAGAAGATTGGAAAAATAGAGTGAATCATGACATGTCTTCAAAGCTGAGTCCAACATGAGGAACCTGAAAGAAGAGAGCACCCTCAGAAAATGGGTTCTTGAGACTGGGAGCCAGCGTTTGGGGAAGATCATGGGTTTCAATTTGGGTTTGAGGTGATGGAATGTAGTCCTATGATTCTGAAAGGCCTAAGTGAGAAGTCCGAGCTAAAAATAACTATTTAAGAGTCAGTAGAATATGTGGAATCCTGGCCTGGAACTGTAGGCTAAGCACTAGACTGTTAACTGCAAGGTCAGTGGTTCAAACACTCCAGTCCCTCCTCAGAAAACATATAAAGGGTTGCTATGCGTTGGAAATGACTCAACATACTTAACAACAGTAACAACATATGTGGACTTGGCATTTATTAGTGATTTGTTCATTTCATAATTTTATGACATTTTTCACACTTAATATAGTACATCATAATTTTATGACTTTTTTTTCACACTTAAAATAGTATGATCAAAGAATATAGTACGATCAAAGAGTACACTTAAACTTGATTAGATTAAAAAGAAAAACAAAACAAAACAATGAAGAGCCAAGAGTCTTGAGGTCAGGGTTGTTGTTCTTGTTGTTATGTGTCATTGAGTAGGTTCTGACTCTTAGTGACACTCTGCATAGGGTTTTCAAAGAGTGGCTGGGGAGTTTGAACCACCAAATTTACAGTTCAAACGGACCTTGCGATCCTGTGCATTACCCTATAGCACCACACCAAGACTCCAAGGGTAGGGTTAAGAAGAAGGAAAGTAAAAGTGGTCTTTTCCAAAAGTATTGTCTCTATTAGAAGAAACTTCTTTTGCTGCCAATCATCATATCTATTTAGAATCTGATAATGATTAGTCCATCATTTTCAAGGTCCTCTTTATACCTGGGGTATTTCTTCAGTGCACAGTACATTCTTGGGACTGAAAATCATCACCTAGAAATTATTTATGACATGCAAAAGTTCACCTTTCCCCCTCTAATTTTTCACAGGCTGTCACTTCTATTAGTAATATTGAGCCAGGTGATAGCTCAGAAAATGTGTGCTAATGAGGCCGGAGACCTAGGTTCTTATTAGTTTGCATTTGGCAAGAAAAGAAGAACGCTCTATTTTCCATAGACTGTGACCCTAATGCCATCCAGTTACTTGTGACCTGGAATGAGCTTAGTTTAGCACATATGCATTTCCCTGCTAGTGAAAGAGAATCCTGATGCTGTGCTGTAGGATATGCTCTGGACTGCTAACCACAAGGTCGGTGATTCAAACCCACAAACTTCTTCTTGGAAACCCTATGTAGTATCACTATGATTTGGAACTGACTTAACAGCACAAAACAATACTAATAAATAGCAAAAACGCAGGGTTGCCTTCATGGTTCGCTTTTGGGCACAGATAGAATACTATGTGAATAAACAGGAACTCAACAAAGACTTGCTGAAGGAAGACACAATTCCTATTTAAACCAGAAATCTTGAAACAAATGGTGTGACTGAGATTTTCACCCTAAATATTAATATTACATAATAGCTCTCAAGACTCTCCTTTGAAAGCAGCTGTCATCTCTCTTTTCTAGTATATGAAAGATGTTCCTATCAGATTACCTGACTCTATGTCATATTGCTCTATCCAGGGTCCTTTTTTTTTCTTTTCATCTTTATTTTGTTCAATGAAAAATGATGATTATTGAGCTAAAAGGAGAGCCACCTGACAAACTACTTTATAATGAGCTAACTGCCGAACAGCAGGTCTTACTTCTACTAAGTCCCAAAGACTGATAGCAGC
>NW_006408539.1:5198554-5207605 GCF_000296735.1 Chrysochloris asiatica | reverse complement strand
TGGAATTTACAAATCACCTGAAGAACAGATTTGACACTTTAGACAGTAAAGACTGAAGACCAGAAGAGTTGTGGGATGACATCAAGAACATTAAACAAGAAGAAAGCAAAAAAAAAAAGAAGACAAGAAAGGAGGAAGAGATCAAAATGAATGTAAGAGAGACTCTGAAACTTGCTCTTCAGTGCAGAGATGCTAAAGCAAATGGAAGAAGTGAGGAGGTACAACAGCTGAATAGAAAATTTCAAAGGTGAGCTCGGGAAGACAAAGTCAAATATTATAACTAAATGGGCAAAGACTTAGAGTTAGAAAAGCAAAACAGGAGAACATGCTCAGCATTTCTCAACCTGTGGGAACTGAAGAAAAAATTCAAGACTTGTGTTATTGAAGGATACTCAGGACAAATTATTGAATGATACAGAATCAAAAGAAGATAGAAGGAACAACCAGAGTCACTGGACCAAAAGGAATGGTTGATGTTCAACCATTTCAAGAGGTAGTATACGATCAACAGCCAATGATACTGAAGGAAGAAGTCCAAGGTGCATTGAAGGAATTGGCAAAGAACAAGGCACCAGGGATTAATGGAATACAACTTGAAATCTTTCAACAAAGTCATGCACACTCAAGGCACTCACTCATCTATGCCAGGAAATTTTGAAGACAACTATCTGGCTAACTGATTGGAAGAGAGCCGCATTTTTGTCTATTCCAAAGACAGGTAACCCAACAGAATGTGAAAATCATCAGACAATATCATTGATATCCCATGCAGGTAAAGATTTACTAAAGGTAATACAGAAACAGCTGCAAACAAACATTGACAGAGACCTTCCAGAGGTTCAACCAGATCCAGAAGAGGATGGGAATGAGGGATATCATTGCTGACGTCAAATGGATCTTGACTGAAAGCAGAGAATATCGGAAAGGTGTTTACCTGTGCTTTATTAACTATATAAAGGCTTTCAATTGTGTATCATGACAAGCTGTTGACAACATTGCAAAGCATGAGTATTCCAGAACACTTAATTGTGCTTATGAGGAACCTGTACATATACCAAGAGGGAGTTGTTTGAACAGAACACAGGAACACCAAATGGTTTCAAATTAGGAGAGGAGTGCTACAGAGTTGTATTCTTTCACCATACTTATTCAACCTTTATGCTGAACAAATAATCTGAGAAGCAGGGTTATATGAAGAAAAATATGGTATGTGGAATGGAGGAAGGCTCATTAACAACCTGCGATATGGATGTGATACAACCTTGCTTGGTTAAAGTGAAGAGGACTTAAAATCCTTACTTATGAAGATAAAAGACCACAGCCTTCAGTATGGATTGCATTTCAATGTAAAGAAAACAAAAATCTTTACCACTGGACCATTAAACAACATTCTTATCAATGAAGAAAAGATTAAAGTATCAAAGACTTCATTTTTCACAGATCAACCATCAACAATCATGGAAGCAGCAGTCAAGAAATCAAATGACATATTGCATTAGGCAATTCTGCTGCACAAGACCTTTTTAAAGTGTTGAAGAACAAAGATGGTCAGTTTGAGGGCTAAGGCATGCCTGGCTCAAGCCATAGCATTTCAAATAATCTCATATGCAAGCCAAAATTGGACAGTGAATAAGGAAGACTGTAGAAGAATCAATGAATTTGAGTTATGGTGTTAGAGGAGAACATTGAAAGTGCCATGGACTGTCAAAAGAACAAACAGATCTGTGTTGGAACAAGGACAACCAGAGTGCTCCTTGGAGGCCAGGATGGCCAGACTTTGCCTCTCATAACTCAGACATATTGTCAGGAGGGACCAGTCGCTGGAGAAGGATACCAAGTTTGGTAAGGTGGAAGGTCAGAGAAAAAGGAAGACCCCCAGTGAGATGGATTGGCATAGTGGCAGCATCAATGGGCTCAAGCATGGCAACAATTGTAAGGTCGGTCCAAGACTGGGCAGTGTTTCATTCTGTTGTGCATAGGGTCACTATGAGTTGGTCTATGGCACACAACAGCAACAAGAGATGGAAGGCCGGTTTGAACCACAAGGCTGGCAGCTGAAACTCACCATCGACTACTCAGAAACCCTATACTTGGTCATTATTTGTTTGAACAGACTTAACGACACTTAACAACAATAACAGCCAATATGCTTAAAGGGGCAGAGCAGGAACAATGAGTCTATCAGCTTCAGAAGTGATGTCATGGATAATCTGAAACAGTGATGGAGGGACAAGACCTTAGACAAGAAAAACTGAGGCAATGTAAGGTAAGGATGAACAAAAATGTCACTTAGAGGACTAAAGTAAGTGTAATAGTTAGGATTTTGTGTCAACTTGACTAGGCCAGGATTTCCAGAGGTTTGGCAGTTGAGATGTGCTTATTCCAATTGTGATGAAACCTAATACAGGTATAGTTAGCTCTATGATGAGTGACTATGAGCAGCCAATATACTGAAAGAATATTTCCTTGGGATTGTGGCCTGTATATATAAATACATACATGCTTCATTGGTTTTGTTTCTTTAGAAAACCTAGTCTAAGGCTGTGACCCTGACCCAAGCCATGGTATATTTACTTAACTCAAATGCATTAAAAAACTGGACAATGAATAAGGAAGACCAGAGAAGAATTGATGCATTTGGATTATGTTGTTGGAGAAGATGACTGAATAAGCCATGGTCTGCCACAAGAATACACAAATCTTCTTGGAAGCAATGTGTCCATATTGTTCCTTAAACATGACAATGGTGAGACTTAGACTCTTATACTACTTTGGATATGTAATCAGGAAGGAACAGTCCCTGGAGAAAGCCATCATGATCAGTGAAGTGGAGGGTCAGAGACAAAGGGGAAGACCCCCAATGACATGGATTGGCACAGTGGTTACAACAATGGGCTTAAAACATAAACAATTGTGAGGATTGTGCAGGACCAGGCAGTGTCCTCTTCTGTTGTACATTGGGTCACTATGATTCAGGACCAACTCCATGGCATCTAAAGACAACAACAAAGGGAGGGGACCCCAGACACTCAAGAAATCTGGATGGAAAGGAGCCAGAAAATCACAGCATTCTTACAATGGTTGAGAGGCTGTAGATGCCTGCTTTCCAACAGAACTGTGCAAGTGTTTTGGGTGTCAGCAGAACAGTCACAAACTAGGACTTTAAGCCCATTCATTCCAGGCAAGCCCTGCTGAAAATTTGCATTTCCACATCAGATATATTTAGATACTTAGATCTGGTGTGGAATGCAAATTCTCGGCAAGGGGCCAGTTCTAATGGATGGTTTCTGTCTGAACCCCTGTCTCTGACACAAGGATCTGAGACCTTGGGGATCCTAGTACTAACAGCTGACTCCTGTTGTTCCCAGTATTGTTGTTAAATGCTGTGGAGTGGGTTCCGACTCACAGTGACCCTTCCAAGGAGCATATGGTAAGTTTGAATTAAGTTTGAATGGCCAACCTTGAGGTTCAAACTGACTTTGCAGTCCAGAGCATTAACCCACAGGGTCAAACCAGGAGGATAAATATATACTACTGAATACTTGGGGCTTGATTAGACAAAGATAGGAGCTCAGACCTCTCCTTATAAATGGATTCAAGTGAACTTCTATTTATTTGCACAGGACTTTCCCCAAGATGTGTTAAATCAGAACATATTGCATTTTCTAATTTCAACAATATTAATATGTTTGATTAAAATATTGGTGATTGATGGGCAGCATAATTAACCTTCCAAATTAACACATATATCAAGGCATTATTCTGGCTCACCCTAAGGTTTAAGATCATATGATTAATTAACTTAGGGCAATTCTACACTGAAGGTGACATTCAGAATCACCCTTTGAGAATTCTTTTTTTTTTTTTTTTTTTAATGCGATTGCTAAGAAGCCTTCCCTAAATTCCTGCAGGAGAATAGGAGTGGGTATGCCTGGACTGGCCATCTGTATTGTTAAAGGGTATCATGCATCTCATTAAGAACCACTTTGGGAGGGACACATATACAGGGTAGCCAAAGTGCTCAACCTTCTATCTGGAATAATGACTGGTTCCCTTGGACTGGATAGGGCGCTGAATCCACATTTTAGTAATGATTCCATTTCTAAAGGAACTTGAAGCTTCCTTTCTAAGGGATGCCAGCTAAGGGACTCCAATACAGCTTGGAGTTGAGACCAACCCAGAGTTGGGCCTCACTCAGGCATTCATGACCACCATAGTGATGACTGGATCTGGACCCCCCTGGCTTCTCTCAGTTTGCTGAATGGGGTTTCTACCTCCATAAGAAACACCTATCCTTTCAGAGCAAACTTTCTTTGTAGTTTTGCTAAAGCCATTTGCTCTGCTTTCCGGTGATTGTTTCTTACATTCAGGGTGAGAATATCTACCTGACACCAGAAATAAATCCAGCAGTTTCCCCAACCCAAAGTAATCATTGATTCTTATAATGAGGGTACCCTGGAAAACTCCCTTCATTCAATAGCTTTTAAAACCACCCTGATGTTTTTGACTTCTGAGGCTATATGACACTTGATGCTAAAATGCATTTCATCTCATCAGGCATTGTTTAAACACCTGCTACCTAACACCAATCCCTATATATTCTTCATTGCCCTGTCTCAGACAGAGGATCAGTTTTCCAATTAATTCATTAGTCAAGTAGAATAGCATACATTTGTGGAGGGGAGAGGAGGATAGTATGCTATCTTACACTAAGGTAAATATGAATGTCACAGATTTGTAATTAGCCCCAATCTAGCTCTGTGGTTTCTTAGTTTAAGAAATTTGATTAGAAAGAGTCACTTCCTGACATTCCCACTAAGTTGGCTTTGAGAAAGCTCATAATTCATTCCCATTAAACAAGAAAAACAATACAATATAATTGACATGACAGTTAATTTCTTTAAGTCACTGTTCAGTTCCTTGTTGTTATTAAGTGTCATCAAGTAAGTTTTGACCCATAGTGACACTATACAGGGTTTCCGAGGAGCAGCTGGTGAGTTTGAACCTTCAGCCTTGTGGTCAAGTGCTTATCCTGCAGTGCCACGCCCTAGGGAAGGATAATATTAATACAGAAGACAGAGTCCTGGTGTGGTGCTGTAGGATAAGCACTGGACTTCTAACCCGAAGGTTGATGGTTCAAATCCACCAGTCACTCCTTGGAAACCCAATACTAGGTCACTATAAGTCAGAACTGACTCTACGATATTTAACAAGAACAACAGAGTTGTTATAATGAAACTGAACTGCCTTATACTTTATTTGAGCCAACATAGCATTGAGTCTGTAAATGGAAGATGACACTGAAAACCATCCTTAATTTGAGCTTGATGGATCACTTTGAGCCTATTCTTTAATCTCACTCTTAGTTTTCTCATCTATAAAATGGAGACACTAACAATTACCTTTTGAAGATTAAATGAAATGATTAATATATATTATCATTAAGACATTTTAGATGTATTTGCATCTCTGGGTTATAGTCATTTATCTTTATGGTCAAATAAGCACATTATTCTAACCCTATTTATTTATCTACATATTGGTTTGTTTTATGTTCTGACCTGCTATGATATTTCCAATTAAATAATATCAGAAAATAATTATTTGGGTAAGCATGGTATTATAATGCTATCCCTTAGTTTCCTCACAAATTTTTGCTTCTACAGAATGAAGGTATAGGATGTGGTGGGAAATACTATAAAAATGCAAACAATCACCATAAATTGAAATGTAAAATGTATTCTTTTTTCCATGCTATTCATCTATAAAGCTATTGTACTATGGTGGCTTGCATGCTGGAAGCTATACCTCTGGTATGTTAAATACCAGCAGAGTCATCCAAGGTAAACAGGCTTCAGTGGCACTTCCAGACTAAGACAGACTAGGAAGAAGGAAAAATGGAATAATATTGCATGTTTAGCCAATGAAAACCTTATGACTAGCAGAGTGACATTGTCAGACATAGTACTAGAGGATACAGAAAACATTATAAATGTAAGATATTTTTTGTTATTAAGTGCTATTCAGTCCAATCTGACTCATAGTGACCCTATATAAGGTTCCTAAGGAACATTAGGTGGGTTTGAACTACTGACTTTCTGGTTCACAGTCCAGTGCTGATCCCACAGTGCCTCCTCAAAATAAAGTTGACTATGATGATGTGAATGAAGTAAAGCATTTGGGACCTTCATCTGTTAATGGAGCATAACTTAAAGTCAGGACAAACAGCTGCAAACATCCATTAAAAATAGGAACATGGAATACATGAAGTATGACTCTAGGAATAGTGGAAGTTGTTGAAATGAATTGGAATGCATATATATGGCATTTGTGAAGTGAAATGGACTGCTATTGGCCATTTTGAATCTGATAACCATTGGCTTGTTCTGCCAGGAACAATAAATTCAAGAGGTCATATCCATCATCAAAAAGGACATTTCAAGATCTGTTTTGAAGTATAATGCTGTCTGCAATAGGATAATATCCATATGCCAGCAATGAAGACCAGTTTTCATACCATTATTATTCAAATTTATATACCAACCATTAAAGCCAGTGATGAAACTGAAGAATTATATAAACTTATGTTGTCTGAAATTGATCAAACATGCAATCAAGATGTACTGATAATTATTGGAGATTAGAATGTAAAAGTTGGAAGCAAAAAGGAAGAATCAGTAGTTGGAAAATATCATCTTGGGAAAAGAAATGATGCTTGAGATAACAATGAAAGAATTTTGTAAAACCATTGCTTTATTCACTGCAAATACCTTTTTAAAACAACATAAAAGGCAACTGTACACATGGACCTCACCATACAGAATACACAGGAGTCAAGTTGACTACATCTGTGGGAAGAGACTATGGAAAAGCTCAATATCATCAGTTAAAACAAGGCCAGGTTATGAATGTGGAGCAGACCATCAATTGCCCATATGTAAGTTCAGGGTGAAGCTTAAGAAAATTAAAGTAAGTCTATAGGAGCCAAAATGCATCATTGAACATATCCCACCTGAATTTAGAGACCATTTCATGAACAAATTTGATGCTCTAGACACTAATTACTAAAAACCAGAAGAGAATAAGAACATCACACAGAAAGAAAACAAAAAGTCAATTAAAAGACAGAAAATAAAGAAAAGATCAAAATAGATGTCAGAAGAGACTATGCAATATGTTCACTTTCATAGAGAGGGTAAAAAGAATGGAATCAGGAAGTACATTAGCTAAACAGAAAATTTCAAGACAGCTTGAGAAGACAAAGTCAAGTATTATAATGAAAGGTGTGAAGACCTGGAGCTAATAAACCAAAAGTGATGAACATGCTAAGCATTTCTCAAGGTGAAAGAACTAAAGAAAAACATTCAAACCTGAATTTGTAACATTGAAGGATTTTATGGTCAAAATTTTGGGTGATGTAAAGTATCAAAAGAAGATGGAAAGTATACACAAAGTCGCTATACCAATTAAAAACGGTTGATTTCAAAAGATATATTATCAAGAACTGATGGTACTGAAGGGAAAAGTTCCTATTGCACTGAAGGCATTGGCGAAAAATAAGACTTTAAGAATTGACAAAATATAAATTGAAATCTTTCAGCAAACTGATGTAGCATTGGAGGCACTCACTCAACTATGCCAAGAAATTCTGAAGACAACTACTTGGCCTTCCAATTGGAAGAGATCCACATTTGTGCTCATTCCAAAGAGAGGTGATCCAAAGGAATGCAGAAATCATCTGACAATATCATGACTATCACAGTTCAAGTTGGATTCAGAAGACAACATGGAACTAGGAATGTCATATGAATCTTCGTTGAAAGCAGAGAACACTAGAAAGATGTTTGCTTGTGCTGTATTGACTATGCAAACAGTTTCCACTGTGTGAATAATGACTAATTATGGACAATATGTGAAAAATGGGTATTTCAGAACATTTAATTGTGCTCTAAAAGTATCTGTATACAGGCAAAGAGGTCATTCAAACAGATCAAGGGGATACTTACTGGATGGCTTAAAATCAGGAAAAGTGTATGCCAGGGTTATATCCTTTCACCATACTTTTTTCATCTGAGGGAGTTCTGGTGTGGCACTGTAAGGTAAGGCACTGGACTGCAAGGTTGGTTTGAATTGCAAGGGCGGCAGTTCAAACAACCAGCTGCTCCTTGGAAACCCTATACAGGGTTGCTTTGAGTCAGACCCAACTCGGTGGCACTTAACAACAACAACAGCATTCAATGTATCTGCTGTGCAAATAATTTGAGAAGCTGGATTATATGAAGAAGAAGGTAACATCAGGATTGGAGGAAGACTCATTAACTTTGCTTGCTGAAAGAGAAAAGGAATTAAAATGCTACATGATGAAGCACAAAGACCATAGCTTTCAGCACGGAATGCACCTCAAAGTCAAGAAAACAAAAATTCTCACAAATGGACCATTAAATAACATCATGATAAAAGGAGAAGATTGAGATTGTCAAAGACTTCATTTTGCTAGGATCCCAAATCAACAATCATAGAAGCAGCAGTCAAGAAATCAAACAATGCATTGCATTAAACAAATCTGTTGCACAAGACCTCTTTAAATTGTTCAAAAGCAAATAGGTCACTTTAAGGACTAAGGTGTGCCTTACCCAAGCAATGTATCTCCAATAACCTTATATGCATGTGAAAATTGGACAATGAATAAGCAATACCATATAGAAAAACAGATGCATTTGAGTTATGGTGTTAGAGAAGAATGTTAAAAATACCATGGACTGCCAGAAGAACAATCAGTTCTGTGTTGAAAGAAAGACAGACAGAATGCTCCTTAGGAGTCAGGATGGGCATGCTTCTGACATGTTACCAGGATGGACCAGTCCCTGGAAAAGGCCAGCTTGCCTGGTCAAGTGGAGGGCCACACACACAAAAAAAGAAGACCCCCCAAATAGAAGGATTGACATAATGGCAACAATGGGATTAAATGTAACAACAAAAATGGGGATAATGGAGCACGATTGGGTGGTGCTTCATTCTGTGTGGTTGCTGTTAAATGCTGTTGAGTTGGTT
>NW_006408539.1:5196655-5198454 GCF_000296735.1 Chrysochloris asiatica | reverse complement strand
AAATATTTGGGTAAACCAACTTAAAGAGGTTTTATTATTTCTTATGATGTTTCCCAAAATGATGGAAATTGTGAATTTTAACAGCAAAATACAGACTAAATAGGGTTTTTAAACTACGTTTATTCACATGCCTTTCTATAAGAATACGCTTTGTGAATCCTTATGTTGTAATATGATTAAAGAATGTTTAAATCATAATCAATATTTCCCTTAATAAAAAATTCCTAAAAAGAACAGTACTAAACAGAGAAGGAGAAAGTATTAGTAGAGGCTAGTTTTTAAATAAAATCATAAAAATATGAACATTACATATTTTCAAAACCATAAAAATAACATTTTAAAATAGCAGTAAGGTCTGTAACCCATTAACTACTTAATTGACCTGTATTTCCAAGGCTGACAACCAAACGAAAATTATACTGTACATCTTTAAGATAAAACCTTCTTGTCCATGATGTCTGAAGAAGTTTAGAGCAGACATTCAGCGCTTCACCATCATTAATCTAAGTTTAATATCAACAGTGATTGCAGTCACTTTTATCCTAATATCTACTTCTTTTCCTAAAGGCAATTTAATAAAAGTCTTTTTAATAACATGTCTTCAAATTTCAATTGTCTGAAAATAATGTATGAAAGGTTAAACTATTAGAATGGAGAAATACATTATAGTAATATGCATCCTGCATAAGATTGAATTCATTTCTCCAATTCTCAATGGAAATTTTAATTCTCAGTGCTTATCCAAGAAAAATCAAGAAATCCACAGAAAAGGATATTGTACACTTATAATAGACTTCAAAAATCATCATCAAATATTTGTAATCTTTTGTCACCAATGTCCTCAATGTGGGGAAATATCATGACATTCGTTCTATGCAGAAACAGAGTTCAGTATTTATTGTAAGTCAGAGAAATGAATATATTGACCTCTCAATGATGTTTCTGAGTTTTTGCCATTTTGAACTCACTGTTGAGTCTTTAAAATTCAGAACAAATAGTAAACCTTTGATCAAGGACTAAGGGAAATTGTCTAGGCAGCAAAGTGTTTTGATTTATCTTTTCACATTGATCAGTGATTTTCATTATATGAAGAAGAAAACGTCTATTAAAATTATATAGCCCCTTGAGTTGTGTTATCTCCCTAGAAAGGCATATTCAGCGCATGCTGAAATAAGTCCATGATGATTTCATACACATTACCTCTCTGAGGTGTTCTGAGGTTGTTAGAACAATAGGATTTCAGTTTTAAAGGTCCAGTCAGGAAGAAGACTCCGCGATTATGGATTGTATGAAATATGGCATATTTACTCATAATGTAGCAGCTTCAGTGGCAGAATGGTTAAGTGTTTGGTTTTTAACTGCAAGTTCAGAGGTCCAAACACACCAGAAACACCCTGGAATATAAGACCAGTGACAATCTGCTCCTATAAAGATGACAGCATAGGAAACACTATCGGGAAGTTCAACTCTGCCCTACGAAGCTGCTGAGTCACAATTGGTGTGAGGGCACACAGCAACAGCAACGACACTCGTAAGACTGAAAGACAAAAAATTATTTCAGTATGTCATAAGTTATGCCAGCAGGGAATACAAACTTGAATATCAGAATGTGCAGAAAGAAGGGTTTAGTCTATAACCTCAAACTGAAGCTGAAGAAAATGAAAACAAGTCCACGAGAGTCAAAATATGACGTTGAATATACCTCACCTGAATTTAGAGATCATCTGAAGAACAGATTTGATACATTAAACACTAAAGACCAAAGACCAGAAGAGTTGTGGGATGACATCAAGAATATC
>NW_006408539.1:5184926-5194591 GCF_000296735.1 Chrysochloris asiatica | reverse complement strand
TGATCTGCTCACTTGTGATTAGCAGTCCAGTGTTTATCCTATAGTGCCAAACCAGCTCTCACATTCCTTTTAATTTTTTTTTTTTAATTTGGGGAAAGAGAGGTCTGAAGAGCAAGATTGGGTTGAATGGAATATGGTTTCCAAAAGTAATTCTCATAGAACAGCCCCTGCTTCCTTAGAAGAATGAGCAGGTGCGTTCTTGTGCTGGAAAACCAGATTTCTCGGCACAAGTTTCCTGACCTTTCTCTCATCAGCACATGTTTCAGTTTTATTTAAAAATTTCCCTAGTACCCTCCTATGATCATCCTGTGTCCTTTGAGAAACTCTATCAAGATCTGGGGTTCCCCAAAACAGAAGCCAACCTTTCTGAACTGACCTCTTCCTTGAATTGAACTGGCCCAACAGATCCCCTGGGGAGATACTGTTTTGATTGGGCTTTTACTTCAAAGGCACCCTAATGATACGGAGACAAGTGTATTACTAAGAATTTGTCTGCAACCATCCACTGATTACTGTGACATGTTTTAACATGGTTTTGAGCCCTAGTAGCAATATTTATTGACTTACACAATGGATTATTTGAGTTTGCGATATTTGTAAAAGACTTCATTGTCTTCATTTCCAAAGAAAAACTCAATTAAAATTTGACCATAATTACCAACTTTGAAAATTGTGTAAATTCCTAGAGCTCATTATAACCTACGGGAATCTACATACACATTTACACCTGGCCTGCTCCAGCTGTCGTAAAGCAAGTGAAACTCATCAGGAAACTAGTGAAATCTTTGTGTAGAAATTTTTCATGTGAAATGGATACAAACTGACTCCAAAAGATGCCAAAAATAAAAAAGCAAGAACAATCACCCTGATTTTCCATCTACACAGAGAACAAAACGGAGACTTCCTGGCAGATGTTTGCTCAAAGCTGCCAAAATACACCTTTCCCTAAAATGCATACTTAGTTGCCAATTTTTCTTGAGCTATTCAAGTATTTTTCTGTATTTCCTAATTTTTTTTTTAATTTAATATTTCATGGTTGTACACAGGGGAAAAAAAAATGCTCACAGGCCTTCCTGGTAGGATGTGGGAACATTATTTTTTGTTTTGTAGTAAGCATTTAATTTTTCCAATTTGCTAGAAATTTTGTATTTGGATTGCACTTTTCATAGTAAATAACAGACACTTTATTAAGACTGGTGTAACACCTTATTCAAATTAAATAAGAAATTTATTTGACTCAAAAACCTGGAAGTGTTGGGGTGGAATTAACACTTACTTACAAGGACCCATGTTCTGGCTCTCTTTCTTGGCTCTTTACCAATCTTTATCTTCAGGCTTGCTACCTTCATGGTCCCAAATTAGTCGCTACTAGTCAGGAACTTGATTTTGCTTGGAACCACAATCAATGCTCATGGAAACAGCAGTCAAGAAATTAATCGACATATTGAATCAGACAAATTTGCTGCAAAAGTCCTCTTTGAAGTGCTTTAGCCCCTTTAGGGCAAAGATGTCACTTCCAGGACAAAGGCATACCTGACCCAACCCATGGTATTTTAAATTGCCTCATATCACATAAAAGCTGGACAGTGGATAACGAACACCACAGAAGAATAAATGCATTTGAATTATGGTGCTGGTGAAGAAATATTCAAAGTACCACAGACTGCCAGAAGAATAAACACATCTGTCTTAATAGAAATACCCATAGAATGCTACCTAGAAGCAAGTCTGGCAAGAATTTGCCTTTCATAGTTTGGACATGTTGTCAGAAGGCATCAATCCCTGGAAAAGGACATCATACTTGGAAAAGTGGAGGGTCAGTGAAGAGGAAGTAGACTCCCAAAGAGATGAATTCATACAATAACAGTAAAGGGCTCCAGCATACCAGCAGTTGTGAAGATAGCAAAGACAAGGCAGTGTTTTGTTCTGTTGTGCATAGGGTTGTTATGAGCTGGAACTGACTTGATGGCACCTAACAAAAATAAAGCCAGCAACTAGGAGCCCTGGTGGTGCTGTATTAAAACCACTGGACTGCGAACCACTAAGTCAGTAGTTCAAAACCACCAGTGGCTCCTTGGGGGAAAGATTTTGCTGTCTAATCCTGGTAGGGTCACTGTGAGCTGGAACTGACTCGACACAGTAGGTTTAGTTTGGGTTGCAGTCAGCAGTTAAGTCAATATGCTTTCTTAGTCACTTCTGGTAGAAGAAAGTGAAAAGTACTTCCTCCCTTCTAGAAGCAAGGAGCCCTGCTGTGGTGCTGTGGGATGATACTTTAGACCACAAGGTTGGTGGTTCAAAATCACCAGTCGCTCCTTTGGAACCCTATACAGGGTTGCTATGAGCTGTTATTAACAACAACAACAGAAACAAGGAGGACTCCTGGTGTGATGTTGTAGGGTAAACACTGGCAGTTTGAAACCTACCATCCATATCTCTGAAACCTTATATGGCATTGCTATGAGTACAAACTGACTGTAGAGCAGTGGACAACAACATAGCAGTGCATTACAGCTTACATTCTAAAGCACTGGGTGTATAGATGGATTCAGCTTATAGTAGAAGCCCTAATGTCTCCATATATATATTTGTCTCCATCTGAATTCTTTCTGATAACATTAATCAGTCTTACTTTCAGAGTTAGAGGGAAAGTTTGCAGGGGCTGTTCTTAATGATTGCTTCCCTTACACGAATGTGATCTTTGTATCGTCTTTGTCCTATTTAAGGCTTAATAATGGGCTTTCTATAGAATATGTTTGAATTTAGGCTCTTTTTTACCCCTAGGACAGAACTTTCTTAGGACATTCTGGTAATCCTGTCTCTAGTCTCACTGGCTAGAATTGGTTCACAGGACCATTTTAAAGGTATTCATCTGTCAGGAACAGTTCTAAGCAATTTACAAATATAAACTCATGTAATTGCATAATGGAGTCCTGATGTGGCACTGCAGGATAACATGGTGGACCTCGAGATCGGTGGTTCAAACCCACCAGCTACTCTTCAGAAATCCTATACAGGGTCACTATGAGTTGGAACAGACTCTTTGGCACTTAACAACAACAATCTCATAGTAACTCTACAAGGCAGCTACTATTACTTTGCCCAAAATAATAGATGAAGAAACTGAGGCACAGAATGTTTAGTTGAGTCTGCAGTCTTAGGCATTCATTATGCTGCCTCTTTCTCAAACTTTATTTTATTGGACATAGATTCCAAAAAAAAATCATACCTAAGCTACAATATATAAAACATAAGTAAGAGAAGCAGCCCTGTTTGACAAGGGGAAAGGGTTTGAGCAAATTATGACCTCACTGGTCTCAACTTATTTCCTATAAAAGTACATGGATTGAATTATATGAATTCTAAGATTCCTTCTAGCCTGGACTATATAAGCAAGATGGTATTTCTGGCATCACAAGACACAACTCCAACTATATTTTTCAGGATACCGAAGTTTTGGAAGTAGTGAGAAAATGATTAAATGTCACACTTGAGGAAACCGCCACTGATGTTAATTCACATTTTAGAATGAAAACACGACAAGCTCAATTAATCATTTAAAATTATACAGTATCTTGCTTTTAGCCCCTAAGGACAGGGTGAATTACTTAATAGAGTGAATCAGGTTCAATTTTGCTAACATATGTTGTTGTTGTTAAGTGCTGTTGAGTCAATTCTGATTCACAGCAACTTTGTATAGGGTTTCCGAGGCGTGAGTGGTGAGCTTGAACTGATGCCCTTGCAGTTCAGACTGATTTTCAGTTTCAGTCATGAACCCGCAGCACCACATATATACTGTGATTCTGTACACTGGAGATATGTAAATTAGATTCTAATGTAAGAATATTCATCTCTATAAATAGAACCCAAGGAATCCCACCGTTTTGTAGTCGACTCTCACATACTGTGTTTTCTCTTGGAATACAGATGCCATACTGGGAGAAGCCTAAAAGCATGGAGAGGCCACATAGAGCAAAATAAAAGTGCTGTTGCTAACAGTCCAAGTCAAGTCTCTGGAAAACCAGTGCCAACTACTGGAAAGCAGGATTCAGGTTGTTGTTGTTAGGTGCCATGGAGTTGATATCAACTCATAAGATCTTATTTACAACAGAATTAAACACTGCCTGATCCTGGGCCAATTGTTGCCATGTTTGAGCCCATTGACGCTGCCACTTGGCCAATCCATCTTGCTGGGAGTCTTCCTCTTTTACTCTGACCCTCCACCTTACCAATCATGAGATCCTTCTCCAGCGACAATATGTCCCAAGTATGAGAGATGAAGTTCAGCCATCCTGGCCTTCAAGAAGCACTCTGATTGCAGTACTTTCAACACAGATCTGTTCGTTCTTTTGGCAGCCCATGGCACTTTTAACATTCTCCACCAACACCATAACTCAAAGGCATCAATTCATCCATGGTCTTCCTAATTCACTGTCCAACTTTCACATGCATAGGAGGTTATTGAAAATACGATGGCTTGGGTCAGGCGCACCTTAGTCCTCAAGTTGACATCTTTGCTCTTCAACACTTTCAAAAGGTCTTGTGCAGCAACTGTAAAATGCTAGCTCCATAGCATTCATATGCACAGCAGGACCATTCAGTTGAAGTGAAGGAGAGAGATGAACTCTTCTGACTACAGATTCAGCTAGTTTCCCTCAAGAAATCCAGTCCTAAAAATCTTCTCTTTCTTTTTATTCATACTAGCTATATGAAGAAACCATGTTGGTGTAGAGTTAAGTCAAGCCCATGGATGCAGCCTCAGTTCATCTCACATGAAACAGAAGAATCACACAGCAGAGCCCAACAACCCACAGAATCACAGAAAATAATCAAATAGTTATTGCTTTAAGCCAATAAATTTTGGGGGGGCGTTATCTGTTACACACATGAGATAATCTGAGTACACCTGTATAAATTGTCCAAGTCCTGTAAAACTATCCTGAGGGTCATGCAGAATTCAGTGTATTTAGGTACCAACCACTGGTTTTAAGTCTAAATCTGTATAATAACAGTTGTCAGAATTAGAGGATAAGCTTTTGTATAACTGGGTCATATTTTATAAGAATTTCCCCTCCAAGTTTGTAAAATGAGATTGAAGTAAGAAAGTGTCAGACTTCACATGAAGAACATTCAGTTTCTCATGATGGAAAATATAAAGCTCAGTGTGACGGGGAAAGTGGATTATCAAAATGCTGTTACATCTGGTTTCATCTGTTGCAGCATGAAAACCTGCTTGTTGAATTATGTACAACTGTGTATAGCATGCAGAAGACAAATCATAGTTTTCATAAACCTCAGGAGATGCTCTACCATGTTGTGATGATTTGCTGAAATTTTTAGGGTATTTCACTCAACAAATTAACCTCTGCAAATAACACATTTATTGCTCTCTCTTTGCCTAATAAGTTTGAGTGAGTGTTCAATCGACTGTGGATTTAATAAAAAGAAAGAGAAGATTTTTAGGACTGGATTTCTTGAGGGAAACTAGCTGAATCTGAAGTCAGGAGAGCTGTTCTCCCCCTTTCACTTCAGCTGAGTGTTGGGAAGCTAAAGTTCCATGAAAATCCCATTTAAAGGTGCTACCTGAATCCTGCTTTCTAATGGTTTCCAAACTTCCAGGAGCCTCTAGTTACATTGCAACTTCTTACTCTCATTATTTGAGAAGAAATTATTCTAACTTTTTGTAGAGAGCACTCTGAAGTTTTGTATGATATGTTTGTCAAATTTACAACCTTTGATTGAATTGATATGGAAGCTACTGTGAACAGTTCAGAAACAAAGTAGCAGCTGGCCTCCCTGCCTCACCCCATTTGTTGTTTAGAGGAGAATATATGTCTCCTTGGTAGGCATTTGAAATTATTTTCAGTGTCTGGCACAAGGAGATCTTTTAAAATGTGATTCCTGAAGATACAAGCCAAGTGCCAATGTCTTCCGTGTTGAACTCTCAGGTTTGGATTGACTTGTTTCCTTATGGTTACTGTTGAAATGTCTTCCCCAAGCTGTATACATGATGATTCTCCTTTAAGGGTGAGAATTTTCCTCCCATAAAATCTACAACACAGTCAGAAGTTCTCTTCACACTCCTAATGAGGACTCAGCTCCTTGACAGCACAAGTGACATTTCCTTCAATGCCAGCATCTGAGCCACATTTACCAAAGCAGGGCTGCATTTCTCATCCTTCAGCTTCTCGTCTGCATCCAGACATAACACATAGCTTTGAATCATAGCAGTTCAATGTACTGAAAACCATCCTTCTCCATTCATACTCAGATGGCTTTTATAGCCTTGGGGTCCTTTTCCTTTTGTTGTTGTTGTTGGTATGTGCCATGGAGTTGGTTTCTACTCATAGCGGCTCTGTACAGGGTTTCCGAGGCTGTAAATCTTTACGGCAGCAGAAACCTCATCTTTCTCCCACGGAACAGCTGGTAGTTTCCAACTGCTGACCATGAGATTAGCAGCCTGATTCGTAACCACTACACTACCAGAGCTCCTTATACTTACAGCATCTAAAGCTCCTTATACTTAACAGCATACCTCTAAAGGGAGTCCTGGTGTGCTGCTTGCTACAGGATAATGTGCTGGTCCCCAAGGCCTGTTTGAGCTGCCAAGTTGGCTGGTCAAACACACTAGCCACTCCTTAGAAACCCTATACAGGGTCACTGTGAATTAGAACTGATTCGACGGCACTTAACAACAACAACAACAACAATGTATTTCTAAAGGAGGATTATGAAGTGAATACTTGAACTACCTTCAAGTTCACTAGCCAGATGTTGAAACACAGCCACACACACACTTCATTTTTCTATTTTACCAAAGGCTAGCTTTGGACATCTTTATGGTGAATGCCTCTACAGAACAGGAAAAGGTAAAAACATTGACTGTCCTCTCCGCCCAGGAGATAAGCTAAAATGTTAATCAGGTTACTGAACGGGACCAATTTTCCCCACCCAGGAGGCAAGCTAGAATGTTAATCAGGTCACCAAATGGGACCAATGCCCCTGGTTTCCCTCCTGTCCTCATACAGGTCTGCAACCTAGCCCTTCCCTGACTCTGATCCCATATAAGCCCGTGTTGCCCTCCATTCGGGGCTCAGATTCTGGAGACATTAGTTCTTCTGAGCCATCCGGCTTAATAAAATCTGAAACTCTACTTCACCTCTCAGAGTGGCCTCGGTTTCTTCAACCATGGATCAAGAGCTTCTGTGGCATTCTCAAATCTAAAATTGCTGTAACACTGCTACATGTGACAATGTGTTGTACAGTACTCACTAGTGCTCCCATATATTTCAAACACCCATTGCAGATAGATTTCAACAACGCTTTCAGACGAAACAGGAAGAAATGCCTGATGATCTACTTCTCAAAATTAACAATGAAAACCCTGTGGATCCCAATATACTTCTAGAAGAGGATCCCCCAAGGCTGAAAGGTATTCAAAACACACAGGGGCTACAACAACAGATTTAGCATACCAGTCAATGTGAAGTGGACACAGGATTTGTCAAAACTTCTTTCTGGTGTCGTGGGATCTCTTCTCCAAAAGGAAGAAAGTAACATTTTCAAAACTTAATAGTCCTTGGTACATTGGTGTAAGCAGTGTTTCCTTGACACCTAACTAAAAGGTTTGATTCACTTAACAGTACCCTGGCGAAAAGGCCTGTGATCTGCTTCCATAGATGAGAGCCAAGAAAACCCCACAGGAGCTTGGTGCTACTGTGTGACACATAACTTGCCAAGAGCAGAATGAACTTGATGACAATAGTTATGGGCTTTTGTGTTATGGACACTTTTCAGATGAATGCTTTCAAGATACTTCATGAACACTTTAGGTAATATGTAAACACCTGCAGTCTCTAAAAAAAATAACCAGATTTCAATTATTTACAAAATTGATCGACTAAGCACAGCCATAAAAAAGCAACACACACACAAAAAGACAGATTCCAACAAACCAGTTTGTGATGATGAAATATTAATAGTAAAAATTATTATGACAGCC
The DNA here is from genome assembly GCF_000296735.1 of Chrysochloris asiatica. Lineage (NCBI taxonomy): Eukaryota > Metazoa > Chordata > Mammalia > Afrosoricida > Chrysochloridae > Chrysochloris > Chrysochloris asiatica. The sequence goes on along the minus strand of NW_006408539.1, from coordinate 5,186,592 downwards.
TCTCTAGATTGTGTGCATTTAGAAATTTTATCTTATTTAATTCTAACAACAATTATATGAGTGTGATTTTACAGCTAAGGAATCAATGCTTAGATGATTAATTAAGCAAAGGTCACACAACTGAAAAGAGGGACTTCCTATCAAGTTGGTTAGGAAAGATATTTTGCTTTGGAGATTATATAGTCTCATACCTAAATTTCCCAGAAATATTCTTACTTGAAAAACCGTAGAGACAGAACAGTTACTGATTGTATATTATGCATAGAAAAGAAATCAGTGGTTTTCTAAATCAAGATCTAAAATTTTAGATGCCAAAATATTTTTTTGTTTTTGGTCTCACATTTCTCTTCTGACAAACAATGGTTTGCTATTATAGTTTATCCTGTTTCTGATGGAAATATGTTACCATGTGTGAGAAATGTTGATAGTGACAAGCGTTCAAGTAATCCAATCTGTACTCATTTTAACAGTAGAGACATTTTCTTTATTCGATTTTGCAAAATCGGGCGTCCAACCCAGTAGGCACAGGCAGACGTACTGCATGTCCAGCCTGCAAACAGTTGTATTCCCCTGTTCTGAAAAAGCCCCTCCTCCAGTTCTCCTTCCACTGGGTATTACAAGGTCACATTCTCCCCCCAAGGTTACCTACTAGTCCTTACTGGGAGCAATCTCATTTAAAGCTAGTTTCCCCCTTTCCCCATGAACTTCCCCTGTTTCCTTGATGGCTGTCTTCTTATTTTAAAGTTCCTGACCTGTCAAACTAGTTCTTCCCCTCCACTGAGCTTTTGTTATGCTATCCTGTAACCCCAAGACTTCCCTTAGTCCTGAAGAGGGACCATGCCCACAAGAGTTACTGCTCACACATGTATATAATACCAATTTGCTCATGAAGCACTTGCATAGGATAAGATCAAAGGCAGTAATGATTGTGTTTTTACAGCTCTTGGGTATTCAAAATAAAATAATTCTTCTATTGTTGTTAAGTGCTGTGGAGTGGGTTCTGACTTGTAGTGACCCTATAGATGGTTTCCAAAGAGTGGCTGATGGGTTTGAACTGGTGACCTTTAGATTCAGAGCCACCTTACATTTTCCTGCAACTCATCTGATATTCTGTAAATTGTATTGTCCTTTATGTCCCCTGAAGTGCAACCAAGAAAAATCAGAGTTCTTTCCCCTTGACTTTGTGATTCCTGGGGTAGATGATTAACATTTGAATTCCTCCACTCAAGCCAGAAAATTTGTGAAATTTTGTTTGACATTCTCAAGAAGTTCTCTTGTTCATCATGTCAAAAGCTCCCATCAAAGGGCCCAACAATGTAATCCACTGTAAACCTCTCTGTTGGTGTCTTTTCCCGTATCTGTTAGCTTTGCTTTGTTAAGTATAGTTCCTGGTCTCTTCCAACATGAGCTACTGCTGAAGAACCCATAGCGGAAAATCTTATTAAATGCAGTGAGGCACCATAAATGAGACACCTGGGAGAAACTTTGAGAGGTCATTTAATCTTTTCTGTTCTTGGAGCCTTTCTCTCCTTTAGTTTCTGCTCTGGTAGCGTAGTGGTTACGAATCGGGCAGCGAACCTTAAGGTCAGTGGTTCGAAACTACCAGCCGCTCCGCGGGAGAAAGATGAGGCTTTCTACTCCCGTAAGGATTTACACCCTCGGAAAC
>NW_006408539.1:5164373-5184826 GCF_000296735.1 Chrysochloris asiatica | reverse complement strand
TCGCTATGGGTCGGAACCGACTCGAAGGCACTTAACAACAACAACTATAAAATGAAGATAGTAGACATGGACTTGGCTGGTTTTTGTGAAGTTTCAATAAAACTGGTCCACATAATGCACAGAGCACTCCAGCTCTGTAGGTTAAGTACTGGACTGTGAATCACAAGGTTGGTGGTTGGAGCTCACCAGCTGCTCCATGGGAGGAAGATGAGGCTTTCTACTCCTGCAAAGATTTGCAGTCTCAGAAACAGTATAAGGAGCATTGTGAGTTGGAACCAATTAACAGCAATAACACTTAACAACAATAGCACTTAACAACAATAACAACAACCAATTGCACAAGCTATATGTCAAGCATTGAGGGTCATTAAAAAAATATTAGCTGTCCTGGAGTCCTGCTGTGGTGCTGGAGAATGAGCACTATACTAGTAACCTCAAAGTCGCTGGTTCAAACCCAGCAGATGCTCTCTGGAAAGCCTAAAAAGTGTCACTAAGAGTCAGAACTGACTTGAGGGTACTTAACAAAAACAACAACAGCAACAGATCAATTTCCAGGAGCTATGTGGCTTTGTATTGACTGGGCCTTCCTGACAATATGTCCGAAGTATAAGAGACGAAGTTTGGCCATCTTGGCCTCCAAGGAGCACTTCGGCTACACTTGTCAAGAGGGACCATTTTCTGAAGAAGGATATCATGTTTGGTAAGGTGGAAGGTCAGAGAAAAAGAGGAAGACCCCCAATGAGATGGATTGTCCAAGTGACAACATCAATGGACTCAAGCGTGGCAACAGTAGTGAGGTTGGCCCAGGATCCTGCAGTGTTTCGTTCTGCTGTACATAAGGTCACTATGGGTTGGTACTGGCTCGATGGCACCTAACAACAACAAATGTGGCTTTGTAGGATAAATACTGGACTGTTAGACACAAGGTGGGTGGTTGGAACCCATCAGTGGTCCCCTGGGAGAAAGATGAGGTTTTCTGCTCCCGTAAATATTTATACATCAAGAAACCCTACACAAGGTCACTATAAGTTAGTATCAAGTAGGTGGCACTTAGCAAAGACAAGGTAAGTTTCCCTAGGGCATAGGTCAGTTCCTCCTATTCTGTGATCATAAAGATACTATAGCATTGTTTTCAAATTAAATTTTACAGATTTGGCTATTTATTCTTCCTGTGAGTTTCTTAGTTGTACTGATAATAAATACGTGTGTGTAAAATTTTCAGTGTTTAATACTACTACAGGCTTATGTAGGAGTCAGCTGATCTTAGACAAATGATTAATATCTTTATTCTCTGTTCTCACACTTTTCACAGAAACAGTAATATTCCTATTCTGTCTATATCATAGGGTTTCCAAAAGCTTAAGCTTTTCTAAAGCTTAATTTGCATAGTTACAATATTACTGTGTTATACTTATTATACAAATGTAAATCAGCATATTATACAAATGTCTTATTAATACAACTACAGTACATAATGTAACATTTATATCTGACATTGCACAGCTTCACAATTCACCTAGATTCACCAAGCACACAAATTCAGCCATGCACATTAAATATAATATATATAAGGGGGTTTCAAAATGTTTGTGGAAAAATGGAATGAAAAGATAATGGAATTTTGCAAAGAACATTTTAAAACTCGCATATAATTAGGAAATCGTAATTGTAACCCAGAGTATGTTCATTACAAGAGTGGAAATTTGAATATAATTCTTAAAAATATGGTGCACTTTTCTGTATTATAAGTATAAATGTTGTTGCTGTTCTTAAGTGCTGTTGAATCAGTTTTGACTCCTGGCACCCATGCATAAAATTTCCAAGGAGCAGCTGGTGGGTTTGAACCACTTACCTTATGGTTAGTAGACCAGTCATGAAAAAAATCAATCGTATATACTAATAAATTTTTAGAAATATATAAGAAACAAAGTTAATTTCAATTACAGGCACAAAATTTGAAAGACTGTGTACTCCTCCAAGAGACTCTTAAAAAGTAATGGATTGAAAGGGTTTTAGAAAATAAGAGATTGAAAGGTTTTAAATAGCTTGCCTTTTTAGGTCTTGTCTGAATTAATTTAAAGGTTACACCCAGATGTGTGCTGTCTCCTTTTTTTCAGTGGTAACAAGATGATGAGCATCTAGCTATTTACTAAATTTTTGTATGTTAGTGAAATCTAAGTTTGTAACCGTTGCTGGTGTTAAGTGACATCCAATCTGTTCCGACTCATATTGATCCTGTAGAGGAGGTCCAAAGAATCCCTGATAGCATAGTGGATTCTGAGGTGGGTGGCTAATTGCAACAGGGTCATCAGTTCGAATCTACCAGTCACTGCATGGGAGAAAGATGGGGTTTTATGCTCCCATAAATAGCTACAGACTCAGAAACCCTATACAGGGTTTGTATATGTGTCAGAACTGACTTGGTGGCACATCACCACCACCACCAAAGGAATTGGAAGTAACTTGATGACACTTAACAACAGCAAAATGTCTAATTCTGTCAACTCAATTTCTCAGATGCTTCTTGGCAACAATATTTTATTTTTATTTGGCTTTTTATATACAGAAGTGAATTTGAAAAGCAAACGGAATCAGAGTTTGATTTCTCTCTCTGCCCATTTATCAGTAAAATACCTTAGGACACAATCTACTCTGAGGTGTCATAGTATTAACACTACTCTCTGAGGTATCATAGTATACTACATCTGTGCTCAATATGACACGTGGCTGGTAATCAAAGACAGATCTGTGTATAGCTGAAAATCTAGTTGACAACTATCTTACTTCTCTAGTGTTTCTCTAATAGAAATACTCCAAGTGGATGGCTTTAACAAACACATTTATTCCTCACAGTTTAGGAGGCTAGGAGTCCAAATTTTGAGCCCTGGCTCTGGGGAAAGGCCCTTGTCTCCTTTCAACATCTGCAGACCTTGGAGATCCCTATGTTTCTTGGCATCCTGGAGTCCTGGTGAGGGATTGTAGGATAAACACTGGATTGCAAACCAAAGGTCGGGGGTTCAAATCCACCAGCAGCTCCTTGGAAACCCTAGGGTTGCTATGAGTCACATCCGACTCGATGGCACCTCACAACAACAACAATAGGAGCGTTATAGTACAAGGGACCCAGGTTCAGGCTCTTCTTTCTGGATACTACTAGTCTGTCTTTTTCTGATCACGTTTCTCTTATCATTGTGGAACAACAACAACAACAACAAAAGATGTTGCAGACCACATTCTTGGGGAAGTCCCTTACACGGGATCAGGGTTGTGATGAGATTAAGGGTATTCCAGCCCACATGGAATCCTCTTCCTGTTTTATAACAACAGATCACACCATGGGGAATCATCACAGAGTAGCCACATTGCATCATCATGAATCAGCCAATCTGACACACATTTTGGGTAGACACAATTGAATCTCTGGCATCAACCATACATCAGACATCTCATGATCTTATGGATGACTGTTACTGTTTTTAGTTGCCATTGAGTCCATTCTAACTCATGTGACCACATATGACAAAGTAGAAGTTCCCCATAAAGTTTTCTTGGCTGTGATCTCTAGAGAAGCAGATGATCAAGTCTTTCTCCTAGGGATCTACTGGGTAGGTGTGAACTGTAAAACTTGTCAGTTAGCAGTTGAGCACTGAATCATTTGTACCACCAGGTTGTAAACTCCTGGTCAGTAATCATCATCAAGGGTCAGAGATTAGCCATTAGAATCTTCTGAACACATTACTTCTCTGGCCCTGACCATTCCATCTACTAATACAGATAATACAAAATACCTTGCTGAGTTTATTGTGACACTTTAATTAAAGTAAGACAAGATGTGTAAAATATTTTGCAGAATTTCTGGCACATAACAGATGTTCCTAAACCATTAACTCATTTGGTATCAGTCACCAACATGTACCCATGTTAGGCAGGAAGTTCCTATATGAGCCTTGTCTTGTTCAATTATGAAAGAAAACATGATGATCTAGATTTGACAGGACATGCACATCTGTTTTCTGTTAAGATTAAACAATGAGGCCTCAAAAGTATATGGAAAATGAAATGAAAATACAATGGGATTTTCCCACAAACCTTTTCAGACCCCCAAGTTTGTGATAAAATATTGGTTCAAAATAAAGTTCCATCTTCAAAAATTATATGCCATTGTCAGAGGAACAAGATGAAAGGAGACAGCGCTTCCTTTGGGAATGTTTATGCTGGTGCCAACTATGAAAGTCAGCCATATTTGATCACTTTTTAGTATTGCTTAAAAATGTAAAACAAATAGCTAAGTATTTTTAGAAAGCAGTAAAACATTTTTATTTAAAAAATATAAATAAAAAAACCAAAATTCCAGTTCTAGATAAGAGAAATGTATGTCTTGTTCAAGAAAGTTGTAGCAGTTTTTATCTATAGTAATGCCACATTGGAAATAACCCAAAGTCCCATCAATAGGAGAATGGATAAGAATACTGTGGTATTCCACATACAGTGGAATTTTACTTAACAATTAAGCAAATTACTGGCATACATGACTACAGGGATTATTTCCAAAAACATTACACTGAGTGGAAGGAATCAGATATTCTAGAATAACAGTAGGGAAAAAAAAAAATCCAGATGTTTTGTGTCTACTAATTCAGGTATTACTATAGTGTAGAAAGACTTTAACAGTGTTCTCAAGAATCCTTTTTTTTAAAAGGCACATGGAAAACAAGATTCTACAGCAATGAACAGTGCCTTATTTTTCAAGGAGTCCTCTCCCCTTGCAACTCTGTTCAGACAAAAGAAAAAATAATTTTAGGTACCACATGTCATTCTAAGAGGTTTAAATTTTCATTAAAGTAAGACAGTAGACAGATTTCTGAGGAAATAATGGGAATCTGTGCCCACATCCAGCAGGGATAATGATTCTTTTAATTATAAGTTTCGGGCCAAATTCAAAAAGACATGATGGGCAGGCATTAGGCACCTAAATAATAAATAGTAATTGCATTGCTCCTTTTGCAAGTTAAAGGGGAAAACACCTAAGAACCTCTGCTTGATATTCCTTCCACAGTGTCCCCTCTGTGTCACGAAGTCACTTGAAATAATGCCATTTGATGCTATGCATCCAGTAACTTTAATAACTTCATTAACATTAGAATGAAAAGAAAGGAAATTGGCTATCTAGAGGGCAAGCTTCCTCATACTTATGTGGTTTATTGAACAAAACTTCGGATTCTCCTTTGTTATACAGATTTGCCTTAAACAAACAGTAAATTGAATATTTTCACAAGGAATAGAAGAGGAAGGGAGTAACAAACCATAACATTATTAAAAGTTTCAACATTACATCAATCATTTGGAAACATTGTTTTTTCCCCAAAGATTAAGTTATTAAAATTTCTACCAGCCTAGGCTGTTCTAGTATAGTGCTGTAGGATAAGCACTGGACTGCTAACCACAAGGTCAGCAGTTCAATCCCACCAGCTACTCCTTGGAAATTTTATACAATGTCTCTATGAGTCAGAACCAACTTGATGTAACTTCACATCAACAACAAAGCAGAGGGGCATCTGTGGGTATGCAACTGTGCCTTCCCTTCAGCACAGAACACAGCATCAGAGCTAGATACAGGAAAACTGGAGTTTAGGTTTGAATTTTGTCACTGATTGCTGAAGACTCTGGCCCTATCATACCACACATCTGTGATATAGGGATCAAGTGGTGAAGAGCTTGATTGCTAACTCAAAAGTTACCAGCTGCTCTTCAGGAGCAAGATGAAGCAGTTTGCTTCCTTAAAGATTTGCAGCCTTGGAAGCCCTGTGAAGGTCTATTCATGAGTCAGTGGACTTGACCACAGGTTTGGATTTATGTTGGCTTGGTAATCTCCTTCATGAAGAGTGTTGTTCTCAAGTGCTGTTAAATGGATTCTGACTCATAGAAACCATTTTTAGCATTTGCCAGGAGAAGCTGATGGGTTTGAACAGACGACCTTGGGTTAGCAGCCCAGTGCTTATTCTACAGTGCCACACCAGAGCCCTCATGACAATGACAACATTTGAAAACCCTTTGGAGCAGCTCTACTCTATAATACAAAGAGTTCAATTGTAAATTAAAATGGACTAGATGGCAGCTGGTTTGGTGTTTTGATAGGTCTTATGTAGCGTAGTGGTTGTGAATAGGGCTGTGCGCTGCAAGGTCAGCAGTTCGAAACCACCAGCTGTTTCATGGGAGAAAGATGAGGCTTTCTGCTCCTGTAAAGATTTACAGCCTTGAAAACCCTGTACAGGGTCGCTATCAGTCAGAACCGACTCCCTGGCACACAACAACAACAACAGCATATAGCCTTTAACATGAAGGGTTTGCTTACTTCCTTTTTCTAACTTTCTCCCAAATTTGTGATTTCTATCTTTCATCCTGGTGTGGTGCTGTGGGTTAATGCATCAGACTGCAAAGTCATTTGAACTGCAAAGCTGGCTCACAAGCTGCTCCTTGGAAACCCTATACAGGGTTGTTAAGGGTTTGAAAGGACTCGACGACACTTATCAACAGGAACAATATTTCTTTCAAATTTCTTCAGCAGTTAGAATTGACTCAACAGGAACTGTTTACCGTAAAGGTAGACTAAATTAAAATTGGTAAAAGAAAATGTATCTAATATATGGAGCATTCAATATAATTGAATAATAAAAGTAAGACTCAGACATTTAAAAATGCAATCCAATTAATATTATTTTAAATGCTGAGAGGCAAGTTCTAAAATTCAGTCCATCAAATCTAAAATTCAGAATGGAAGTATGAGGCCTCTTCAAAAATGTGTGGGACAATTCCAGTAATTTCGAATACATTTTTTTCTGTGAACTTTTTGAAATCCTCTCCTAGTTGGTCTTGAGTTCACTAGAGAAAACAGCACCCTCAAGCCAGTTATATTGTTAGTCACAATTACCCGTGAAGTCATGTGTGATCATAAATACAAGTTGATGGTTGTTGGTATTAAATGCAGATTGAATCGGTTGGTTGGTAAGTACCGTGGAGTCAGTTCCAACTAATAGCAACCCTGTTTAGGGTTTCCAAGGACCTACTGGTGAGTTTAAACTAAACTGAATCTCCTTGTACCACATTTAAAAATATTTTGCAAGATTTAAAGACAGAGAGCTAATATATTATTAAAAGTGAGGAAAAAGCACCATTTGAGTCTACTCAGTTTAAAACACTGTAATTTAGATGGCTTGATTCAATGGCTTAAAGTTAACCTTACTTAATGATCAGACCTCACAAGGAACTCTAGGATCTCACTATTACAAAGCAGGTGCATATTAATTATTTTTTCATCAAAGGGTGTCAAAGTTCCTAGATGCGTGACTGAATTTGTAAGCTTCAAGTGTTCTTGCTTAGCAACTTGATCTTTCTTTTTATTCTTCCTCATTTTCTAAATAATTTTGATGATACATTAATAAATAAAAATTAATTAAAAGAACATATTCAGTGTCCTAATGTGGTGTTGTAGGATAAACACTGAACTGTTAACTCAAAAGTTGGTAGATCAAACCCATCAGCTGCTTCTTGAAAACCCTATAAAGGGTTGGTTTGAATCATAACCAACTCGAAGGTACTTAACAACAACATTCAACGGACCTAACCTACTGTTGGTCATTGCCACTTCCCTCCACATACAAGTTCTTCCAATGCAAAAATCTACAACAAAGCCATGATGTGAAAATTTGATCAGATTTGTACTAGAGATAAAAGGAAATGCAGAGAATTATCACACATGACAGCTTTCAAAAGAGGATACCTGTTTCTCCTGAATATATTGGGTTTTAAGGCATGAGAGAAATTTCTTTCCTTAAGCAAGACTATTACATAAAACTAGAATACTTGATTAAATAATTTGTGGCCCATTGTTGTTGTTGTTGTTAAGTGCCGTCGAGTTGATCCCGACCCATAGTGACCTTGTGTAGGGTTTCCGAGGAGCAGCTGGTGAGATTGAACCACCAACCTTGCAGTTCAAACGGCTGTGCAGTCTGGCACATTAACACACAGTGTCACACCAGGATTCCATAAACACCATTAAAAAGTCATAGCATTTCATTTTATAAAGGCTGAAATAGACAATTACTAATTAAATTATTTACATTCGGGGTGAAGTATTGTTGTTGTTAAGTGCTATCGAGTCGGTTCCGACCCATAGCGACCCTGTACAGGGTTTCCGAGGGTGTAAATCCTTATGGGAGTAGAAAGCTTCATCTTTCTCCCGCGGAGCAGCTGGTAGTTTCGAACCGCTGACCTTAAGGTTCGCAGCCCGATTCGTAACCACTACACTACCAGAGCTCCTTGGGGTGAAGTATACCACATACAATTTTATGTTGTGTGAGACAACAAATAGAAGAGCAGGTTATAGGCTAACTAGCAAACAGGAAAAGTTCCTAGCTAAAGTAAATGCTGCATGTTCTACATTTAAAGGTAGATGGGCACTTACAATTCATAGAAGACACAGAGTTTGTGTTTTTCAACAACATCTTTGAAGATGGGACATTTTATGGGCAAAGCAATGATTATGTACATCTTGTTTCCATGGTAGTTACAAGGTTCATATAAACAGAACTGGAGTAGATAGAGTGTTGTTGTTGTTGTTAAGTGCCGTTGAGTTGGTTCCGACCCATAGCGACCCTGTATAGGGTTTCCAAGGAGAACATTTTTCATTATATGAAAAATATGAGGAAAAGGCCAAGGTTCTTAGTCTCAGGACCAACCTTGTAAGATACATAAATTCATGCAAATGAATTTGTCTTTCTCTTAATTCTGTTTCATTGATTGCTTTTCAATCTCATGATGTTCTTAACCACATATAGACACTTTTTTTTTTTTTTTTTTCTTTCGTTCCTCTTATTCTTTTCCCCTTGAGGTGTCTAAGATTCTATTGAGGGAATTATGGCAGAGGCTAAGACATTTTTATTCCCAACATTCACCCTTGTCTAATGATTTCCTAATAAGTGTTTAAAAATGGATATTCAAGAGGAAAATAAAATCCCAATTCATAGAACTTTCTGACTTCTATGAAGTAAACACTCACCGCAAGGTCGAATTAAGCTATGAATGTAACATCACCAGATGTTGGGAAGAGATGTGCAGTAGCCTCTGGTTATATGCTGTATCTACCACGCAGATACAATAGAGAAGTTAGAAGGTAGTAAAGTGTAGTGAAGCAAAGAGGACATGGTATACTTAAAATATCTACAAACTAAATTTTAAGTAAAATTGATTAGATTGTAAATTTGTATAATTTAATTTTTATAATATCTTTTGCAATTGTCATTGTTGCTGTTAAGTGCCATGGAGTTGATACCAACTCATAGCGACCCTGTATGGGGTTTCTAAGGACTTGTTGGTAGGTTTGAACTACTGGCCTTGTGGCTAGCAGTACACAATATTAACAATTTGTTCTGTGGCTAGCAGTATACCATATCAACAGTTGGTTCTCCTGTACCAGTATAGACTGGCTTTAGTACACTACTGCCCTTGTTTCAAGAAGACCAATGAGATCAAGGCTTTGTGTTTGCATCTTATACCACACATTTTATTTTCAGAAATAGATACTATTGTATTTTAGAATTGGAAAGCCATTGGTCTAATTAGATTTTCTTGTGGTGGGATCTATAGGCTATCTTCATCTAAACCATTAGGACTGTTATTTGAAAACAACAATTTTCAATACAGGGGACTTGCTGAATCAATCATGTTTGCATACACCTGTACAGGTGAGCATCAGGGAGTACTCTGCTTCCTAAACAAGCAGTTGGGTTAGGGAATATTTTTGTTCTCTGAAGTTTGATAACTTTAATTCTGGGTCCTCAACTTCTTTCACCAATCTAGGTCTGGGGTTTCCATCTGCTGGTCCAGCCATTCTGAGCTATAAGTTTCAGGATGTAGGACGGTAACACTTCAGTTCCATCTGCAGGTGAGGTTCATATTCACAGATGTGGTATCTCACAATGCAGGACATGTTCAAAGACACTGTGATCATAAATGCCTCATCTGCTTCAAAGCAATAGGTGAACATTTGCTCCCTTTATTATAAATACAGGGGTTAATTTTTAATATAACAGTGGAACTGCTTATACCTAAATGTTCTCATTTGTCATAGTTTCTTTATCCATGGCTGCTGCTCATGGGTAAAGTTTTGTGCCTGTCAGGTAATCAGGAAGGCCTCTTGTTAGATTGTTGTTACGTGTCACCAAATCAGTTCTGATCTGACTCATAGCGATCCTGTAGAGGGTTTCCAAGGAGTGGCTGTCAGTAGTTGGGTGGGTTTGGACTGCTGACCTTATGATTAGCAGTCCAGTGCTTATCTTACAATGCCAGGTAGAGTTGATGTATTTACTTTAGTGACTATATATAAGGGGACTTTAGAAATTAAAAGGTAATGGAATGTTTTCACAAACTTCGTGCAGCATTCTCATAATCAAAAACTATTTATCATCAAATGAATAAATGAATGTATAGCACATGAAAGACTTAAGATTATAATACAACTAATCTTTAAATTCTTCATTGCCTTTTTCTCTAATATGACATCCAAATGAAAAGAGCATCTGGATTTTTGTTTACTGACATGCTTCCCTTAAGTGTCTGCTATTTAATTCCATCAAGGAGGTCAACTACAATGGCAATTCCATAAAATATAAATATGTTTTTCTTGTTTTGAAGTACCAAAAGAAAACTCAACTTGGTAATATTGAAACATAAACATCTCTGGAGCATTATGTGTTGATACAAAAGCAATGGATGTAGATATATGAGTATCTAGTCATTGCAACATTTAGATCCATCTAGGCATAAGAGATAAAAATCTACAGTGAGTTTCATATTTCAAAAAGATATTTTACATTTTATTTAAAGTCAGTATGAGATCTTTCTTTATATGTAAGACCCTTTCGTGTGTCTCTTCAGCTTTATCCATGTAAAAAACTAAAGTAGACAACCATCTAGCTAATCGCTACTGCTTCTCAGCTAAAACACTAAATGGTCTGTCAAATAGGTTTCTCTGAAAGATGAGAAATGTTTAGATTGGAAAACCTTGAGTTACTGAAAAAAGGAAGGAGAGATTGTGTGACTGTTTACCTCAAAACAAAGCTATTTTTGGAAGATACAAGTGCTTTCTCCTACTGCATTAAGATTTTACTCTTGACAGGGTCTTAAGTTAATTTTTGAAAACATTAAATTTACTCTTTAATAAATAGATCTAAATAAACCTAAATAAAACACCTTCTTTTTCTACTATTAAATACTTTCCAATGTAGTTGAAAAATACATTTATATTCAACGTGCATAAAACTTTCTAACAAATGCTTTAATAATGTTAAGAAGATCCTCCAAGTTCTGTCAATTTCACATAGATAGTTTTCCAGTGAATTGCATTGGAGTCAGTGAAATTTTGGACAGCTTTGGAAAACAAATTGAGACTTTCATTTTACATGTGGAAGAGCAAGGTAATAAATGAAATAAATGGATTTCTATATTGGGTATTATTGAGAATATGTATTTAGATTGCATGATGCCAGTGGGTGTTTTAATCAGATTAAAGTAAAGTGACTTGTAGAGGAGGATTTATCAGAATTAATTTTGTTGGACAATTCAATTTCATCTGAACATATATTCATATTTAGATAATTGCACTCTTATCTGACAACATTTGTTTAATATTTCTTATCTAATTTATGCTCATTTGGTATCGTTTTGTTTACTTAAAGTGTCCTTTCATTATAAAATGCATATCCACTGTTATGATTTGCATTTCCTCTGAATCTAACACGTTTCCTAATTATTCCAGAACACTCCTGCTAAGTAATCAAAGGTTCTATTTTAATGCTAAGCTGTCATGTGAGTTGAGGTAAAGTTCTTCTCTGTGACCTCATTTTTTCCCCTTAAAGTTTTCAATCACAATATATTCAGTAACTTGGAATTGAGGAACAACGAGAATTATATTTGGAAGTGCTCTATGTTGTTAAGATATTTAATAAAATTTATTGAGGTATCAGTTTTTCTCAGCAAACTATAGACTTGAGTTGATTTTGGCCTATCAGGAAAACACAGAGAGGTAGGATACAAATCTTTCACACAGTTTCAGTAGGTAAATCTGGGAAGCCTGAGAATCCCTGCTTAGCCTTTCTTGTTTCAGCATGTTGAAAATTCATGGGTATCTATGCTTTCTTTCCACACACAGCTCTGATATCTACTAGATGGACGATCCTTCTCTTTGATATTTTTCTGTCCAGGAACCAATCCCATTGAGAACATAATCAACTTGAAGTCATGGCTTATTTTATATTCTGATTTGTATATCTTCCCTTAGCTTAAAACCCTCTACAAAGGAGGCCCTATGGTCAACAGCCTGGTCAGGACTTGAACTCAATGTAGCCACTTCTCCACTGGGTGACAATAGGAACGTTGTATCATTGAGAGAGGTCTCAGTTTTCTCTTTGCTGAAATGGGGATCATTGTACAATCTAATAGAGGGCATTGTGTTTCAGGGGTGCTGAGATTGATGAGCATCTTATGAGTCACCTCCCATCATTTGGTGGAAGTGTGTGCGTTACTATGATGCTGAACAGGTGTCAACAAATCTTCCAGTGTAAGACAGACTACAAAAAAAAAATTGCAAGTCTACTTCCAAAAATCAGCCTATAAAAACCCTAAGGCTCATGGTGGACCAATCCACAACTAATCACAAGGATGACACACTCCACTGGATAGCATTTCATTTCATTTTGTTGTGCATGGAGTCAAAGTGAGTTGGGGCTGAGTCTGTAATCAACTCAACAGCAACTAATAGCAATGGCCCAAACCGAGCTAATCACGGGGATGCTTAGGGCTGAAGAGGGCTACGTTACACTGTGCATGGGTCATTAACAACACATACTAAACACTGACCATAATAGTGGAAACTCCACCATTAACCATCACCCTTTTATGTTCCTCTTTTCTCTTTATGCGTTTTGGTTCCCATGGACCTCCTTTTTATTCACTCCCTTGCAAAAACTCAACTCACTTGACCCTTTCTGCACTGGCTATGTTATAGATAGGATAACATCCAATAGTCTTCCTCCTGGAGGACAAAATCATTCGGACAAAACCAGACTAAACTATTGAGTAGTACAGTTTAGTAGATTTCCTTTATAGACTTTCTACCCACAGTCTTTGTAACTTCCACCAAATGATTGGACCTTTGTACTTCAAGGTCACAAAAGCAGCTGCATGGAGAGAGAGAGTAGCAGGCTTCCCAGTCCTCCGAATGAGTAAGTCTGGGTGCCTCTTGGCAAAAGGAAGCCTTGAAGAATAGGGCACACTTTGGACATGCTGGAGAAGGGCAAAGGTCAAGGAGACACATGGCTGAGAAGTCAAGGACTAGAGAGAGGCATCCCTGCAGTGTGGCTAAGAAGAGGTGCTCCTTACTAAAGAACTACTGTACCCGTGATTTGTTTCTGATCCTGAATTGCACCATTTTAACTTCCCTAATAATCATGAGAATTGTTTGGGAGTTCTGTGTGGCCAATGCAAAATATTATCAAATGCAGAAGAGAAGCAGAGAGAGACACTGGGAGAATGGTTGTTGTCAGGATAGGGGAAAGCATGTACGTCCTCTGCCTTCGGCTGATGTAGTGTTTTATTCTCCATTCTTCTTATGAAGCTGGAGGAGCTTGATCTCCATGCCATTTTTGCAAGTAGTCTTCCTTTTAATTCATGACAAAATTCATGACAACTCTCAACTGGTTAAGTCTATATTACTCAGCAGGCATGATTTTATATATATTTTAATCTCTTTTTTACTATTTGGAGCAACTATTTCTTATCTTTTTCTTTTTTTTATCAAATGTTTTATTTTCTTCCTTCCAAGCCTTTATTCTCTGAGGATGACCTTTCCTTATATTATATTTCTCATCTTCCCAGCCCCAAGCTGACTAACTGGCCTGCAACCTTACTTTCTCTCTCTGCCTTTGCATGTCTTACTAAGATTGCATTGTTGTGCTCTCCTGCTATGAATGCAGGCTTTGCTTTATTGCCTACACAATGGACTGACTGCTTTCTTGAAATTTTCCACTTTCTCTTTCACATCGTTAAAATTTTCCTCTCTATTGAATTACTTCCAGAGGGTAAAATACTTCTCATGTTACAAAACAAAAACAAAACAGAGCAAACAATCAAACAAAATCCTTCCTGAAGCCCACTCTCTTTAAAGTTACCATCCATTTCTTTACTCTCTTCTAGAGCAAACCTTCTTTAAAACAACATCTATTTCTCACTAGTCACCCTGCACTATCTTCATCTCTCTCTCTCTCTCTTTTTTTTTTTTTAATCCATTTTCATATCTTTCCCCCCTTGTGGTCACTTAGGTGTCATTAATTTATTATATCCTTCATCAGGAGATGCCATATTTTACTCCCTCACCTTTTGAAAACCACCATCCCTGCTTGTTTTTTACCTTCCACACTTACTCTTTCTCTAAACATGAAGTGCCCCAGGTATAGAATTTTTTTCTCCTACCAATACTTTCTCCCTGGGTATCATCTATATTGCAGTGATTCCTAAATTTATTCTTCCTGGCATTGCCTATCTTAGACCTCCAGTCTCACATTTCAAGTCAAATCATATTTCATGATTAGAATCTCTAATTGTCTACCTAAACTTATCTAAAAGAATTGTTCCCTGTAAACTAATTTTCCTTCCACTAGTTCTCGTCTCATTAAATAGCTCCACCTGGACTCAGTATTTGTAGCCAAAGAATTCATTCTTGTTTCTTGATTATCCTCCACATCTTATATCTATCCAATCTTTTAAAACATCTTGTTGCCTCTAGATTCCACATATAGCTGATGCTTTCCTACTTCCCTCTTATCTCCCCTAAAGACTTCCAGGTGTAAAGTGCAAATCGTCTTACAAGGTGCACTTCACCAGTTCTGATAATTTCCCTCACAACAGACAATATGAACTTTTAAAATGGTTTATCAGATCACTCACCTTTCAAAACCCTTTATGTACTACACAGAGTGAAATCCTGACTTCAAACATAGCGTACATAGCCTTTGGAGTCCTAATGTGGTGCTTTAGAATAATCATTGGAGTGCTGACCATAAGGTTGGCAGTTCAAACCTACCAGAAGCTCCTACAAGACCCTATACAGGGTTGCTGTGACTCAGAATCTACTCAATAGCACTTAACAACAACAACTAAGCCCATGCATGATCCAGCCCCAATCTGTGATCCTATCAAGTTCACAGCAGGCACAGGAAAACTCCACCTCAGGATTTCCCACCAGCCTGGAGGTCTACTTGGGAAGCTTCTCCTTGAGTGTACACAAAGATGGCTTCTTCTCAGATCCACATCTAACTTCAAGAGTTATCCCTTTAAAGGATCCTTTCCTGGCATTCTCATTTAAATTATTTCCTCAAAGTCATTTTCTATTAAATTATTTTGCTTAATTTTCTTTACAGAACATATTAGTCTCCAGTATAAAGTTTTGTTACCTTGCTAATTAATTTGTTTATCTCTTGTACTAGAACGTTAGTAAACTCTGGGAAAGAACAATTGATTACTCTCACTGCACCTTCCCCACCATTCAAAGAACCACTCAAAGTTGGTATCCCAGTCACTAATTTGTTGGATAATATTATCTTATAAAGCCAAAGTAAACACAAAAACAAACCCACTGCTAACAAGTTGATTCTGAGTCATAAAATCTCTGTGTAGAGTTCCCTAGAATAAAAATCTCTATGTGAGTTATTGTTGTTGTTGTTAAGTGCCAATGAGTTGGTTCTGACTCTTAGTGACTCTGTCTAGGGTTTCTGAGGGGCAGCTGGTGGGTTTGAACCTCTGACCTTGTAGTTCAAACCAACCCTATGACCCAGTGCCTTATCCTGCAGCATCACACCAGAATTCCATATGTGAGTGGACTGCCTGATATTTCTTCTTCAGTGTGACTTATGAGCGTGAAGCCCTGAGCCTTCAGCTAGCAGTCCAGTGCCTGACCCAGAGTTCTTCCAGGACTCTAAATACTATTTCATAGTGAATGAATGAATTAAATGCCATTTTCAGACGCAAAAGTTACCACCATTACAATGATTATGATTTTTGTTGTTGTTGTTAGGTGCCATCAAGTCGGTACCGACTCATAGTGACCTTATGCACAGTAGAACGAAACACTGCCTGATCCTGGGCCAACCTCACTATTGTTGCCATGCTTGAGTCCATCAATGCTGCTACTTGGCTAATCCATCTCATTGGGGGTCTTCTTCTTTTTCTCTGACCCTCCACCTTACCAAACATGATATCCTTCTCCAGCGACTAGAGATTATGATTATGATTAGGTGCTAGTTAACATGTGCTGGATATCTTGGTTAAAATAATTCATGATGCATTACATTCTCCAGATTGAATATTTACAGTTGGTTTCTAATGTAACCAAAACTAAACACCAACGTGTTGCTATTGGATTGATTCCAGCTCATAGTGACCCTGTAGGACAGAGTAGAACTGCCCCATAGGCTGTAATCTTTACAGAAGCTGACTGCTACATCTTCCTTCCTTGGAGAAGCTAGTGGGTTCGAACTAATGACCTTTCATTTAGCAGCCAAGCACTTTACCACTGTACCACCAGGTCTCCTTCTTAATGTAAACAACAGCTAAAACCAACCTAGTGTCTAAAAATCTACATTTGGGTAAATGTTCCACTATCTCAAAAATCAAACCACGGAGTTTAATAACTGCTTCTATGAAATGGCAGGACTGAACCTCTACATGTCCTCTAACTGATCAACAACTCCCACTATTAGAGCAACTTCCATGAACGAAATTAAAATCTGAGATCTTATTGCTAGACCTGGGTTCATTTAATTTAAGCCCATTATTGAACCTCCCACTTTTTAAAAATGTTTGACTTGAGGGAAATCTCATTAAACTTATGGAAAGCTGAAGCGTGCATTGTCTTTACAGCCAACCAGAAGTGGGGCTGTTAGAAATGTGTGTGATTCAGTATAAACTACAAGGGGATATTAAAGTGAGCCCCAAACTTAAAGGGAAAAATGATTGCAGCATATATTTTAATCTTTTCATTAAAATCATTTGTGCAGGCAAACTGAATGACAGTGACTATTCAGGCAGTCTCTGGATTTAGAGCATCCAATTTACATGCTATCTTAGTTATGAACCAACCCTGTAAAATCTATTATATTAAAAATTCAGGGAACATACAACGGTTCCTAATAAGCAGCTGCTAATATATGATACACATCAAAACATTATTGCTATTACTGTATTATCATGTTAAAGACGTTTTCCTGTATCTGGAAGTATTTTTTATGTTTTTAATGCATACAAAGGTACACTTGATATTATATATGAAGACAAGCATTTGACTAATTGAGTACAGATATTATATCAACTTGAAGTCCTGGTATGGTGCTGTAGGCTAATGTGCTGGTCTTCAAAGTCAGTATGAACCACAAGATTGGTGGTTCAAGCTTACCAGTTGCTCCTTGGAAACCCAATACAGGGTCACTATGGGTCGGAACAGACTCAATGACATTTAACAACAACAACAACATACCACTTATCCCAATTTGGAGTCCCAGTATGGTACTTTAGGACAATGCACTGGACCACAAGGTCAGTTTGAGCCGCAACATCAGTGGTTCAAAGCTATCAGCTGCTCCTTGGAAACTCTTTACATGGTCATCACAGACTCAACAGTACTTAAGAACAACAACAACATTCCAATTTACTTAAAAATTGGACTCAAAGGCAGATTTACGAATACAATTTAACTTGTTCATTATCTGGGGGCTGCTGTAATAAACTTGAGTAAACTACAAGGCCTTAAGAAACACAACAGCAAGAAATAATGCACTTGAAATATGAAAGATGAATGCATTCTAGAAAATGCTTTTAATGTCTTATTTACATGATAAGAAATTCATATTGTCATGTAAATTTAATCATGTCTAATATATTCAAGTTCTGTGATAGATGTTGTTCTAAAGTATATTCTACATTATGCTCACAAGCACTTGCTAAAGACTATTCTAGCTTTTAAAGTAAAGATTCGCTTCTAGCTTTTCATTAGTTTTCTCTTCTCTCATTTTCTTAAGGAGTTCATATTATTTATTCTATATTGATTCAGATTAGAATGGAATTTTATGGGGAAACAGGTTGCTTGATCTACTGAGTGTATTTTGTTAGGGACATGTAAGACTCTGGAAGAGTTTTGAAAATTTGTATTTTGCCTGGAAAGTTTCTCTAGGGAGAATAATTTAGGAAAAGTTAAGTTAAACAGATACTTCTCAGAGCTTTTATTATCTCAAAATCATTACTCCTTGCATTTCTCAGAATTTTTAAGATCACAGTCGCCTTATTCCTGGGGAAACTACCATGCCACATGTGTTATTTGGAGCAGCATTAGAGAAGAACTACCCTATGAATATGTGGTATAAGGTAGTTTCAAATTTCCAGATTTCCCTCTTCTTCAATGTCTTTGTACAGTAGACGTGATACATCCCATATTATCTAAAAATTGACAATCCAGTTGTTGTTTGTTTTTCACTCTCCTGATTAACCTCCCCATTGATAGTCTACTTTTATTGATTGGTTGTGTTTACACTGAAAAAGATGGAAACAGTAGATTTATTGGAACTTAACTACTAAGTAGACACTCTGGTTTAACTTGTGATGGGATGTGAGAGTTATACTTGTGATTGAAATTATACTTGTAGATACATTCCTATGTACTCATGGTGGTGGTGTGGGTTCTGACTCATATAGGGTTTTCGAGCAGAAAGCCTCATCTTTCTCCCACCGCACAGCTGGCAGTTTTGAACTGCTGACCTTGAGGTTAGCAGCCCCGCTCGTAACCACTCTGCTACCAGAGCCACCTTAGGTACTCACCCATATATGTATAATTCTAGTTGATTCTTTTTAAATATGACAGACAATTGTCTTTATAGATAATTGTTGCTGCTAATGTCATAAAGTCATTATTGGCTCATAATGACCTTTTATGGGATTTCAGAGACTGTAAATCTTTGCAGGAGCAGAAAAGTTCATCTTTCTCAAGCAGAATGGCTGGTGAGCCCTAACTGCCAATCTTATGGTTTGAAGTCCAGTGCTTATTCTACAGAGCTACCACACTCCCTCATTCTACTTAGATTCTTTTTTAAAAATCAAATTTTGGAGAAGTAGGGCTTGATGGCGGCTAGGGTGGAGGTGCAGTGAGGTTCGCCATCAGCAATACCACAGAATACCAGGCAAAGCAGATTAAGGGTAGAGCTCTAAAACTTGGAACGACAAAGTTAGGAATATTTTTTTAATTTGAAGGCTTATAGCTAGTGGAACTTGTAGCGAAAGTAAGAAATCACATAATTTTGAATCTGCTGGGCTCAGCGGCCCAGGGCTGACAACTTGGGTGAGACCAAATGGCAAGATCAAGCAAGGGAGCAGACACACCACAGAAAAATGCTGTGGTAACCTTGGAGCAAAAGTAGACAATACACTTTGTCGGTTTTGCTTTGTTCTGATTTCCTTTTTTTTTTGTATCTGTTCATTGCCCCCCCACACACACACACACACATACTGTTTGTGCACCTCCATTCTGGTGAAGAGAGGGGATGCCTGAGAAAGTAGACACACCCCACCCGCACCACTTGTGGGTTCTTGTGCCACGCATACACACAGATACTCTCAACCCAAGAGCTGGCCCTGAACTGTCTGTTCTTTTGTTGTTGTTGTTGTTGTTGTTGTTTTTAAATACAGAAAAGTCCAGAACAAGGGGTGTAGGGAGGGAAAGAGAGTTTAAAAACAAAACAAGCTGAAAATTAAATTAAATCCTGAGGTACAGCATAACAACCAACAGTAGCATTTTGAAATCTCTCAGGCAGCTTTGAAGGCAAGAAGCTGAAAGAGGACATTAAAGTCATACTCGTATTAGGTGACAGGTTTTTCTCTTTTCTTCTCTCCCTCCTCTCCCTTTTCTGCGATTATATACTACAGTATCCAGTCTAGTTTTTGTTGTTGTATTTTAGTGGGGTTTTTTGTTTTGTTTTCACTTGTTTGCTTGTTTTTTCTGTTGCTGTTTTATGCTCCCCCTCTACCTTTGGGGAACTCTTTCTCTCCCTATATTACTCAAGAAGAGACAGAAACTGCTGCCATAACACTCTACAAAACACCAAAATACAGGCAAGAACCAATACCAACTGCTATATACCAGGAAGACAGACCACCTGTGAAAGTTATTCTGAATTAAGTAATAAGAAGAGTGAAAACAGAAGCCCACATCAGGATCATATCTACCTGGAAACAATTAGAAAGCATAAGAAAATACCAAAACACATACTCAGTTAAGTATTAAGGTCACAGATAAACACTAAACATATCCAAGAAGCAAAAGCAGATAACCATATCAGCACATGTCCTGAAACAAGATAAAA
>NW_006408539.1:5158693-5160112 GCF_000296735.1 Chrysochloris asiatica | reverse complement strand
CCCTGTACAGGGTTTCCGAGGGTGTAAATCTTTACGGGAGTAGAAAGCCTCATCTTTCTCCCGTGGAGCGGCTGGTAGTTTCGAACCACAGACCTAAGATACTTGGTTGTCTTTTGAATCTGGCTTTCCTGCCATCCCATATATTGACGAGGAGAGAAAAAAATAGCCAGAATTATCACCATAGAAAGCTTATAAGTCTGTCTTCTGCCTATAACTGATTTGTTGTTGTTATGTGCCGTGGAGTCGGTTCTGACTCATAGCGACCCTACACAGGGTTTCTGAGGCTGTAAATCTTTACGGGAGCACACCACCTCATCTTTCTCCCGCAGAGTGGCTGGTAGTTTTGAACTGCTGACCTTGCGGCTCACAGTCTGATTCATAACCACTACGCTACAACGTGCCCAGTGAAGCAGGCTTCCTATGGAGCCTCTGCATTACATAAGACCTTAGCTGGAATCCTGAATCACATCCAGAATCTTCTGAGCTGGGAAATTTCCACTTGAAAGGATAAGTAGACCAGCCTGGAGCAGCTAGAAGAACAGAAGATACTTCTTGAAAGAAAGACCAACAGGAAAAATACAAAACAATGTAGGCAGTCCGACTGATTTCTACAAGAACAAGTAAGTTGCTCACCCAGGAGACATCAAGACCAGTAGTTGGGTCCTCTCAGGGCAAACTCCCTTCCAAAAGTAAGACTCAATGGGAATACACGCTCTGATTGGTGAACACGTTTTTCGTCACCGATAAGGGGAAGTGAGGGAAGATCAGCAATGAAGCTGCAAGCTAAGCCCTACAATGTTCAATAGAATCCTGTGAACCCGGATCGAGACCTGGTTGGCCAGCACTGTGGCAAGACCTGGGGACTCTTGGGCCCAGAGTCAGTGACATAGTCACAGAGGACTAGAGTGGAGAGTGAAGCATCCAGCTGATAAGAAGAGAGGACATATGCATAAGAACACCCACACTTTCAGATAATGCCCACTTGACCTGGCTTCAATGACTGGATGATCAGAGCTCAACTAGAAGAAGAAAGAAGAGGAAAAAAAGAGTAAGTTCATACAATTTGATGAACTTGACCTACACCTATGGATGCAGCAGCTCAATAGAGGGAATCAATCTTTACAGCAATGATCATTCCCGCCCCCTCCATACACAGAGTAGACAGGGATGGGCAACTTGGACATTGGCTACACAAAATGGGGGGGGGGAGGGGCTACAAAGGCAAAAAGTGACTGGCTTACAAGCTTTCAAGAGGGAACCTAGATCCAGAAGCCATGGAGGAAGGTAGAATCTCCACTGAGTAGTATCCAATGTGTCTAGGCGGGGGCTGATGAAAGGAAATACGGAGAGGTCTCTTGTGAATAATTGTTATCAGGACTGATTGTGAGAGTTGGAAATGTAAAGGTAAATGCTTTGTAG
>NW_006408539.1:5146424-5158283 GCF_000296735.1 Chrysochloris asiatica | reverse complement strand
ACTTCACCCTGGTCAATGAACACATCTGCCTAAATTCTTCATCAGTCTGATTCATCAGCTCAGTGAAGATATAAATTTTTATGTGCTTATTTCTCAATTAAGACGAAGTAAAAAGTCAATTAAAAATGTTTCCATGGACTGGTTTTTCTCACTCCTCAAAAGTAGGATAGCAAACACAAGAAAGAATCTGAAGATGGAGCCTTCTCTATTTATTAACAAAACACAGTTTTATTCTTGAGAGACTTTCACTAATTACTACATGCTGTGTGATTTTATTTCAGTATAAACAGTCATATCCAGGCTTAAAATAGATTCTATAAATTCTAGACCAATACAGTATGTATGTATGAACTTTCAGGTCAGACATGGTCCCATTGATAATTGTGCCACACTCAATACTCTGCTCATCTCTGTTTCAATCATAGGTCACTGACCACCATATGTGCTTGAAGTCAGTCATGTAATGAGTTAGTGCAAGGGTTAATGAATAAAAGAAATACTAGAGACCAAAAACTAGTTGAATTCAATTGATTGTTAAGTGGACCAGGTTGAAGCAAAACTATGGTGATCGAGTACAAACATCAGTGAGAAGTTTGTGAGAGTAAGCACTATTGTATTTGGATTATCTAGCAATAAACAAATACTGGTTACCGGTTTCTAGTTTACTTTTAAATAGAGTCAATCACCTTAGTTCTCCCATCTGTCTCTTTTTTCTACATTAAATCCATTTCAGAAACATATTACATTGATGAGGGGAGAGCTCAGTACTGGCTCCAAAATAGGCTTAGTGGCCAACACGTATTTTACAAAGGATTCAGCATGATTCAGAAATAACATAAAAAAGACTATCTGAGACCTATGTCCGTAGACAAAATACGGGAGGTTAGTCAATATTCACAGGAAGCAAGTGATGCCTATAAAAATCACTCTAGAGCATCTGTAAGGAGCTCTGGTAGCATAGTGGTTAAAAGTTGGTCTGATATCCTCAAGGTCAGCATTTTAAAACTACCAGCTGTTTCATGGGAGAGAGATGAGTGTTTCTGCTTCTGTAAAGATTTACAGCCTCTGAAACCCTATACAGGGTCGCTATGAGTGAGAACTGACTCCATGGCATATAACCAACCAATCTACCAACCAACCAACCAAGAGCACCTGTGTGAACAGTGCTTGTGAACTCAAGTTCCCTTTGCACAATCAAGAGGACTCCAATTCCAAAGAAAATGCAGCAGAGCTTCAGATTGATAGCATGACTCACATTAGTGCTTCACTTTTATTCCTTCATTTTATCCCCCCTTTCCCCACTCTTCACATTTTTTTTCACACTGCCTAACAAGTGGGAGTCATATGCAAATGTCTCACTCTGCTTTCAGCTTCTATTGGTGAGAGAGTTGTCACTAACTCAGAGACAGGAAAAGAGGGAGAAAAGAGGGAGAAAAGTGGGAGGGAGGACAGGGGAAGGGAGGGAAACAGTTCCATGGACCTCAATGAAAACCCAATATGCCCAAAGCACAGCTTCATTAGTATGTCCTTTTACCATTACCCAATGATACATGAGTTAGATTTCCTCTGTACTGTCAAAAGACAAGAGCAAAACATCTGGGACCAAAATGATCAGTTTGTTTTTGGGATTTGGAAATTGCTGTTTTAATTCTCCCTTTGGGTAGTTTCTGGGTAAAGGGAATGGCATGATTGCTGAGATAATTTTCAAGTTGTTTAAGCATGTCAAATTAGAAACTCCGGGGAATGCGGCCCTTCAAGATACAGGAAGATCTAGTCACTTTTTCTACTGCTGCAGTGAAGGAGACACATAAACTACTGGGCTGAGAATGTTAACTGTGTGTACCTGCTCCTAGGAATGTACCAAATGGCATCCCCATAGATGCATCTGGTGTTCAGGGATAAGGATTTCAATAATAGAGAGGTGTAGGATGATAAAATGGGAAAAGCTACCATTCTGCTTTTAAATAATGGATTGATCCAAGCCTTATGATACACTGGCTTTTATTTATTTTTACTCATGTTGAGTAATTCATTTCTTGAATCACCCTATAGTACTCTGTACTATTAAACACCTATATTGGGGAGGTAACTCTAGTATACTTTGTTAAATATTGTAAAGTGTCTGTCCTGGGGAGGGGAGTCCAGTATACTTTAATCAATTTACATCTGCCATTTCTCTGATTCCATGAAGAAAAGATGCTTGAGAAAGGTATAAAAGGAAATACAATGTGCTAGCTGTTTGAAGAAGCAAGATATGTTGAGATTATGTCTCCAATCCTCTCATGTTCATCAATGAGAAAATAATGCTAATTTTGAAGTGTTCCAAGAGATTAATTGTGGTTAGATTTAGAGTAAATGTTAGGTTTTTTGCTTTGTCCTGTTTTGATGAAATACATACAAGAAAACATACACACAATCAACAATTTTTGTACAGTTCGCTGATGATGGTTACATACTTTACATTGCATCTCCATTCTCACTGTCTCTGCCCACATGGTTTCATCACCATTGACATTAAATCGCCAGCTCCATGAATAAAGGTCATATACCTCATATTATATTTGATACATTGAGTGTCATCAAGTTGGTTCCAACTCATAGCAACCCTGTATAGAGTTTCTGAGGAGCAGTGAGCAGGTTTAAACTGCCAACCTTGTGGTTAGACATCCAGTGTTTTTCCTACAGTGCCATACCAGGATTCCAGGATACATGGTAGGAAAATGCGAATGTTGAGTGAGCAAGTGACACAGGCAATTGACTGGAGTGGTTTGCTAAGTTCTCAAAGAGCTAATAAAGGAACTCTAGTGCCTTGAATTCCAGCATATTCTAAATGTTCTTATTACCAGACATTTTGGAATAGAATATAGAAAACTAGTCGAGTGCCAACATGAGCTATTTACATCCTATCAACATGTACAAATTAATCAGCAATTAACCGAAAATATTTATTTGTTCGAATAATAATTGAATTCTAAAGGAAATCTATTAGAAAATTATCTTTATAAAACATTTTCTTAATAAATTGGTCACATTTATAAAACCACATTGCAAACCATTGTTTTCTTTTTCCTTGCAAATACTGCTGATAAAGAAATTCTACTGTAATAATTAACCACCTTATCATGACCATTATGACCCAAAATTAAATATCTATAAGTCAAGTCTTTCTTCTAAAACAAAATGGCACACTCAGTTAGTTTGAAGTACGGATGCTGCCTATTCTGCAATAGCAGCTTAATTAATATTCTCCACTGTACTGCAGTTTAATAACAATATAGTAAACATGGAATCAGTGGTCAAGAAATCAAATGGTATCGTGCATTTGGCAAATCTGTTGCAAAAAAACTCTGTATAGTGTTCAAGAGCAAAAATGTCAGTTTGAGAAACTAAGGTGCACCTAACCCAAGCCATGGTGTTTTCAACTGCCTCAGATGCATGCAAAAGTTGGACAATGAATAAGGAACGCCTTAGAAAAATGGATGCATTTGAATCATGGTGTTGGTGAAGAATATTGAAAATAACATAGACTGCCAGAAGAATCAACAAAACTGTCTTAGAGGAGGTGCAGCCAGAATGCACCGTGAAAGCCAGGATGATGAGACTTTGTCTCTCATATTTCAGATATGCTATCAGAAGGAGAAGAAGAAAGACACTATGTTTGGCGAAATGGAATCAGTTGAAAAGAGGCAGACCCCCAAAGAGATGAATTGGCACAGTGACAGCAACACTAGGCTCAGATACAACATTTGTGAGGATGGTTCAGGACCTTGTAGTGTTTCTGTTGTGCATAGCAGCTGTATGAGTCTTTGTTGTGTATAGGGTTGCTAACAACAGCGTAGTAAACCCTTCTCCCTGTCTTAAGTCCCTGCTTTTTTGTCTGAATGAACAAGGACTTCTCTGCTGGAATACTCTCAAACAAATATGATTTTTGAGTCTGGTTGGCTAATAAGTTGGCATAACTCTAACAGATACCTGTAATTGTTCATTTTATGCTGTACAAGGACCTCTGGGAAACCCTGTTTGGTACAAATAGCTCATTTACTTGTTCTCTATTTCTGAATAATCAGCACTTGGCGCACAGCTCTACTCTGACACATGTGTGGCTACCATGATTTAGCATCAACTTGGTGGCAACTACTTTGGTTAAGGACATTTCAGTTCCATATGCAGATACCTTAACCAGCTTTCTGCAAAACCACCAGCACCACCAAGCTACATTTATTAAATGACAATAAAATATTCATATCTATTCTATAATTGCCAATATTATATAAAATATGTTTTCAAAACAAGGGTTTTTGTTTCTTGCATGTTAAAGAAAATCATGAAGTAAAATAAATTGCCTAAAAGTTATTACAGTGCTCTTAGTCTAAATGAATACAATATGTATTCAAACACCATGTTTCTCTTTAAATTGTTTTTGTTCCATGAAATGGTAATCACCAGAAGTAAATATTAATTCATTTGAGATATTTTCCTTTTTCAAAATAAAAGATAATTTTTGCCTTTTTCTACATCAATACATTGGATATGGAAAAGTGCATGTCTGAACATCCAATTCCTTGACTCTTAGGAACAATTCCAGAATAATAATTCATAATTCCTTTAAAAACTAAAAAATAGGATAACAGAGAAAGGAAGAAACAGGGGTGCAGGGAGAGGTTTTTCTGCTTGGGGACATCTCTATGCACTCTGAGAAGCATGTGAACAAGTTAAGTATTCCAGGGATAATCTACAATAGGATAGAAGCAGGAAAGTTTGTACTTAGATTCTGGAATAACTGCATATTACACAAGAATCTAGATTGTGATATTTGTGTATAAACATATATAGGAATCAGTTAAAACATCAATTTTGCAACCTAGGAATTCTCTCTTCAGAAAAATTATAAATTGTATTCAAATACAGTAACATCCAGTGTCATTAAACAATGCCTCATTCATAGATCCGAAGAAAACAGTTATCCTTTGCTAGAATACTTTTTTAAAAGATGTGAACATATGCACTATTGCTTATGCATCCATTTCTAAATTCTGCATGATAAAAATGAGTCATTAAAACAGAAGAAAACACAATTTCTTTTTCAAATTTCATTCATTAATAACATACAATAGTTGTGAAATATGCTTGACTTTGCACTAATAATTTCTTCATGTGAGTGGCACATCTATAAAACATTTAATGTTATTGGCAATAAAAATGTCTATCTTTTTAAGGGTAATAGTTTCTTCTGACTATCTTTCTTTTTATTTATTTTTTTCTCCTCCATAATTCACTTACTTTTCATCCCTTCAATTAAAAAAAAAATTTAGACTAATTTCTATGCAATATAATACCTAGAAATATAAGAAGGTAACAACTTTAGGAGACATGTCACTATCTCCAAAAGATAACTTTATTCCATAGAAGCAAAGCTGATCAAATAACCAAGTATGGCTTTCTTGCAGCTTTTTGCATCTGCAAGGAGTTGCACATTGAGTGATAACAATTTTTGACACCAGGTTAGGTCCACTCTGTATATTACTTTCCCCTCATGAGAGCTCAGTAAGGTATACGTCAACACTCACACTATGTGAATGTGGAAACTGAGGTTTGGTGAAGTGAACACTTTCTAAAACTACATGAAATTATTAAAGGAGGGAGTAATGATTAAAAACCAAGGTCTAACTTTCTCTGAACCCCATATAGTTTCTCTAATGTCTCCCGAATCTTCGAAGTCATCTGGACCAATCCCCTCACTTGGGAAGTAAATAAACTAAGGCCCAGGAATAGTAAAATGATTTCTCCATTTGCACACAATAAGTGATGACCAGGGTCAAGGTCAGCCCTTAATTGTTTTATCCTACAACATAGCTGTGGCTTATTTGCAGCTGTAAAATATACTTGAAATAAATTACAAACTTCTGGCATTAGGCGCCTTATCTTATGCTATGTTGTTGTAGTTGTTAAGTGCCGTGGAGTCGGTTCCGACCCATAGCAACCCTGTATAGGGTTTCTGAGGAGCTGTTGGTAACCTTGAACCACTGACTTTGCAGTTCAAACCAACTTTGCTGTCCAGCACCTTAACCCCCATTGCCATACCAGGACTCCATCTTATGCTCTACATTGCCTAAATTAAGATTGATTGAAAGCTATACCAGCTTTTCAAGTCAGGAAAACATCAATCTTTGAGCAACAGTACTTCACAAATACAATCTTATTGCACCTCAAGAAGGATCCTCAATGTCTCTCTTTCTAAGGGAAAATATAAACGATGATGACATATTCAATTCTAATTACACGGACAGGAAACAAAGTCTTTCTCTATCCCACCTCTTTCAATCGTTTTATTTCTTTCTACAGCCAGTTGCCCTCATTAGGACTTAGCTAGAGTAATATACTGGTGAGTGTAGATACAATAGACCTCTTTGTTTGCTGATGGGATATCCTTCAATCTTTATAACATTCATAACAGCAGTATACTAGAAGTAAACAGAACCTCACTTAATTGATATAAGTCTGATGGGAAAGGATGTGGGATTTTTGACACTTCCTGTGCTGATCTGGATAATTTCTTCACATTGAGATGGCCATTCTGTGCCCAACATAGTGGATGAGAGGTGGAATTTGCTCATGACTAGGTTATGAAGTAGAGAAGACTTGGTTGACTTACCCTTGAATTAACCACTTCCAAGGAGACATTCTGTGGTGGAGCATTAGGCACTAGAAATAATAAAACATTGTTACTGTCACAATAATGAAACAGAAATTCAGATCTTCTTTTAAAAAGAAACAGTGTCTTTTCTCAGTTTATAGTTTAATAATTATTATGTAAGTTAATCCAGTGGTATTTCAAAATTCATTTGAAGACATGAAAAATCACTTGGCATCCAGTTACCTATCTGGGGAGACTCCATTAACAGCAAGGAAAGAGACTGCCTGCCGTGACA
This sequence comes from Chrysochloris asiatica, assembly GCF_000296735.1. NCBI lineage: Eukaryota > Metazoa > Chordata > Mammalia > Afrosoricida > Chrysochloridae > Chrysochloris > Chrysochloris asiatica. The sequence continues at coordinate 5,151,354 of NW_006408539.1, read as the reverse complement.
CCAAATACTGCCACTGAATTACAGCTTCCTTGTGATAGACTCCCCAGATAAACCAATAAAAAACACACAGGGGATTTCTTAGCATGCTTCTAAAGGCTTAAGATATTTCAGGATCTGCATGATTTTTATGGAAGAAATAGAAAATTCTAATGGTCCCTCAAGCTGCTTAATCCCTTTAATACAATCTTGACTATCTCTTGAAAAGCAAGAAGGAAAAGAATAGTTTGACATATATTCCAGTTTTTGTTGTTGTTTTTGTTAAGTACCATGGAGTCGGTTCCGACTCATATTGATCCTGCACAGGGTTTCCAAAGCTGTAAATCTTTACAGGAGCAGAGCAGAAAGCCTCATCTTTCTCCCACGGAACAGCTGGTAGTTTCAAACCGCCGACCTTGAGGTTCGCAGCCCAATTCGTAACTACTTCGCTAACTTTTAGTGGTATGTAATTAAACCTTTGTTTCATAGATAAATGCAGGTTACAAAATAGCATTTGGTCAGTTGATTCTGTTAACAAAGGAGGAGCATCATCTCCATCCCACCTCTCTCCTCCCGATAGATTATTTAGACACTTCCTACCTTTTTCTTGCATTTTGATTATTCTACTTCTTCATGGCAGAAGGAAGAACATAAATGATTCTGAATTTTTGTGATGAATACTTACTATACTCAAAAGTACATAATCTAATTTGTGAGTAACTCACAGACAATGATTTGCTGAATGACTGTTATATACCAGGCATTATTCTAGATACCTAGGATGAATTATAAGCAAACTAAAGTTTCCTGTCCTACTTTTGGGACAGGAGTAGTAGTCAATAAATACCGAATGCATCAATCTGCATAGTATTAAAGAGTAATAATACCTAAACTTTTCATGGAAATTGATATCTTTAATAGAAAAGAAATTCTCAGGCTTGAAGAATTTAAAGGCCACTTTTTCCTTTCATCTTAGATTAGATGCATGTTTCCCTAGGACAGTTCTTCTATTTTACCCTGTATTTACTCTGATAATTATGTTTTTAAAAGGAGTCTCTGTGAACCTATGTTATATGTCTGACTTGTTTTTATTTTCTCCAAACTGATATTCAATCATTATTTACTGACTGAATGATAGAATGATTCAATTAATATTTACTTAAATGCTCCTACACCTTTCTGGACATGAATAGAATGCTAACCATTTATCGTGTTTTGATGTTGAACTTTTACTTAGTGTTGACAACACTTGTAGCTAAGGTAGCTTGAGATGGAAAGGTCAACTGAGGTTTCTTTTTTTGTAAATTACATAAGAGTACTCTTTCACAAAGTTTCCATAATTTAGCAAATAAAATAGTATTTAATTTTCATGTACATTATGCTTTTCCTAGTAAATATAAAATTCAATCTCTATAAGGACAGGGATTTTTGCCTATTTTGTTGTTGAATCCCAATATTTATGTGTGTCTGGGACATAGTACAGACTCAGTAAATCTTTTTTGACTGAGTCTGTTCATTAATAACTACAAAGGTTAAAATACTATTTAAAACAACTTTCATATTCAGGGTTTTGGTTACAAGTCATTTATCACTACAATTTTATCTTTGAAACTGAGGCATAACATATATATTTTCTTATTGTTGTTAAGTGCCGTCAAGTCAGTTTCAACTCATAATGCCCTGTATAGGGTTTCCAAGGATCGTCTGGTGAGCTAGAACCACCACGCTTATGGTTTATACCGATTTTGCAATCCAGCACATTAACCCACAGCACCACAGCAGGCCTCTCTGCCTCTGTCTTTCTTTCTGTCTGTATCTATCTATCTATAGTTATTGTTATGCGCCATTTTACCCTATTGTTGTTGTCATGTGCCGTGGAGTCAGTTCCGACTCAGAGCGACCCTGTACAGGGTTTCCTAGGCTGTAAATTTTTACGGGAGCAGAAAGCCTCATCTTTCTCTTGTGGAACAGCTGGTAGTTTCGAACTGCTGACCTTGCGGTTCGCTGCCTGATTCGTAACTACGTCTATATATGGTTTTTAAGGAATGCCTGGTGCATTTGAACTGCTGACCTTGAGGTTAGCTGTCTTCTGCTTATCCTACAGTGCCACCTGTTGTTATTGTTTTTTGTTATCAAGTGGTTCTGACTTCTAATGATTGAGGCTGTGAGTCTTTATGGGTGCAGAACGCTCCATCTTTCTCCTAAAGAATGACTGGTAGATTCATATTGCTGATCTTGTGGTCAGCACATAACCTGCCACTCCATTACTCGGAACCCCCTGTACAAGGTGTTATAAGGTGGAACCAAATTAACTACACTTAACAACAACATCATATTCATAATATTCTGAAAAGCACTAAAAACTCATATAAACACATACTAAAAAATATCAGGCTTTAGATAATATAATTTCAAAAATTTATGAACCATATCCTTTAAAAACAAGGTGTGGGAATAATGTCTTAATATTAAGATAATAAATCCTTAAACATAGAAAAATTGCTCCAATTAATATTTAACAATACACTGTGATACTTACATGCCATATCATTTTTATAAATATATCAAACTCCCTTTTTAGCCAATTAAATAATATCAAAACAAAATTTCCATGACACTAACTCAATTTATGGTAGGTAATTGAATTTCGAAGGAAAAGAAGGTAACTTTTATTTATCATATTTTATTCTAGGTGCTCTTCTAGGTGATATGTAATCATCACTGTCACTTAAATTTAAGATTATAAATGATACTTAATCCTCATTTGCAGAAAGTCATGATTACACTGGCACACAGAACAAATATACATGCAATGCTCTCCATTTGGGAACTATAACAAGTTTTGAAGCATGAGGAAAGTTGTTTGCATTAGAAATCAAAAGTTTATATAATATGACTCCAAAGATTATTATAATGAAGTGCTGGTATATTGTTTCTATCTATTTATCATATGTTTCTTTTTCTTCCCATTGATAGCATGCTAGTTTTATACAAAGTCAGCAAGGAAAGGAAGATGATTTTTTCTACAGAAATTTTAGTTACCTATCCCTACTTGTGTCTTCTCACAACCGATTTCCATATTATTTAAAGAAAAATAGAAAGCAAAATGCTTCGTGGAACTTGGGGAATCCGTATCTTTTGTGGCTTTTCTATATTTGACATCCCAAGAGGTCTCATTGTCTCAAGAGGCAGAAGGAAAGAATGTAGTTCATCACTTTTCTCTTCAAAATGTCAAGCAATTTATCATTTACAATAGGTTCATTAAGGCCAATCAGAGGTGTTTGGTCTGGAAACTCCCCTCAATATGGTGGCACATGCTGATTTGAAACACAAGGTGATGAGGCATTCTGTCTAGTATATTAAGGTCTCCATAATTTCTAAATGAATCCCCATACATACACGCACCTAAATTTCTCCCCTTAGCAAATGGGTGCTGCCATGTATTCACAATTTGTGCATTAAAATAATTAATATTTAATTACACTTTTTTTTTTTGCTTATGGAACTAATAAAGGACATGTGTTTCTACACTGAATCCCACTTGTTTATTTACTACCTTACATGAACATGCTCTGATTATTTCTACCTTTGCAACCTCTTTCACACTCTGTGGTGTCAACTATAAAATGGGGAAAATGAAAGTGTTGTGGAGGTAAAAGATTAATAATGCAAAGTGTTTACAACATGGTTTCCATAGTAAACCCTAAATGAATACTCATAAGAAACACCTTCCCATAGGTATTTTGTTTATGAAATTAGGAGCAATTGTTTGGGGACAAAGGACAAGATAGAATGGATATTCATGACTAATAATTCATTGATAAATTTATGAAGGAACTAGTTAACACTAGAGATAGTGTTTTGGAACAAAATAGCAAAGCTGGTTAAATAATATGGTAAATATCAGACTTCTGAGATTTTATGCTCTAAAATCCCCATGGTTTAAATTAGTTGACTTAGGTAGTAGACCAAATGGAGTAAATGAATAAGCTACAGTATTTCTGTCTAGTAAAACAATTAAGCAGAGTTACAAAAGAGATAGCAGCTCATCTGGGTTAAAAAAAAAAAAAAGTATTTTCTTTATAAACATCTCAGCAAAAAAAGGTGTTTCTTTTTCTGGAGAAAGTTCCCACTGAAAATAATTAAGTCTAATAAATTTGTTTTCATTTTCATTTTTATTCAATTTTCCTATTGCCCTAACATACATTTTATGATAAAAATTACTTTGACGTGGTAAGAAAATGATGTTCTCATAACATAGACTCATTTTGATACAATCATATATTAAATTAGCCCCACAAATAGGACAAATGGCAATAGAATTACTATACATGCAGACATTTGTACAGTTTTCTCTCAAGTATGATTAATTCTCTACCACTCATCTATCAGTTTGTCATACTCTGGTGGCTTGCATGTTGCAGAGATTCTGGAAGCTACATCACCAGTATTTTAAATACCAGCAGGGTCACCCATGGTGGACAGGTTTCAGCTGAGCTTCCAGATGAAGTCAGACAAGGAAGAAGGAAAGGTGGACTAGTTCCAAATATTCAGTCACTGAAAACCTTATGAATAGCAGTGGAACTCTGTCAGCACCAGAATATTGAATATTGAAACATGATGAAAAGTACCAGCATATCATCAGAAGAGCCAGTCAGATTGGAAGGCACTCAAAATACAACTGGGGAAGAGCTGCCTCCTCAAAGTAGATTGCACATGATGGAATGAATGGATTACAGCCCTCAGAACCTTCATTTCCTGATGGGGAACAATTCAAAATGAAGAGAAGCAGAAGAAAACATCCATTAATATGGAATGTATGAAGTATGAAATCTAGGAAAATTGGGAACTTTCAAAAAAGAAGTGGAACACATAATCATCGATATCCTAGGCATTGTTGTTGTTGTTGTCAGGTGCCATTGAGTCGGAACCGACTCATAGCGACCCCATGCAC